>NC_059108.1:135832475-136140126 GCF_020740685.1 Jaculus jaculus | reverse complement strand
GCTGAGCTTCAGCAGGATGAAGGCTGCTACGAAGAGCAGGCAGTGCTTTGACTCTCCTAACTATGCACTCCTTCTAAAGCAAAACTCTCTTTCCAACTGGGGTGAAATATGGAACATAATGGGTGGGTTAGGCATTTGGAAACACATAATACTTTAAACACACTAGGACAATGCTGTTGTCCTCAGGAAATTAGAAGGTAATTTAGAAAAATGAAATGGGTTGCAAGAGCTGTCAGTGAAACAATGATTCTGGATCAGCCAGTAAATCAGTAACCACTGCTTGTTCCTGAACATTCCAACCCCTCTGGGTGGGAGGTAAACCACTAAGTAAATTTGAAAAGATTTCTACTGAACGTTTCTTGTGCAATTCTGAAGACATTTATATTATACTCTCTGCACCTTTAATTTCCTGTGCAAAAACAGAAAGGCATTCACTGTTCTTATGTCTTACGAGGGTGATTTTTCACCATAGTTAAAAAAATATATATATAACAAAGTATAAATAACATAAAATATTTTAGCACATAGAGTTATTAATTTTCTTTTGTAGAATTCAGACTCAGATATGCTTCTAATGAACTCTAAAATTTCCTTGTTCTGTCTCATTTTTATTGATGACTGACTGACATTGCTCCTTCCTCCCAGGATTCCAAGGAAGAAAATTAGCCAACAAGATATAAGAGCTGAGTTTTAGCCTGTGCTTCATATGCAATTTTAATGACAGTTTTACATATATTACTCAGCCCACAGTACACTCAGAGGTCAAATCAGCATTTAAACAGACATTCTAAATGGAAATGGGAGTTTGGTCATTTATTCATGATCAGTTTGATAGAATAGCAATTCTCCAAATCATCTTAAGGTAGCAGGAGCCCAGAAAATCAACAGAAGCCATTGATTTCTTCGCCCACTTGATTTTAGCAATTGGACTTCAATTGCAAGAAAACTCAGGAAAGAAAAACCTTTCGTGCTATTTTAGTCAGTCCTGTCGGCATTGATCAATGTGAATTGTGCATTGGTCTATGAATATTATTTTGACATTGGCTGACGACATTTCCAATTAAACTTTGGGTTCCTAAAAAGGTTGGTTTGAATGTTCACTACGCCTAGTTAAGGGCTATGAACCTTGAATTCAAAAGTAGCAAATCTTGAAATTCAAACAGCTGACAGAGGGTGATGACAAAATTGCTTTCAACTCTGTCCTCTCTGTTTTCCATAGCCATGTAATAATTTATCTAAATAAATGTACATTTTTAATATTAACCACTACCATACTGTGATCTTATCTCATGAGGATGATCAGCATGCCAGCTACCAGGTGTATATAGTAGGTAGAACGGGCCCTCTGTAAAGAGGATGACATCTTGTTCCTCATAAACTGTGACCATACTGTTGCATGGCAGAAGAAAGTTGAGCTTCAGCTGGATGAAGGCTGATAGTCAGATATGTTAAGAGGCAGGGAGTGTCTGAGTGTTCAAGTGGGACCAGTGCAAGTTACAAATTTCCTTCAAAGATGAAGGATGGTGAGAGGTGTCAAAGGATTGTGACTTAGGAAGGATGTGACCAGAAAGGACTCACTTTAAAGAAGTAAGAGACCCTCAGTCTGGTAGTGTGGGTGGCCTAGAAGGTGGAAAGGTAAAAGAACGGAAACTCCCCTACAGCCTCCATTAGGAATGCGGTCTTGTCAGCACCTATTGCATAACAGCGAGACCTTGATCAGGGGTCTAATAATAAGAACTGTAAGGTAATAAATGTTGGTTGTTGTAAATTTCTATATTTGTTGCTATACAAAATAAACTAATTGAAAACAAATAAAGGATATCTGGACTCTACTTACCTTGATAGAACTAATTGTGTATATATTTATATCATCTGTCTATATCTATCTATGTATATATCATCTATATCTATCTATCTATCATCTATCTATCCATCTCTCTCTCTCTCTCTATCTATCATCTATTAACTAATATACCCAAGTATCTGTGTATATATATATGCATACATCCTATGTGATTTCTTTCATTTTTAGCACTAAGTGACACTCCTTCTCTATTTTGCACTGTTAAGTGTCAAATCCAAGGTCTCGTTAATGCTAGACAAGTGTTCTAATACTGAACTATACTGCCAGTTCTGAATAGTACTACATTAGTATACTAGGAGATTATTTGCTTCCCCTTTTGTTTATGGAGTCTTCATTGCTTCCAAAACTTTTTGCTATTAGAACTACACTGAATAAACTTCCTCCATGCTTCCTTGTGCTTTCCCACAAATATTTCCCTTAGCCATCATGGAGACAGAATTAAGGGAATACATGAAATGCCTCCATTCACATACATACTGAGAAATTTCTATCCAAGTATTAGGATTAATTTACACTTCCAGCAGCATTATAGTGGTTTCAATTTCTTCATATTCTTGCATGAACTAGTTATTTACTTTTAATTGAGTTTATACTATGCATTTTATGAATTACTATAAGTTTATTAATTATATTAAAATTTCTGCTAACTTCTGACACTCTATTTATTCTTGGGAATATTTCTCTTAGAATTCTACAGTGCCTTCTTACTATTACCAGAATGAGATCTATAATTCCTAACACTCTACAGATAGTTTCTTGCTTTTCCATCCATCTCTCTCCCCATACTGTCTTGCCATTTGTGGTCTAGTTACACTAAGTGGCTTGCACTACTGGGTACACATGATATTGATTGTTCATTTTATTTTATTTTATTTTTTAAAATTATTTATTTATTTATTTGAGAGCAACAGACACAGAGAGAAAGACAGATAGAGGGAGAGAGAGAGAGAAGGGGTGCGCCAGGGCTTCCAGCCTCTGCAAACGAACTCCAGACGCGTGCGCCCCCTTGTGCATCTGGCTAACGTGGGACCTGGGGAACCGAGCCTCGAACCGGGGTCCTTAGGCTTCACAGGCAAGTGCTTAACCGCTAAGCCATCTCTCCAGCCCTGATTGTTCATTTTATTGTTGCCCACATCCCTGTCTCCTGCTTGGAGTGCCCAGGCATGTCTTTTGGTTCATCCCTTCTCTTAGTGTAAAACCTATACAAGGAAATAATCAACAAGTAAAATTCAGCCAAACAAACCAACAATAATAACAGCTAAAACATCAAAACCACAATTACCAAGTAAAAGGTCATCATCACAATGTTTCATTTTGCAAAAACAATTTTACATTACAGAATAAACACTCAGATAACTCAAATATACTAAGCTTTAAAAGGTTTAATTGGGGGATTCTGCTCCCATCACTGCCTCTCATCTGCTTTCCCTATAAAAATAGTAACAGTAAGTTCTGATTTAGTCTTCCAAAGTTTTATGTTCATGTACACACATTATACATACACACATATATATGTATATATGTGCATATTCATATGTACAGTATATGTATGCATATGCATTTATGCATGCATGCATGTATCCATGTGTGTCTTATCTATATTTCTATCCATCCAACTATCAATCTGTCAATATCAATCTTACCTATCTATTGTTCATTTTATATACATATGTAAATATATATATATACATATATATGTATATCCTCTATATATCAATCATCTATATATGACCTATAATTTTCTACTCACCGATTTCTTTTTCTGAAAAAAATCTCTGCAAATGAAACCTCTGGGCAAGGTCCTAGAAAATTTGAGGTCTGGTTATGGGAAGGTTCTGGGAAAGCAAAGAAATCATCCACTTCATAGGTATATTTTTGATTTCAAAATTTTGTTGTATATGTTTTTTTTTTCATCTGCCAATTCTTTTTATTCATAGCACAAAGTAACAAATTGACTGGAATATGGGCTGAACTACCCAAATAGGCATGTTTTTAAAATTTATTATTTTTTTTTACTAATTATTTTTGTACTCAGTGAATACAGTCAAGTTGGTACCATTGCTAGGCTCATCCATGTACTACCCCTTCCCCCGGCCCCTTCTTGTTGAGGTATATGAGTTATTATTTGGGAGTCCCCAAACAGTCAGTGCATCTAGTGCCCGAAGGTGCTACATGGGCGACTGGGAGAAAATGACCAATTTCTGTCCAAGCAACTCATGGTCTAACCTACTTGTTGTATATTTTTTTATTGTATATAACATTCTCTTCATTTTCTGTGTTCTTGTATATATAGTTCTGATATTAGAAAGTGTAACAATCCACTGAAACAATAAATGGGTGTAATTTTTGACAGTTTTCTTAAGAATATATCACTTTTCTATAAGAAATATTATAGTTAACATATTTCCACTTCACTTTCCTTCTCCTTTCTTTCAATTTCAGACAAGTTAAGTCTTTTCTGATTATCATTGTGGGGTTAACTGCTCTTACACTTCTCTTATTTGATCTGTTAGTTGAAAATGATATTCCTTGACTTCTAGCTAATAAACCTTCAATACCCTCTGCCTATACTGTTGGTATGGTTTCCCTATATTCCTATTTGGGAATGGAACTTGTTCTATAGAAAATTTTCCAGAAATACAGGAGGGATTTTTTTTTTTAACTCAGTTTTTCATGTATTCAATACTACTTATCTGTAGTCCTTACAGCTGAAGAACAACTTGACATTCTACAATTTTCTTGGCTTATTTTCTAATTTTAGATGTTGGCCAAAAACGTAAAATATGTGAGCCTTTTCTATAATTCATATTTTGTACACTCTTCCTACTTATAAATTCTAAACTTTGAAGTCCATGCATCTTAATATCCAGTGATGGGTCACTTTATCATAAATTTGTTTGTCTCAGAGTATATTTTCAAGTCGGTTTTATTTCAGGGAAATATGTTGGTAGTAATATATCAACTGATGACTGTATTTTTCCAGTCAATTTCTTTCTTACTTAGCATGTTCTTTAGCACTTTACCTCATTCATTTATAGTCATTCTCCTACTATAGATTTGCCACATTTCTTCCTGTTCTTAGGAGGATCATGCCAGTTTTCACTTAAATTATTTTTGTTTTCTCTTTGTCATGTGCATGTGTTTTATGTTTGTGATATGTGTGCATTCTGTTGTATTATTTGTATAAGAATGTGTGTGTGTGCGTGCAGATGCACATGTGTGTTGCATATGTGTGTAGGCCATATCTATACATTGAGAGAAAACACTAGGTGTCTTCCTCTATCACGGAACCACTTATTTCTTTGAGATGGAGTCTTCCACTGATTCTGAAGCCTACTGTTTCTTCCAGCTCCAGTGTTTCTTCAGTCTCTGCTCCCCATGGGATTTGGGTTTATAGGCATGTGTGGCCATGTCAAGCTGTTTTCAGGGGTTCTGAGGAATCAGACTGAGGTTGTGTCAGGTACTCTGCGTCTCTCATGCTTGCACAGCAAGCACTCTTGTCTGCTGAGCCAGCTCCACAGTCCTTCATTTAGTTTTCTTTTCTTTGGTCTGTGTTCCTTCCCTTCCCCTATTATTGCTGTGTTCATACTTGTCTATTTCTTTCTGAAGATCTATCAGCTTCTATTGCATTGTGTCATTTTACTTATTTATTTCTTATACTTTGATTTTTAATTCATTTAATTCCAAAAGGACAGTCATTCATTCCATTGTTCAAATTCACTACAGAATGCATGTTCTCAGTCCGCTTCACATGCATGGGTTCTTTTCAGGAAGTTTTATACTCTTTGCAGTTTGTATTATTTAAGGTGTAGTGGATAATAAAACTGCTAAGTATGTTTAAATTGTAGTTCTGATAGCATGTATTATATTATCTTTTTGTATTTATTTATTTATTTTATTTCTTGAGGTAAGGTCTCACTCTAGCCCAGGCTGACCTGGAATTCATTACGGAGTCTCAGATTGGCCTGAAACTCACGTCAATCCTCCTACCTCTGCCTCCCGAGTGCTGGGATTAATGGCTTGCACCACCACGCCTTGTTTATTTTATCTTTTGCATATGTATTTTCTCCCATTATCCTTTCTTGTCCTCACTTGCCCTCCCAGTAGGTCTGTTCCTCCCCCACCACAGACTCTTCAACTTTCAGTCTGCCTTACTTCCCTTAACATGATACACCTACTTTCATAAACTTTTCTGCATATGATATGATATTATTCTTTGTGGCTGAATAAAAGTCCAGTGAGTGTACTTACCACATTTCATTCATTCATTTATCTATTAATGGGAAAGATGCATATTTTTTTTCTACTGTAAATAATGCTATAATAAACATGAATGTAAAAGTATCTTTCTGTTACAACAGTTAGCCTTTCTGATTTAACATTACTTTTTACATTTATAAACATTTTCTATATCTATATTGAGGGCACCTATGAATAAATTATCTGAAATAAAACTATAGACATAGCTCTCTGAATTCAGTATGTCTCTGAGCTGACTCACATCTGTCTATAGCCTCATGTCCCAGCAGCTCTAGTGTATATCCTACCAAGCTCCTTTATTGTTTTCTGGATCCACTGCACACCCTTCAGCTCCAATAGTACTTCATGCTTACCCAGCTGATAGTTTGGTTCTCCCTTCCAGAAGAAAAGCCTGTTCCCTATAGTTGACTACAACTAAATCTGACTCTGAAATTGATGGTGAGTATTATTGGTCACAAATGTAAACTCCTTGAACCTATTCTTATTTTGATGCATGTAAAAGGGTCTTCCTTCCCTTTCTCAATAACAGCTTATATTACAGACTATTTAACATCTTTGTTGTGGCCTTGTAAACCATTTTGTATGAAATGCCATATTTAAGTATCATAAAAATATAATTATTATAAAAACTATGACTTCTCTATATTTATATTTTATGTTTAGGAAAACTAAAACAGAAAATTTATGACACACTCCAAGTTTCATAATTATTAGTGGGCCAGAAACACACCTAGGTGGTCTGACACTAATATTCATATTGAAACAACACTCTATATTGCCTTTCTTCATTGGCATTGCCATCTATCTGTTTTGTCTTTCCTAATTTCTCTGGAACTTTGTTCTTCTTATCTCAAATCATAACATTAGAATAGATGATCGCAATGAATTTTTCCTACTAGTATTTCATTATTCTGGAACATATTTTCACTTATTATTATTTATTTTAAATAAAACACATTTTATTTCTTTTCAACTTAGAATTGACTTTGAACATTACTCCTTGAGAAATGCTACCTCTTCTCTTTTCCAAGGTGTGACTTCTCTGATCTACTGAATCAATTCCAAGTAAGGATCCAATTTGTGAAAATAGGTTCTTTCTAAAACCAAAATTCCCATCACAAGTGAATTAATATTTAAAGCATATTCCTCAGAACACATACCCTTGGGACCTTCTCCTGAAAGAATTCATCTCACAATAGAATCTACTATTCTTCTAATCAGTTTTCTTTCAATTCTTAAATTCAATTTTTAAATTCCTTCAATCTCTTAAACTCAAGGAGCAAGTCCATGTAGCTAGTTATAAATAAAGTAAGGCTCAAGTACATTTTTAATCCAGTCTTCCTTAGAACAACAGGCCCAAGAGTTACACATGGCAGGCAGCCTTAAAATCATCCTACTGGGGCTGATTCTCTGTTGTTACAGATTTCTAAGCTTCCCGCTTGGCACACAAGCTTTTGCTCCCAACATAGTTATCTACTTGGTGTGTTATTGTGTTTGTGTGTGTGTGTGTCCAAGTGAGTGTTATTAGAGTTGTTTTCATGAACATGTGCTATTTGCCAGATCACAGGCAATTTAGCAGTGATTACAATACTGATGAAAATGTCATTCCCCACCTTTGCAACTTTGTATTTTCAATAACTCTCCAGTAGGTGTGAGGGCCTCATGAATTCCTCCAATATCTATGAAAGAACCTTGATGGACCCTTGGAAGAAAGTGAGGAAAGAATGTAAAGACAAGAGTCTGGGCAATTCTGAGGTATACTGTCTTCTGGAAAGGAGGACTCTTGCATCAATTAGCTCACAGCAGCTTTTATAAACTGTGTAAGACCTTCGTCTTTTTCAAACATACATCTTACCACAGTGATTTTGAATATTGTTAGGCCAACAATCCCGATTTCAAATTGTTATAAATATTTTCATTATAAAGAACTACCATGGGCTGTACAAGTAACTATTATGGTGTCTCCCCAACCACTACCATGAAGTTCTTTATACCAGATAGCAGCACAAAAAAAAAGTGAATAATGTCCATTCTCTCTCTCTTTCTCTCTGCCTCTTTCTTTCTCTGTCTGTCACTCTCAAATAAATAAGAATAAACATTTTTTTTAAGTTATAAACAAGTGAATAATAACCTTAGCTTCTAGGTATTTATAGGTAAATGCCTATAATTTTTTCCTACATTTACTATTTCTTGATAAACACTGTCCCTTACTTGCTTTGGAGAGCTCCCCAAGAAAGAAAGTTGAAAGAATAAGACACAATTTTAAAGTGTAAGTATTTATCTTAGTACTATCATTTTTTGGTGTGTGTGTATGCATGTGTGCACATGTTCACTTTTATGGGTATGGATGCATGCATGGCACATGTCTGGAGGTCACAGGATAACTGTCAGATTGGTCCTTCTTTCCACCTTGTCTGAGCCAAGGTATGTAATTGTTCTTGGCTTGGTTTGTCAGGTTATCTGGCCTGTAAGCTCCTGGGAAATTCTCCTGCCTCTACCACCCATCTTCCCATAGGTATACTGAGATCACAGAAGACTGCCACAGCTTCTGACTTTTATGTGAAGTCTGGAGATTTGCACAGAAATCATTTTATCCACTGAGACATCTCCCCATCCACTAGTGCGATCATTGTTACTGTCCTTTTATATGGATTTTGGGTTGGAGTTTTAAGCAAACTATTTCATTTGTAAGACCCATTAAAAACTCTCTTGAATAAGGATATTGGCTGATTACTGAAGAAAAACTGCCCATTTTTAATTAAAAAAAATTCAAGGGCCACATACTTATCCTGCTAACACACACAGCTAGTTTCGTATACAATACTAAACACATATTAGCCATGGAAAAGACTGGGGAACTGGAAAAGTAAATAAGGTAAGGAGTGACTTAAAACTTCCAAGTATAAATGAAGCACTGTTGCAGTGTACCAGAGGTTGCTTATAGATATGTTTCTAGGTATAACTTGTTTAGATTTACGACTAAAGCTCCTGATTCTATGCTCAAGGTATCATCCTCTTCTGTTATAAGAACCATTAGTATGTCTTACTCTTATACTGGGGAATAAAGTTCATGCCTCAGAGACTTGTTCTAATTTTTTTTTCTTTTCTAGCTAACAGCAGAAGAGCATAAAACAGAAGCAATGACTATAGCTGGTGATAGCACTTCCCCTCTGAGTATCTGGTACTCCATCTCGGCCCACATTATTTCATGCCCTGTCCCAGGATCTTGCAGGGGCACTTCACGTGTCCCTCTACTTGATGGTACATTTCATGCTTTCTTGACCAAGGAACTAGCAATGAGCTCCTTCAAAAGACAGTGAGTTGGGGTGGGGGTTCCTTCCCATGAAGACCTAAGTTGGGGTATGCAGGGCACAGACATGGATCTCCCTGTACCACCATGTCAGACAATCACGGCATGCCATTTCTAAGAACAGAATAGAAAATTCAAGCCCAGCCTTCTCAGCTGTAAGATGCTATATTTACACATCAGAAGACAGAACATGATTTACTTAACAATTAGGTAGCTTGATTTGTCACTTTTAAAGCTTAGAATCAAAGTGCATGGAACCTCATTGGTACTCGTGGCTTGGATCTCGTAAGTTAGGACAAGACGGTCTGCAGGTGCTGCTGTCACCACGCACCTCGTTTTCACCTTGCAGTGCCGTAACGAGCTCAAGCGTCATGTTTGAATGTGGGACTGGACCCCTCAAAGTCTACCGGAGTTAGCAGCTCCTGAGGGGAGGGCTTAAAGCTCTTCTTTCACATTATGCCTTAAATCAGGGTTGTTTGAAATAGAACTAATCCAGTCCTGGAAATTTCTGATCCAGGAGACTTCCAGGGCAATATCTATCTGTCTGTTCATTTTTTGTTAATTGCAGTTTACTCTTATATGAAAAGACAAAATCTTCATTAAAAACTTAAAAAGAAAAACAGGGGCTAGGGAGATGGCTCAGCAGTTAAAATGTTTGCTTTAAGTTCCCAGTGTTATGACTCAGGTTCACTCTAGATAGCAGCAGGATAGTTAGAAGGAAGCTAGGTCCAATAATAAGACCTCCTCGACTCACTGAGCTAGGTTATAAGGCCTTAACGAAAATCTCATAGGAAGAATGAGGTGTTCATGGAGGAACCGAGTGGCAGAGGACTCATAAATGAGCTGCACAAAAGGGCGGAGGTACTTAGAAAGTACCTGACACTCACGGGTGATCCTAGCCTGCTCTCAGTGTCACTCCAGGAAAGCTCTACTCATGAATCTTGTCTCGGCCAGGACGTGAGTAGGATGAAGGGTGAAGATAGTTTACTTTTAGTCAAAGGGAGCTAGGATGATGATAAAAGTGCAAGTAACATTTTCCATGTCTTCTGTGAATTTACTCAATGTTATTTATTATGAGTTTATTGAGCACTTATTTTTGATAACAAGGCATAGAGGCATTATGAAGGACCATGTTAAGTAAGATAAAATGACTGCAGATTTCTAGACCAGCCAATAGCAGCAGACACTGGTAACTTTTATAAATTATCATGGAATAGAAAATGCTGGGATAGCAGAACATGTCAATGAAAGTAAAGGGAGGGAGGGATTAACCAGTGTTAGAGAAGGGATTGCTACCACTTTGTTCAATTTCATTGGTGCAGTTATGATATATTTTCTCTTTAGAAATCATTTACTGAACTGTCTAGAAGGAAAGTACTAATTAAGTTACACATCCTGTTTTTCTGAGTCAGAGAAATGATCAATTAGATCTTCAATTTTTCTTGGATGAGTCAAACTGGCATTCCCCCTCAAGAGCTGTAGAGCCAATTTTTTTTTGTTCTGGTTTCTTTCCCTTTATTTTTTGACAGGTAATTTTAAACATGAGTTGATGGTTTTCTAGCCTAAGGAATCATTCCTTAACATTAAAAACCTAATTATGAATCCTATTAACCTTTGTAATTAGGTTTTCTAATTCCAGGATAAGACAGAAGGACTTGAGGACAATAGAATGTCTGGATAATTACTGAATTTGCATAGTTATGCTTTTCTGATCTGAGAATAAATTTTAAGGTAAATTAACCAAAATGTAATGTGACAAATAGAAAATTGTGTGCTATTTCTCCCCATGGAACATCAACTTCCTGAAGTTTCTGCAGTAAGCTGATTAAAAAGCAGTTTATTAAGAAATGATACGGTGACTGTCATTTGCAAGCTCCCTACATCTATCAGATATAGTGATTAAACCTGCATCCATCATTCTGCATAATAAATCAGTATGACACAACAGCCCATGCTCGAGTGTTGATTAATCTGTAACTCAGATACATGCATTTCAGGCTTCAAGTTCATATGAGGGATACATCCATCATGTTTCCACATGCCTTAGCATGCCCCACTGCAATTATAGAGTAGGCAGGTGTTCTTTAAAGAGGGCTATAAAGGCCTCTTCCCAACAAACACTAAGAACACACCGAGTTCTTTGAGGTCTTCTAAGCAGAAAACAAAAATCTAGGAAAATAGATTTCTTACTTAGTATGTTTTATTTCCTTAAAGGATGGCAAATGATTCTTCATTTAATAAGAAATATCTGAGGTTAAAAGACACAGATTCACTTAATATTTTAACACATACTTCTGAACACCTACTGGGTTTTTAGTAGTGTAGCAATTATTCAATAAGTATTTGCCCAAGAAATAGACATCCCAGTGTTAGGAAAGGCAGGATGTCACTTTGGACTATAATAGCATGCAGTTTATCATTTATAAGTAGATAAGTGTCTTTATATAGTTGGTTAAGACAATGTGTTAATGGTTTAGACTCCTGAAGTACCTAAATTTTCCAGCAAAATGTTCAACTTTGCTTGCATAATACAAAGAATGTTTTTGTTTGCTTGCTTGCTTTTTGTTTTGTTTTTGAGGTAGGGTTTCACTCTAATACTGACTGACCTGGAATTTACAATATAGTCTTGGGGTGGCCTCAGTGGTCCTCTTAGCTCTGCTTCCCAAGTGCTGGGATTAAAGGTGTGCACCACCACGTCCAGTTCGAATAATCACTTTGTTCAGTTCAGTCATTTCACAAATGAGCAAAGCTCAGAGGCATCTTCCCATGTACTACATAGATTACTGTCAATATCCAGATGAAAATCTATGGTCCAGGTACTCAGCATCTGGTTCTCACTCTACCATGTTACCTACCTTTAAGCAGTTTAAAAGAAGTAGGTACAGAAATGATTTGATATGGTGTTTGTTACCAGTTTCAAGAAAAGAGTGATTTCCATACATTAGTTGTGTTTGGTAATAGTTTAAATAACACAAGATTATGATTATGTTTCATGTTATTTCTACATTTTTATTGAAACATAACTATATAGATATATAGCACAGCATGATTTTCAGTATTAGTGATACAGTTGACCAGAATTTCATATATCGCATCATGGTTATAATTAATGATGCTATATAGTTTAAACTTGCTAGAGAATAGACACAACATATGCATCATTGTAGTAACTATGTGAGTAAACTGACATGTTAACTAAACTGTCAAGTCTTTTTAATAAGTCCCTACCTTCTTCTGTCCCTCCCTTCTTTCCTTCCCTTTCTTCCCTTTCCCTTCTCCTTCCTCCCTTACACAGGGTATTGAACAAAGACCTTTCATATGTTAGGCAAACACTTTACCCCTGAGCATTTGCATTCATTTTTATTTTTTACCCAGTATCTAGCTAAGTTGACAAGGGAATCCTGGAACTCGTTATGTAGATCAGATACTCCTGGAACTTATAAACCTCCTGCCTCAGCCTTCTGTCTTCTGAGTAGTTATGATTTCAGGACTTCACTACACTTGCCTGAGATTTTCTTTCAGCAACTTAGAATAAATGCCTATCTAATGTTAACCACTTTAAAGGCCTTTTAGGCAATGGTTACCTGTGGCAAAAAATCCTTAGGAGGTTTATACTGGCACTGAGAAATGTACAAGTAATGATGATTGAACTTAGAAATGAGAAATAACTGATTAAAACTCCTAGGCATGAACTGAAAATGTTTTACCTACTCAGTCAAAATTGTACAGTTCTATATTCTATAAATGGCAACAAGGTGAGATGAAGAACAATTTGTGATTCTGGATAACAGTAGAAACTGATTATGTGATTAGTGATACTTCTTTCTTATTTAAAATAAATTTGTGATTTATTTTAACAATATTTAATAATTGGCAACAATGCAGGGCAGTGTGTGACATTGCAACCCATGTATACAGAATATACTGATTAAACTAGGGTAATTGGCTTTCTATCTCATTGTTTCACTATTTTGGGGGAAATCAAAGTTCCATTTGTACTTATTCATGAAATGTGTGGTATGCCATTGTAAACCCCACTGTTCTGTGGAACAATAGAGCCATTTCTGTGTTTTGATACACACTGTTGCAGTCAGATTCACATTGCCAGCAGAAATCACCCAACCAGGAGCAGCTTGTGGGGGAACAAAGGTTTTCTTTGGCCTATAGACTCAAGGGAAAGCTCCATGATGGCAGGGGGAAATGATGGCATGAGCAGAATGTGTGTCTTACCCCTTGGCCAACATAAGGTGGACAATAGCAATAGGACAGTGTGCAAAACACTGGCATGGGGAAACTGGCTATAATACCAATAAGGCTGCCCCCAACAATACAGGAGGCTCCAAGAGGCATTAATTCCCAAATCGCCATCAGCTGGGAACCTAGCATTCAGAATGCCTTAGTTTATAGGGGCAACCTGAATCAAACCACCACATTCCACCCATGGCTCCCATAAACTGATTAACCATACATGATATAAAAGGAAATACATTCATCCAACTTTTAAAAAGTTTCTATTTTTTTTTTATCAATCCTAATGATGTTCATACTTCCCAACAGCCCAAGATCTTTTAGCTGGGCCATAATACCAAAAGAAAAAAGAAAAACCCTCAAGAAACTCAAAAATGGCACAGAAATAAGATTCACACTGCAAAAGATGGCATTGGGCAGAGCAAAGAAATAGTCAAGCAATACATGATTTAAACTGGGAAATCACTAAACTCTGTAGCTTCAAGTACAACCACAACTCTAGCCAGTGACAAGTCTGCAAGTCTGATAATTCTAACCAGCAAGTCTCTGGAGTTCTGATGCCACCCCTCCAGCTAGGCCACTCACAGTACTAGAACACTTCACCTGGGGCCAGAAGCTTTGCTTAGTAGCCATCTTGAGGTCCCAGCATCTCCACTGGGTCTCCAGTGCAACCCATGGTTCATCCCCATGGCTCCATTGAGTCTCCACGCAGGCAATCCAGTAAACCTGCCCATGGCTGTTTCCAAAACACAAGACTGTGTTGCATATTCAATGACCTTCTCTCTCTTGCATTTCATATACTCCATAATACCAGGTAGGGTGCTAATTTGTTAATCCATGGGGGAATAAAACAGACTTTGAAGAACAGTACACTCCATGAGCACTCAGGCCCCTTATAGAGTCTATATTCTTCCTGTTTCCCCAGTGCAGGTCAGCTGGCCAATCACAAAGGTTGTAATCTCTTAAAAAATTGCAGCTGAATGGGCAGAAGTTTCAGTCCAAAGGTTTCTTTCTGTGCCATATCCCTCTGCACATAGCAGTCCATCTCTATGCAATGCAACCCTGTATAACTTCTCAGGACATGGGCATAACAGCAAGTCTCTCCCTGCTGTTATCTCAGTCCAGGCAAAACTCTTTCTCACCCTCACAAGCCAAACCTCACAGTTCATAGTTCTTACTGCATTTTGGTTTTTAAATCCTGACCAGAATAGTCCATCAAGTGGTACTGACAGCACTGTCGGACACAGGTGGCACCCTGGGTTAAAGCAAGCCTAAGGTGTCTGGCATGAAGGCCCCAGGCTATGGAGAGGTCACAGCAGCCTGAACCGCTGGTAATATTTTGGGGATCAGCAGGGGAACCACTCCCTCCATTTTTGGGGATCACAATGAACTAGGCTCCTCCCTCCATTCTCGGGAGTTACATTGCCACCATATTGAGTGAAATCTCTAAATAGCACTATCTCTTAGGCCAAGGTTTCAAATCCTTCCACATTCCTCCAGAAGGCCAAATTGATACAGTCAGGTGTCTAGCAGCAATCCCACTAACATTATTTTTCCAATCAGGTATCTAGCAGCAAATGATCCCACTACTGGTACCACTTTACTGTTACAGCCAGGTTCGCATTGCTGTCAGAAATCACTCAACCAAGAGCAGCTTGTGGGAAAAAAGGTCCATTTTGGCATACAGACTTGAGGGGAAGCTCCAGGATGGCAGGGTGAGCAGAGGGTGGACATTACCCCCTGGCCAACATTAAGTGGACAATAGCAAGAGGAGAGTGTGCCAAACACTGGCAAGGGGAAACTGGCTTTAATACCTATAAGGCTGCCCCCAACAATATACTGCCTCCTGGAGGTGTTAATTTCCAAATCTCCATCAGCTGGGAGCCTAGCATTCAGAACACCTATGTTTATGGGGGACACCTGAATCAAACCACCACATATATTGTCCAAGTCCAACCATCTTTCTTTTTGTCTCTTCTTCTCACTTTGTGGTAATTACTCTGTCACATTAATATGCACTTTTTTGTCACTTCCACATGTGACAAAGATATTTTTTTCTTTCTGGGTCTGGCTTATTTCACTTATGATAATGTCCTCTAGTTTTATTTGTTTTGCTACAAATAAAAACATTTAATTATACTTCTTTGTCTAAATAATATTAGTTTTCTTTATTTGTTCATTCATTGAAAGCAATCTAGACTGACTGAACATCTTGGCTGTTATGTGTAGTGCTATAGTCAATCTGGTAGCAAACACCTCTATGGTATTTCTGGCCTAATTTCCTTTGACTGTGTACTCAGAAGTGGGATAACTAGATCATATTATGTGAGTCTATTTTCAGTTTTTTTTTTTTTTTTTTTTGAGGAGGCTGCATACTATTCTCCATTTGATGTGCTAAATTACATCACCACAGTAGGTAGAACATTTTCATTTTCTTTATATCTATGGTAGTCTTTGTCACTTTACTTTTTGTGTTCACACGCACTGTGTGTGTGCAATGTGGTATATGAATGTCTATGTGTCCATGTTGTGCCCTGTGCACACCATTGTGCTGGGCTGTTCTCACAGTAGCTGGAAGGTTTCATCTGCTGGTTGCTCCATTACTCTTTTGACTATTTTTACTTGATCTGGAGGCTCTTACTGATAGTGTAGCTTGTTTCCCATGACCCCCTGTGATTCTTTGGCCTCTGCTCCTCATCGGATTGGGGTTTACAGACACGTACGCAATGCTAAAGTGTTTATGGAAGTTCTGGGATGGAACCTAACTAATCTCTCAGGCTTTTCAAGATCACCTGCTTGCATTACATTAGCCTTTGATCATGATTGTAGGGAATTATCCTGACTAGGCTAATTGATGTGGGGAAACAGACCTTGACTATGGACAGCACCATAGGCTGGAGCCTAGGATGATGGGCTATATAGAGGCGCTGGAAGCATATACTACAACATCAGAAGTTTAGAGGTTATGTGGGTAAACCCTTTCCAAAGGTAACTGTCCCCAGAAGCACTTGATCAGTATAATATCATCTCTAAATCCATGCTCATGCTGACTAGAATTTTAATATTGTGGTAGAAGAGAAGTTTGGTATTCTCCATGCTATGAGTTGAAGAATATTTGATGTTATTAACTGACCTGGGGACTTCATAGCTGAGAATGATAGAAAAATGTAATAAGGCCAGTAGGTCCACCTACAAAGAACTTTATAAACAGGAGTAAAATTGGATAGTAGAAGAGTTAAATAGATCTGACAGAAAGAAGTCCAGATTTACTTTCTGTGATAGATTACAGTTTTTTACTTTCTATGTACATATATGGACCAAAGCAGTTGGTGATATAAAGGGTGATATAAAGAAGGTCTGCTAATGAAAAGATGGAAAATAAGAGCAATGGATTATCTATCTATCTATCTATCTATCTATCTATCTATCTATCTATCTATCTAGATAGATAGATAGATAGATATAGATATATAGATATATATATTCGAGTTTAAATCATATGTTCCAATGAACTCATGTGTTTTTAATACTTGGTCCCCAGATGATGGCAATCTGGGAAGCAGAGACTTGTTGAACGAGGTGTGTTGTTGGGGTGGGCATAGAGGTGTTATGGTTAGTCCCCCACCCCTTACAAGAGTTTGGCGCACTCTGTTATTGCTGTTGCTACCTGCTGTGGCAGGGGTGATGTACAGCCTCTGCTCATCTCATGCTTTTCTCTGCCATCATGAAGGTTCCCCACAAGACTGTAAGCCAATTAAAAAAAAAAAAAACTTTCCTCCCATTGGCTTCTTCTTCAGGTAGGTGCTTTATCCCAGCAGCAAGGTAATTCTAACAGAAACATTGGTACTAGAGGGTCATTGTTGCTATAAACCTGACTAGTGGCTTTTGGTCATTCAGTACTGCTTTGTGGGAGAAATGTAGAAGGATTTGAAATCTTGGCCTAAGAGATGCCTTGCAGGGCTATATGCAGAGTTCAGTGGAACATTCTGGTCAGAGTTGAAATACCTAAATACATAAAGAACTGTGAACTAGGGAGGCTTGATTTATGAGGTTAAGAAAAAGCTTTGTTGGGACTGGGCTAAAGGCAGTTTGTGTGAGAGGCATACTGCATCCTTCTCATATCAACATCCCCTTTCATATAGTTCAACTCACTCTCCCACTACTGTTTTCCCACTGCTGTGGCCGAGGTAATGTCCAGCTTCTGCTCATACCATGGTCTCCCCTGCCATAATGAAGCTTCCCCTGGAGACTAGCAACCACAATGGAAACAAAACAAGCAAGCAAGCAGCAGCAACAGCAACAACAAAAATCAACTTTCCTCCAATAAGCTGGTTTTGGTTTGGTGCTTTATCAGAGTGCTGAAAAGGTAACTACAACAATGTATGGAAATGAAAAGAGAACACTATGAAACTCTTTGCTTTGTATGCTAATTACTAAAAGTATTTACTACAAATTTACTTAAAATATGATGTAAATATAATGGATGTATCTCGAATTACATTTCCCCTAATTATAATTATTTCTCTTTCCATCTAGCTTTGCTGTGGCTAGTGTTTACTGCTTTTTAGGACTAAGCATTGCCTCACAGTTGCTCTTTGTAGACCAAGGTACAGGTTTCCTTGGCAAGGTCTTCTTGGTCATGCAATGAGCATATGTCCCTTTTAGTCATTTATAGGTAGAGTGACTGAACCTTCATTTGCCCTAGCAAATGAGTTAATAGGACTTTTACAGTCTCATTCTCATCTTTGTTCAATTATTTGCCTTCTTATTGAACCAATTAGTGGTAACATGCCACCAAGCTCCTCAGACCATGGTAATCAAACACTGATTGACTGATGAAGCTATTATATGAAATCATGGTCACATGCTATTGGTCTTTGTTACTTAAAGATCAATTCCAAACTTAACACTTGCATTTAAAATCATTACTTTTAAGAAAAATTCAACATATGGAAGCATAATCTTATTTAATATAATTTGATTTTGACCCAGTAGGCAGCATTTTACAGAAGACTTCAATATCCCAACACACTTCACAGGTTTTTCTCACCCTTTGAATGTGAGTAGAACGTATAGTAGTGATATTATTTATCATGATTGTGTTATATCTATAAAATGGCAAAAGGCAGATAGTGGTAATATAGTCCCCCTAAAATGGCATTATATATACATACATACACACATACATACATATGTGTGTGTGTATGTATGTATGTGTATATATATATATATATGTATATATATACATATATATACATATACATATATATATATATATATATATAGGTTTTTTCTCTTGGTTATCTAGTAGAAAGGGAAACTTAGAGAATCAATCATAAGATGGATTTGAGGCACCACAGCCAATGAAGAGAAAAGACCTTACAATGAGAAATGCAAGTAGCATGTAGGTGCTGAACATAATCCCCTGCCTACCAACTGGATGATGACTTGCCACTTCTACAAACACAAGAAATCCCACTATTACTCCAAATGAACTTACAAGTAGATTTCTCCTCAATCCCTGAATATGAGAGTTCAGATTTATAGAATCTTGATTTTGGCCCATGAGGACATAGCAAAGAAACCAGTCAACTTTACTTGTACTTCTATCTATGGACCATATAAGAAATAAATTGATATGAAGTAGATAACTTTGTGGGTTTTTGTGTTCCACAGCTATAGATATCTGACATAGTGTACTCTATATTCTGTGTGAAGTTCTGGAGCACATAATGTGGATAGAAGACTGTTACTTTCTTTTGAGATGTTTAGAGGAAAGATGGATGCATAAATACAAATTTAATAATACTGTCTTAACTGTAGCAGCTAGAAAAGGTTTATAAAATGTTTTGGGATTTAGATATGTGACAATGAGTTCTGCTTGGGGAAATCAACAGACCATTCACAGACTATGATTGTTGACTTTATAATGAAAAAATAATGTGTAACAGGGACAAAGATATTATGGGGCAAAAGAGTCACAAATCCTTAATATATGGATATTTACAATTTTGATACTGATTGGAGGTACAAAGAAGGCCCGATTCAATTTTATAAGAAATCAGCTCTGTGCATTGGTCGCTGTAGGAAAAGTTCTGCCTCAGAGTATCTATGTTGTCATGTCGTACAGGGATTTCTTCCCAGAATGTTTTGCTATGCAGGGGCTGGCCATCAATGCGCAACAATTGAATTTGTACAATAAATTTAGCAAAGCAAGTGGTAAGCCTTGAGAATTTCAGTATCAGATAAGATTAGATTCATCTGTAACTTCAGATTCTGAGAACAATGGCTTTAATAAGACAGGAATGTATTTCTCTCCCACAGAGGCTGATGGAGGTTGGTGCTTGGATGAAAGTGCTTAAAGTGACTTGGGATATTAGGAATCTGATCACCTGTGACTTTGATGCTTTTCTTGTTTATACTTCCAATGTATCTTATGACCTTATAGTCAGAAATTTGGGACTTGCATCTCTAATCCTTACATTGGAAGGAGTAAGAATTGTTATAGTAATGCTACATTAACATAACAGAGAAGCAATCATTCAGAAGTTGTATTCACCATCTTTTCTTACATGTAATGTAAGTCAGCAACCCTTATTCACACAGTGACATACTATTGTAAGAAAGGATGGAAAATGTACTAAAAGATATAGATTCTATTACTGTCAATTGTGAAAGTTATATGTCTTATATATGAAGTTATATGTCTGTCTTCTAAGATATTTTCCCCATGTGTTTGCTTTAAGTTTTAAACTTATGTTTACTTTAGAAAAGCTGTGTTTTTTTAAACATGATAGTTGTATTTAAAAATACTATTAAAATATTATTTTCTCAAGTTTTTAACTTGAGAATTCATTTGAATTCATTTGAAAATGAATTGAAAGAAAGTATAGGCATACAAATAACTTCATTTATATATATATATATAATTATATATAATATATAATTATGGCTATTTTTTAAAGGTGAATAGCTACTTCAATGCATACTATATACATTTTCTCTAAAAAGTAAGATTGAAGTCAAAGGCCTTAGTAGATTTTGAAATAGCAGTCTTAGAAACACAACATGTGTGAAATGAGCACTTAGAAATTGCTGGAGAGGTGGGCTGGAGAGATGGCTTAGTGGTTAAGCGCTTGCCTGTGAAGCCTAAGGACCCCGGTTCGAGGCTCGGTTCCCCAGGTCCCACGTTAGCCAGATGCACACGGGGGCGCACGCGTCTGGAGTTCGTTTGCAGAGGCTGGAAGCCCTGGCGCGCCCATTCTCTCTCTCTCTCTCCCTCTGTCTTTCTCTCTGTGTCTGTCGCTCTCAAATAAATAAATAAATAAAATTAAAAAAAAAAAAGAAATTGCTGGAGGGAGAATGCAAGTATGGGGCTCCTTAGCTCTATCACTAGAGAACTGTTATTGTATGACATATTTGTCAGTTTCCTAGCCATGTGTTTATTTGTGGAATCTATGTTTATTTGACCTAAGAGCTCATTTAATGATAAAAGCCTTATTCCTGGGAATATTTGTCAATATCAACTCGTGGCACATAAGTAACATGGCTGCCTCCTGAAGTGGCTGTCACAACCAGACAAACAAGCAGGTTGATCATATACCTTAAAGGAAAAATCTGTAGTCTAAGCTGAGATGTCCATAGCAGTTTCTAACAATGCTCTGGTGTATCTTTAATGACAACAACAACCTCACACTTTCTCAGGAGTACATGTAAGATCATTAAAAGCCTTACTGTCTTACTCTAGCTGATTTGGAAAGTCTTTTGAGTAGCACATGATATCAAATCAGACTTAAACTGATGGAGAATTGAAAGAATGCCTCAACCCACAACACAGCAAAGTGTTTAAGACTTGCTGGCTCAGTTTGTTATAACAAACATTATCTCATCTTACTCACTAGCTAGTCACAGACATCAATGGCTTCATACCTCAGTGAATGAAAACTTTTCGCTATTCTCAGAAAAGTCACCAAGAGAGTATCATCAATACAACATAGTCACAAAAAATGCTGGGATGGGTGAGGATCTGATTGTGCAGAGTTTTCTTTGTAAACTCAGCTTTCTGTACCCATGCCATGTCCATGGGTTCTCTATCCATAGACTTAAGCAACTGTAGATTGAAAATGCTTGGGGAAATTGCATCTGTAATAAACACGTTCAGATTTCATTTGTTGTCATCTCTCCTAAACAATGCAGTATTTACACAGAATCATATCTTGTTAGGCTTTATAAATAATTAGAATTGCTTTAAAATATATGACCAAATATGCACAGATTATTTGTAAATATTACACCATTTTATATAATACATTCATGTGTATAGACTTTTGGTATCTATGGGGATCATGGAACTAATTTTCTACTCATAGCAAGTGACAACTCTTTCTGGTGTATAAAATAACCAGCTGTCAACAAGAAAGGGACATGAAAACTGTAGGAATGTAGTCGACATACACAGCATCACTTTCCAGCAACTCCCCAAGTCAACATGTCATCAAGACACTTGCTCATCAATGTCTGGTCTAGCACTAGTTAAGTGAGCAGACCACCTACATATCCACCAATATAGGAACAGATAAAGAATTTGTGGTATGCATGCACAATGAATGTTTTAAACCAAAAAGATGATGAAAATTATGTTGTTTAGAAACAACTGAACATAATTGTACTAAATTAATTAGGTCAGCATGAATGAGGCAAATATCATATAGCTTCTTTCATTTGTGATTCCTAGGTTTTCATAGATACATTAAATCAAACATGTACATGTGCATATAATTGAACTAGATGTAAAACTGTGTAAGAAAACAAAGGACACTAACAAGAAAGGGGATGGTTAAAAAAGGGGAGGCAAAAGATTATGAAGAGAGATACTAAAAGTATGCTGTATACTTGTATGAAAATGTTCATATGCAACACAGTATATACACACTGAAAAGGGAAAACAAGGTAAAAAAATTTACAAGTCACATATGAAAGAACTTGCCTCTAAGTAAGCCTAATTTGGGGTCCACTAAAAATCAGTTACTTTAAATATATTGAGAGATTAAAATAGGCCAATATTTTAAAACAAAATTAAGATGTTGCATAATATCACATAAAACATGAGATATTTACAAAGAAAAATTATTTTTATCAGGCCAAATACCAATTCTAAACTTGAGAAGTACAGTAATTTAAACTTAGAAAGACTGTTAGTCCCAGTAGCACATTGATCTAGGAGCCACAGAATTTGAAGATATGCTGATATAGATCATCCAGTGGGAAAAGATAAACATGAAAACAAAACAAAACAAAACAAAGCACAAAGTTAGAGAAGCCTCAAAGACCTATGTATTACTACCAAGTACACCAAATTATTCATAATTAAGTTGATGTAGTAGACAGAGAGAGGAGAAATAGAAGAATATTGGAATCAGCAACGTCTGAAAATAACTTGGGTTTCAAGCGAAACCTTGTCTACATATTGAAAATGATCAACAAATCAGAAAACCTCAAAAATTGCCCTGCTGTAGTGATTATGTTTATTTGTGAACTTGATTGGGACATATGGTGACCAGTTAGTTGGACAGAAATTACTCCAGTGATTTCTGTGAGAGTATATTTGGATAGGGGTAACATGTTAAGATGTAGACTGAGTAAAATAGATTGCCTTCCCCAATGAACATGGGCTGAATCAAGTTGCTTAAAAGTCTGAGTAGAACAAAAGGTTTTACCCTCTCCCAAAGAGGAGAGAATTCTCGGTGGATAGCGTTCAAAAGGGATATTGGCTTTTCCCCTGATTTCAGACTTGTATGGAAGGTTTGGCTTTTCATGAGCCTTGAGACTAGAGGGAAGCTACTAACTTGTCAATATGAACTGCACCTCAGGTCTCCTGAGTCTTAAAAACAGCAAACATTCGTTCATGGGTCTCTTGAGAACACAAATACTTTTAGCTAAACAGATCATAGTCAAGCATGAGAACAAAGACAAAGAATCTTTCAAACAGAAAAACAAAATCTCATCAATAAGGCTGAAGGCTGAACTCATGTCATGGAGTACAGAGACTAGAAAGAAAGCAGGGTGGTAGGTGCATGCAAACTCATGACAAAAAGACTTAAGAATAAAATATATTCTGCAAAAATGGCCATCAAGAAAGCAAGAACAAAGAACAGAGTTAGGCATTTAGAGACAAATAAAAGTAGATTTGGAGAATTCAATGTCAGAAATACTAATGGTAGAAACGGAAGAACCATAGGTGGAAGTCCACATGAAGAAATAGATGGTGCTATCAGAAACAACTTGAGCGGAAAGCACAAAAGATGGGGAAAAAATGCATTTTTTTTTGTTTCCTGATGAGTCTTGTCTGCTATTTGACCCACAAGAAAACTATATACAGCACTACATATAGCCTGTGATTAAATAATATATGAAAATGTTACGTTCTATAACTGATAAAGATGTGACAAGAAAATACAATGTAGAGGGTGGAAACAGACCTGTTATGGAGCAATGGCTTTGTAGACTGTTGAAATTTAATTAGTATTAATCCTAACTACAATGTTTTAAAATTCAAATTATAATTCTCAGCCCAACTGTTAAGATGATAATTCAAAAATAGGGTTTAAAAATCACAGAAAAGCTCATTGTGTATGACAGCCACATGCTGGTACTGGGAGTTACAAGTCAGTGCCCACTAAGAAAAGGAAGAATAAGATAACTAATATAAAAGAGATAGAGAAGAGACAGAGAGAGAGAGAGAGAGAGAGAGAGAGAGAGAGAGAGAGAGAGGCTGTAGAACATTAAGGTCAGTCTTCATCATACCCTTTCCAGTGTCTTGTGGGTCAGGTGTTCCCTCTAAGGGCCTCTTGAAAGTTCAAACACTCGGTCTGCCTTTTAGGATGTAGAATTTTATGGTACCATTGCAGTTTGGGTCTAGATTTGTGTTTTCCACCCCCTTCCCCTCCTCCCCCTCCCCACCCATCCTATTGTCTACTCCAAGAGAAGCTTGCTGGGTGTGTACAGCATCTTGGGTAAATTTAGGTTAGGTGCTGTAGATGAGTGAGACTATGTAGTGATTTTTTTTTTTTTCTGTGATTGGGTAAGTTCACTGAGAATGATCTGTTCTAGGTTCAACCATTTCTCCTCTAATTTCATTGTGTCATTTTTTCTTACTGCTGTATTGAATTCCATTGTGATCAGAGAGACCTATAAGGTTTCCTAAAAGAAGGACAGATTTCTGTCAGAATACTTGATGACCCACCAAAGGTTAGTGCTGAAAACACTTTATGCAGTTGACACATAAATAGGAATGACAGGGCTGGAAACTGGAAAAGAGTCAGTCCTCAGACAGTCCCAGCGTGTTTAGTGCCAGAAGGTGCTACATGGGAGACTGGGGGAAAATGACCAATATCTTTCCAAGCAACTCATGATCTCACCTACTTAGCAGCAAATACCTGTTGCGATGCTCACACAAGTACAATAGTGGCACACAGCCATGGTGGGAAACCAACTGCTCTTGATTTGGCTAACTGATCCCCTCAGTGGTCCAGGACCCATAGCTGGAGCTGGGAAACAAGTCAGAACTATATCCAAACATAAGCCTGCTCTCCACTATCAAGCTACTATCAATCATGGGCTACAGGAGGGCCTATACCTATTAAATTCTCTATATAAAAAGTAAGGGTTATCTCATTTGTTTGGTGTTAAGTTACTCTCCATTGGAAAATCTGCTTCTCTTTTTCAGATAGATGTAGATCCTAAGGAGAGGGCCACCCCGTCATACCTCAAAAGTGCCCCGGCTGAAACTAAGAACAATGGGCTAAACAAGCAAGGTTGCTGTTTTCTTGGTGAACCGGGTACCAGCACAAGGGTGAAGGAGATAAACACAGGAAAAAATCAACTCCTACCAAATCAGAGATCCAGAGACCCAGAGGCCCCCACCACCTCATCACTGAAGCAGACCAAAAATGAACCCAACATGGTTCAGGGAAATTTTGCAGAAGAGGGGGCAGAAAGAATGTCAGAGCCACATGTTGGGTCATGATATGCAGAGACATTTATCCTACCCATAACTGTGGGCTGACTCCAGAATACATGACCCATATACCTCAACAAGGAGGGGCCAAGGGGAAGGGGTGGGTAATGGATTAGCCTAATAATGGTACCAAATTGACTGTATTCACTGAGTACAAAGCTAATTAATTTTAAAAAATCACAGAAAATATAATTTTAAAAATGTACACTGTAAGATATCTCTCCAACACAAGTGAAAGCTATAATGGAAAAACAAAGGTCAAAAGCATAATGGATAACTAAAAAATAGAGGTGTAGGCCCTTTGAAATATCTAATGATATTATATAAATTGATTAAATACTTTGAGCTAAGAACATAAACCAACAATATACTCTCTATAAAAGATATAGTGTAGATTCATTCATAAAAAGAAATTGAAAGTAAGAAGGCAGGAGAATATTTCTTATGCAAATAGTAAATAAAAAGTAACAGAAATTACTAAGATTAAAGAAAACTTATTTATTTATTTATAAGCAACAGCAGACAGACAGAGAGAAAATGAGGCAGATAGAGAATTGGCATGCCACAGCCTCCAGCAAACAAACTCTAGATGCATGTGCCACTTTGTGCATCTGGCTTACGTGGATCCTGGGAAATCGAGCCTCAAACTGGGGTCCTTAGGCTTCACAGGCAAGTGTTTGACCACTAAGTCATCTCTTTAGCCCATAGAAAACTTTTAAGAGAACTTACTTTCGGAGAAAAAGAATTATATTCACCATAGTAAAAGTTTCAGTTCACTAGGAACCTATAACATTGTACACACATATAGACCTAACAACACACTTCCAAGCTACATGGTCATTCTTTTAAATTTATTCTGTGTTGTATTGTGGCGTTCATATAATATAACCTGAAATCTGTTTTGTGGGATGCAGAATGGGCCTTTCTGTAGATACCTTTCAGACCTAGTCTGGGGTATAATAGCATGCCCATCTTTTTTATTTTTGTTGATCTCCTATTTTTTCATTCATTTTTGGAAGTGAGTTACTGATCCAATGAAACAGAAATAAACATTTAAGCAATATTTGTCAAAAATCTCAACACCTTGCTTCAACAACCACATGGGACATTTTGCAAGATAGATTCACTATAATGATCTATGGAAAACCAAAATGAATCTCAAAGGAGAGAAAGGATACAAAATTTTGTTCTCTTACCACAATGAAGTAAAACTAGAAATCAAAATCAAAATAAATTTAGAAAATCAATAACAATGTATAAGCTAAAATATATTCCCTAAAATACTAACAGGTCAAGAGAAAAATGGAAAAATGGAAGAATACTACTTTAAAATGAAAGGATATGGTAAAGTAGAATACTATAGTATGGTAGCAGATGCTGCAATGCTAGTACTGAGGTGGTAGACATGATCTGATCTATAGAAAATCCTGAAACACAAAAATATTAGAATTACTTAACAACTTGTCAGAGCTTCAAGATACAAGATCAATGTGTCAATAAGCTTCAGCCACTATAACAAACACCTGAAATAATAAACTTGTTTTTTTTTTTTTTTTTTTTTTTTGGTTTTTCGAGGTAGGGTCTCACTCTGGTCTAGGCTGACCTGGAATTAACTGTGTCATCTCAGGGTGGCCTTGAACTCATTGCAATCCTCCTACCTCTGCCTCCCGAGTGCTGGGATTAAAGGTGTGCACCACCATGCCCGGCTTGAAATAATAAACTTTTAAAGAAAGAAGTTTTTTTTTTTTTTTTTTTTTTTTCACCGTATTAGAGATTAGATTCTTCTGGCTCTGTTGCCTGTGGTGAGGTAGCCCTCCATGGTAGAAACCAGTCACATTAAGGCCAGGATGAAAGAAAGTGGTGGGGTTCCCTTGATTCCTTCTGGGGGGGACATTCTTTCAATAGACTGAAGAAATACTAGCAGACTCACCTTTGGAAGTTTTCCTCACCTCCAAGTCGTACCCACCTAGGGACCAAGTCTTTAACATGCCTTTGGAAGACCTTTCTGATCAACAAAAGAAATCATCATAGAATAATCTATTACACACACACACACACACACACACACACACACACACAAAACATTTTGAAAACAATGTACAATAGCTATGTGGTTTAAAGGTATGGAGTGAAATCTTAAAAGATGGAAACAAAAGCAAAGAAATTCTGAGCTCATACATTAGAAGATGTCAGTGACAGCGTGACTTCTTACATTGATTTCCAGATTAAACACAGTGTAAGGCCCTCCCGCACCTTGCATGGTTCGTTTTTTTTTTTTTTTTGCAAGAATTTCAAATTTTAAATTTATTTGCAAATATAAGGGTTGCAAATTGTCTTGAAGAGTGACAGAACAATGTTTCGTAAAAAATAATAAATCATACTTGAGTGACATTATTTTCACTGTGACCCTTCTGCAACTTTGGTAGTCTTTGAGATTTGAAATTGCTACTAACTTGGGGAAGAATAACTATAAAATGGTCACATTTTTCTCCCTTCTCTATCAATATACACTATTTCTATGGTTCAGGAACAGCGACAACAACAAAAAATACCTGTTATAAAACATAACAGAGATGTTTTATAATAGGAAACAGGGACCATTGGAGAATGTTTACTAACGTTTTGCCCCATGAGGTCTCCCTGAGATGAATTGACATACTCTTCTCAACATGAGAGAATTGAGCTTAGTATTTTGATTTTTAAAATGCCTTCCCATGCCCCGCGGTTCTTCTCAGTACCTCACTGAGAGAAATGCCTCAGAATTTAACCACCAGAAAGAAATAATGCTCTCGCAGAGAGACCACCTGCATTTTCTTACATGCTCTGTGCAGCCTCTCTAAGTGGGGTTGCTAGCCAGCATGCAGCGCAGTGGTGTACAAGGTTAGCTGCCAGAAGAAACCCTACACTTAGCCATGTGGTGCCCACCAGAGAGGAGAGTTGTGAAGATCCAGAATCCTGGGATCGCTAGAGCTGTACCATTCACAGAGTCAGCACTGCTTGACACAGTCCAGATTCCGGTGGAGACTGCCCTCTTCCATATTCTCCTGGACTCCAGGCAGGCCTGATTCAGGTGAGAAGACAGAAGTCACTATGATTGACAGAGTAAACGTAGAGTGAGGTAATCCTATGGTTAGTTTCGAACTCTGGAACTCTAAAAGGTAAAAAGTAACTTTGCCAAATTCTCATGGCTACCAACTGGGCATTAGCTTGGTCAAATGTGAGATGCCCATAGCAATTTTTCCTAGGTTTGTTAGAAGGATTAAGTTATCTAAAGTATGTGTGGTGATAAAGTATGTGCCTAAATATGCAATATGCGTAGCATTCCCAGCCCATTGTTCCCCCATAAACTCATGTGTTTTGAATACTTGGTCCAGAACTGGTGATAATTTTGGAAATCAAGTCTGGCTAGAAGAGAGTTTATGTCAGTGATGGGCTTTGGGCTGGTATAGCCAGCTTCCTCTAGTCAGAGGTCAGCTAATTCACTTGTGGCAGGGAATGTTGCCCAGAATCTGCTCTAGCATCCTTTCTCAGCCATAATGAAGTTTTCCCTTGAAAGACAAAATAAATTCTTCCTCCTATTGAATGTTTTTGTCCCAGTAACATGAAGATAACTACAGTAGTTTGTAAAGTATATTTTGCCAGAAGTGGCATTTCTTAGTATTTGTCTTTTTACAAATGTTATCAGAATTCTAACCAGCTTCTAGTGAGCAAAGAACTCTTTAGCTTAATTCTTCTCATAAGATAAAAAAAATGGATTTTCAGAACTATGAAAACGTACCCCAGCAATTTGCCTAAATATGCAATATGAGTAGCATTCCCAGCCCATTCCTTTTGTGAAATATGGATGGTAATGACTCTTATAGGAGGAAAGAACATGAGATCATTCTGGGTGATAAGCTAAAGGAGTACACAACGCTTCATGTAGGAAGGAAACAGACAATCATGTTTGGAAATATGGTAGCATGTGTAGGTTGCAAAGAAGTCAAATAACTGTGTGTATGTGTGCCTACAAAGCTAAATTATACATCTTCTATATACCTTGTATGTGTTTGCATGCATGTGCATGTGTGTGAGCACATGTGTGCATATGCATATGCATATGCATATGCATGTGGATGTGTGTGTGTGTGTGTGTGTGTGTTTTGGGGTGACTATGCATTACCACATGTTTTGACAGTGATAATTTTCTACATTCCTTTATTTATAGATAAGAGAATTAAGGACAAGAAAGTTAAGATATTCTCTAAATTAATAGTTTTTAATAGTCTACCTCGAATCCAGGTCTGTTGATTCTCAAGTTGTTGATCTTTTCTCGAGGCTGTATAGGAACAAGAGAAGAAGGCTTGAACACTCTGAGAGCTCCCAAGAAAATGGCACCTTAAATCTCATGGCAATAAAACAGGAAGGGTATGGGAATCTCAAATTTTACCTACCCTACAAAGGAAATAACTTTCTTCCTTTCATCTTGTTGTCTGCCAGCATGCATGTACTATAGCTGGAAAAAGTCATCCTGCAGAAAAATTCTCTCAATATTGTTCCGAAGGAAAAATATAAATTTAGCCATTGCAGAAATGAAGCCATGAGACTGTATCTAGAGATGGTGAATAACCAAGGGTAAAAGGAAGAAGGGGAACAGAGCAATAGTTTGGAGTGACCAGCTGGCCAGCAGGAGACAGAAGTGGAGCTAAATTATACATATTATTTAGTACATTTTTAAAAAAAGAACATTTCTAGGCAAACATCCCAAAACAAGTGTGACTATCAGTTAAGCACCCCACTGTCCTTAACAGATTTAGTGCATAACAATTTTCTCATAATGGCTTTGTAGTGTTTGCTGAGTTACATCTCTTCATAGCATTTTATGAATTGTCATGTCATGGGGAATTTAAATAGGCTGAATTTGCCCTTCACTTTTGGCTGTTCAGCAAAGTCACAAATAGATAAATGGAAGAATGGCACAATAATTATAAAACATGTTTGTGCCAATGATATTCTATTGTTTTTGGTTGGCATTTATCAAAATATTAACTCACCACTCTTCTATAATGCTCATTAATTGTGAGTTTTTGAACATATCTTTTGACTGTGGTTTTAGTTTTAGATTTTGTGTGCACAGGGATGCATAAATAAATTTCTGATAACAGCAAGTGTAGTTTTAAGAAGTGAAGAAAATCATGTCAAAGAGGACTGACCAAAGTTTCAAACAGTGTGAAACCTAAGAAGGGTGGCAGCATTCTGTTTATATATTGAGCAAGATGTTTTTAAGGAAGAAATGATGATGGTGGTCTTCTTGGTGAAGGAATAGAGGGAGGGACGGCACCAGATAAGAGATAAATAAGCTTGGCAGCTGGGAAAATGAAAGGTCATCTTAATTGCAACATGAAGTTATGGTGGTGGGAACAGATGTGGCAGAGTAAAGATTGGCCAGAAGAGACCAGAGAGTGGGCTGCTTTGTACTATATCCTGGGGAGTAGAAATTTTCATTAGCTCAAGTTCTATAGCAATTATGAGAGAATTTATGAATAGAATAAAGATAGCAGCACTGTAGATGGAATGAGAAAAATGGGGTAGAACAGAAAAATCATTGAAGTATTTGAGAACATATTGGAGGTGAGGAGTGGGTGAGAAAAATGTGGAAACAGATTGGATCTCATATCTCTAGCTTGAGTGGTTGGGTAATATGGGTCATTTTAAAAGGGTTGTGAACCTTATTATTGGCTATTCCAAACTCAGGAAGGAGACTATACTGTTTAAATGTATCAGCAAAAATAATGCACTGTAAGTAGAACAAATACTAACCAATGGTACTTAATAAGAGTTATGATTGCAGACTTAATATATAATTGTGATAGCTTATATTTATGGTTGGCTTGACAATAGGTAGAATCACCAAGGAAATGAGTTTCTTGGCATCCTATGAGAGATTAGCTAACTAGGTTAATTGAGGTGGGAGGGCCCACATTAGCTGCAAGCAACATCGTTCCATGGGCTGAGTGTTCTGCCCTCCATAAGAAGGAATGCAAGCTGAATGCCAGCATTTGTAACTTGGTATCCCAACTGTGGTTAAAAAGTGAAGGGCTAGTTCGTGGTTCTGTTGCCATGGCTCCCCTGCCGCGATGGATGGTAACTTGAACTATAAGCTGAAACAAACCCTTCCAACATTAAACTGCTTTTTTTTTTTTTTTCAGGTATTTTTTTGCCCAAATAACAAGAAAGACACCTAATCCAACAGTCTCTTCTAAATCTAAGGAAGCAAATTTCTTACTTATAGGAAAGAAGCATGCAGCATATATTTCTTTAAAAAACTTAAGAGCTATAATGGGGGTATCTATGAAATATTTTTCCTTTGAGCTTCTTTTATAAACACTATCAATTGTGAAAACAGAACTCTGTGTGTGTGCTGAAATACAGCTGCCCCCTGGCACCCATAGTGGATTCTTTCCAGGACTTCCTCACAGATGGAAGAAATCCCAGGATCTTCAAATCCCTTGTTTAACGTGATATAAAATTTGCATATTGCCTACATACATCTTCCTGTATAATTACAATCATGATTAGATTACTTAGACTATCTAGTAAAACAGTAAATGATGAAAATCATTGTCATCACAAGTAAAAGTTCTCTGTGTTCAGTAGGATAAAACAAACCTATATTAATGAGTCTGTATTAATAAGTCCACTTTCTGTTGCCATTATAAAATGCCTGGAGGTGAAAATGCAAACAGAAAAGACAGTTTTATTTAGCTTTCAGTATTTTAGGCATGAAGTTCAAAATCATATATACCCCGTGGAAGTTCACCCTCTGAAAAGGGCATCATGGAGAATGGTGACATGGAAGGAATGCATGAGAGAAAGATCACATTATGGTGACATAGGGAAGCAAAGGAATTCAGGGGTCAATCTTGCTCTTTGGTAACAACTTTCTGTCATGCAAACTGACCAAGATCCCAAGAGAACTATATTCATTCCTTCTGGGGGTGGTGACCTTAATGACTGAACCAGTGTTCATGAGCACCCTTCTCCCTACTTCAGTCTCCCACCATTTTTCAACATTGTCACACTGAATACCAAGTTTCTACACCATGAGAACTTAGAGGTTGCACTCCAACCACATATAAACCATGGCATAGGCCCAAGTAAAGAATAAATGGTTAATATATAAGGAAAGCATTGCTCAAACAACCTGTGATAAAGAGACTAGAGAATCTGCCTAATGAGAAACTTTGCTAGAGTGTCGCCCGTACCACTTCATCTAAATGGATACAGCATAGAGGTCAGTGATTGGAAAATTCAAGTTTTGCTTATCAGAAAGTTTTGCAATTGTTTGTGAATATTATTGACCCATGTTTAGTTGTTCTAGTAGCTGTGTAGGTGGAACATTAGTACTGTGTTGGGCCCTGAAAGGCTCAGGCGTGAGGCCTAGTGGAACTTCCTGAGCCTAGCTAAAGTTTGGCGACCTGTCTCTGGCCAGCTATGACTGAGCAGGATGCCTAAGGGCTTCTGGCCTGCTACCTCCTCGTGGTAATTGTAATTACCATTTCAATAGTTGAAGTTTACTATTGGCCCTTACCTCTTCTCCCACCCTAAAATCCCCGCCTTCGTCCCCAACATGATATAAGCAACTGCTCAGAGTAATAAAGCGAGTTGTTCCTGCATTGCAAAGACTCCCGACTCAGTGTGGTTTGTCTCCGGTGGCCAGGAGAGGTTTCTGAGTCGTCCGACGCTCATCATCCCCTCAACCCCTAGGGAGGAACCAGCAGGCCTGGTCCTTCCCTCGGCACTGCCTGAGCGGGAAGGAGCCCCGCGGTACTGTGCCTCTTTTTTTTTTTTTTTTTTTTCTTCTAATGCATGTGCAAGCGATACCTCTTAAACTATATTTCACTAGAAGGCACATAGCATGATTTGAAGAGCTCTTAAAGCTTACCATACTTAAAAATAGAACATTTGAAAACAGGGAACAGAGAAAAGATTTGCTCAATTTCCTAGCCACAATTAGATACATGGCTTGAAACCAGTAACACTTTAGTTTCTTGTGTCATTTTTTTTTTTTTTTGTTTGTGTGTGTATGTAATGGGGTTTCTTCCTGTATGGTGTGTGTATGTGTGCGTGTGTGTGCGGTGGCATGGTATGTGTGATGTCTATAAGTGGTGTCGTGTATGCAGGTGTATGTGCCTATGTGTTTCCTCATGTGCTTGTCTACATGGCCAGAGCTCATGTCCAGTATGCAGCTCCATTGCTCTTTTGCCCATTCTGTTTTGAACTGGAGTCTTTCCAGCAATGATTAGGGCTTTGCTTTCATGTGGGACTGGGGTTCCAGACATGAGCAGCCATGCCCAGATGTTTATATGGGTCCGTGGAGATGAATTCTGGGTCCTTTACTTTCAGAACTTCTCAGGCTCTCATGCTTGAAGAGGAAGTGATCTTAACCATTGAGCAATCTACCCAGTACTCTACTGTCATTTTTATCAGAGCTTCAGATATCCTTTGGGGCTGAAGTACCACAGTTTATTTTCATGTTTTTCTATATAGTATTTCATTATAATCATCACTCATATCTATATCTATATCTATCTATATCATCTATCTATCTATCTATCTATCTATCTATCTATCTATCTATCTATCTACCTACCTACCTACCTACCTACCTACCTACCTATATATCTATTACATACAGATAGGCTTGGTTGCCTTTTGAAAACTTTGGTATTCTCCAATGTTCTTTAGCATGACACTCATTTATGAATATCGTAAGCATGACTTGTCAGCCAATGTTTCCACCCTTAAAATTTCAAGACATTTATCTATTGTCCTCTGGATTTTAGTTGAACTGTAATCTTTCCAAACCTGAAAAATCATGAAATCTCAACACTAGAGCTAACGCTTTTGTATTATCTGAAGACATGTTTAATCAGAAGTAAAAGAAAACATCAAGAGATGAGCTTAGTATACTCTTCTTTCAAAGAGACCACCAACTGTTCTTTACCATCATCTACACATGAAGCACTACTCTCATCTGAAAGTCTGCTTCTGTCTAAAAGTTAACCTTAAGTTGGGGTTTACCCTTCCTTTAAAAGAAATACAAAATATTACATTTTTTTTTCAAGGTAGCATTTCATTCTACCCCAGGCTGACTTGGAAAAAATATTATTTTTATTTGTAATTAAAATGGATGACTCTTTATAGACTTGAAAATATAAGTTACTGAAAACTTGAAGTAAGACTGAACCTTGGGTAAGTTAATTTTATTGTGTTCCTTTTAAATTCTTCATCACATTCCATTTTGATAATGGTTCTTGTAACTTATGGTGTACAAAACCATCCTTAGTTTTGTAGCTTTCAAAGGACTCAGGAGAAGAAAAATTGGTAGATTACATTGATTACATGAATGCCAGGCTTGATGATGGCTGCTTTTTATCTAAGCATTTCAGACGTCAATCTGGTCTACCTAGTGTGTTACAGCCAGCGGCTACATAGTGAAACCCTATCTCAAAATATGAATGTGAAGAAAGGAGAGATGGCATAGAAGTTAAGGGACTTACCTGCAAAGCCTAAGGACCCAGGTTTGAGTCTCTATCACCTACGTAAGTCAGATATACCAGGTGGCACAAATGTCTGGAGTTTGTTTGCAGTGGCTCGAGGTCTTGGCATGCCCATTATTTTTTCTATCTCTCTCTAATAAATAGATAAATAAAAGATTTTTTTTAAATGAATTTGAGCTGCACATCCGATTTTGTCTCCTCCTTGTACATGTGCTGTTTTAACCTTTTTCCAAAGTCACTTATAATGGTGAGGTTCTTACATCCTCTTGGGACTTGGAAATCACATATGTAATATGATAGTAGCCAGTGGGCAAATAAAACCTTCTACATCCACATTTTGTAGGAAGTGTTAGAAGGGAAGATGCACTATAGTAATGCATTTTACCTAGGGGAGTCATGATGATGAGACACACCAGCAGTACATGACTACTGTAGAAGATGTTTCAGTATGGTGAAATTGGTAGCCAAGAGACCAATTGAACTTTTCAGACAGTGCACAATATTTATCTGGGACTCAGGCCTAGTATTTTATTTCCAAGAATGGATTGAAATTTACATGAAAATAACATTTTTGGGGGTTGTGTGAGAAAATGAGTAGTGAGAAGAAGTGAAACCATAGCTATTTAGTGTTCCTATTAACACTCTGAAGGTTCAGGAAGATCATCTATGTGTATTGAAGTTATGTCTCGATTTATTGCTTGGTTTCTCATAAATATAGATCTAAGAGAAACATCTTTTCAGCAGAAAGCAGAAAGAATATCCATGAGGAAAATGGGACATGATTAAGGCTTATAGAATTTTGTCTCTGCTATTTCTTGGGTGTGTCTTCCTAGCCAAGTCACGTGGTTGAAGTGATACTATGTGGTGGGGTTAAAATGAGAATAGCAGCTTTGTGGAGTTTAAAAAAAGATATTTAAAAATTACGCATTGCAATTGAAGTTTAATGTCATGAATTAGAGTTTAGGATATGGTATACCATATTTCCCACATCATGCCCATGGATATAACATCATTAAAATACACTGAATCTCTAATAAACACAGTGAACTCCTATCTTCTAACATTAACCAGTCCAGATATGTCTTGTTTTCATTTTCCTAGATGATGACTTGTTATGGATATTCTAACAGAGATTTGAACTGTTTAAATGCTTTGTGATATGCTTTAGAGAGAAAGGGGGTTTACTCCCTGGCTAATTATCAGCAGATTATGATTCCTAACTTTGGGACAAAATTAACTCTGAGTGCTCTCTTCCATGATGCCACCCTTTCCAAGGATTTTCAGTGCTTACACATATGTTATCTGAATTAAATTTCTTTCTTAAGACTTCTACAAGCATAGTCATTTTAATTAATATGTGCAAATAGAAAATTACTGGGCTTGCAACTTTTATGTATGGATTGGGAAGCACAGTTGAATCAGGATGAAAGTGCTAACCCATTCCCACTTACCTGGTTGAATTCCACTCAGTCATGGGAAGGACGAGGTTGAAGACAGTTGATTCTTTGGATCTAGAAAACATCTGGCTAAATGTAAAATGCATGGATTGCATAATAAAGAAATAATTACAAACATATCAAAGAATATATTGAGAAATGCTGAATTTGCACAGCAAAATATAAAACTGGCACTCTGGGGGACAGTGAATATTCTTGGACTTAGCCATCATTTTTATAGCATTTCCTCTACTTCCTGGTGATTTACTACGGCAATCCCCTAGTTCATATATATATATATTTTTTACTCTTTCAAACTGCACATCTCACACATTCCAACTTGCACCTCCATGTGCTACAGTACACCCTCACCTTCTGGTCAAACTCAGCCTAGAGATAACTCCTGTGAATTGTCTTGGGAGACTCCTGGTGTGTTGTAAATGACATGTGATTTCTATTAAGGAGTCTTAGGAGATTGTGGTTTGGTATGCACATAATCTTACACTAATCCTCTCACTGAATGATTGTAGTGACTCTTGTTTCCCCCTGGTTCAGAAAGTAAGGCAGGATGTACACAAAATTCCAGGACCAGCGAAAGAGAAGGCTTCAGAGTGCGGTTTCTGGTTTACACATGGTACAGCTCTACCCCCAGAGACTTATCTAGGATTTAACAGCTATTATGGCTTTAGTCCTTAATTTACAGCATCGTAAAGAGTGGTTTCTCAATCCTTTATATGTCTGTTTTCATTTCCTGTGGACAGAATTATTTCTTTTACCTTCTCTCAGTGAATATATCTCTGGAGTATTGGTTTGTCAGGCAGTCAGGGTTTGGGCTGAAAACATATGTATGGAGCTCAATTTGAGATATTGAGCAGTTGACTAGAGGGTCCAGTAATAAAGGTGTGGACAGAGCAACAGGGGTCACTTTAGTAATGTCTAGTGGGGTCATCACTTGAGGAGACTGGGGGAGCAACTTCATCCCAAGTCTTTGGAGACAGCTGATTGGAGGTGTGCAGAGAGTAGAGCTGAGGAAGCAAATTGAAGATACTCATCACATATGCACAGTGAATTTTCATATCTGCAAACACTGACAACAGGTATGTCACCACTTCACAGTTTCTCCATTACTTAAGTGAGGAGATCTCTAATTAGAAGCTCACTATACCCCCAAAGTAGCTGTGGACATGGATAGCATGGGTGAGCTATTCTTGAGAGTCAAATGGATTTCATTTTAAAGTGTCCCTGTTTTTCTTTTATTTTTTTAAACATCCTATCAATCTCTCTGTCTTTGATTGTAGGATCATTTGGAGATAGTATTTGATTTGAGTTGAATATGTTTCTGTCCCTTTTGGCATTCACATTTTACCCTCATTATGAGACATTAGAAGTGAAACCAGGTGGGGATTTTAAGAGATGATTTGGGGGTCTTCTCTCATGGAAAAATAATTCCATTATGTAACTAATGAAGCAGTGGCTTATTGAATAGTTTTAATAGTGGACTTTCTACAAAAGTTTCTTTTTCAATCACTCTATTAAAACTCCACTAAGATTATAAATGACTGATTAATTGACAAACCAATTATAAATACTTCTTGGCTTCTTTGGTCCTCTCCCTGACCTGATTTTTTTTTAAATTTCTTGAGGGAGCTTTTATGTTTATAGCTTTTTATTTCACTTGTCTGTCCCACAGGTACACCATACAAATTAATATGTCTGATCCTTTTATGACTCACAATTCAACATTACATCACTGTCCATAATTTCCTCCTCAGCCCCCCGGTCACATGAATGTCTTTGCTTGCTGTGGTTTATTTAATGATGACTTTGCATGTTCAGTACCTATTTGGCAGAACAACATAGAAGCTATCTATGTTCCCTCACCACTAACATAATTTTCTGTTCATTCTAAGAGCCCCACAGATATTTTGATATTTTTGCTGTTAAGTTGCACAATAAGTTATAGCCACAGCAGTTGTCACATAATGACTGTCAAATATGAGATCCTTACTGCTATTGCTTCTTTTATTTATTTTTTTCATATTTCTGCTTGGTTCCTACCAACACCCACCATCCTACAATGATACTTTTCTCCTAATACATAAATACAATCTTGTTTCAAAAACCAATATCAACTCTCTGTTGCTTTTAACTTTATGTTTCTATTCCTTACATGGGATATAAAGTCTTTGATAGGTCGTTTTAGCTGTAGTACACTTATATATTGTTATTGAAGGAGAATGTTCAATTATTTTTCAATAGATAGCTTAATTTTCAAATTAAATTTGTTGAAAGCTATATAGATTACCTTGGGAAAGACTATTTCTCTCTTTTCTCATAAATTTCTTTTAGTTACAGCACTTAAATATTTGCCAGATCATAATTTGTTATTTTCTTTCATAGGTTATAATTGCCTAGTTCTTTGACCCTAGAACTATACTTGCTATTTTAAAGGGGCTGGGGGGCTGCTGAATAATGAACGGATGTGGGGATGAAGTGTAGTGAAACATTTTGCAGTTATGTCTTGCTGTGCCCACGCCTGTTTTATGGGATAACAGACTTGGCATGTAACATCTCTAGCTTCAGTATCCCCTGACAAAAAATGTTGGAAATGAGGATTTATAAGGAAACACAACTCTTGTTTGCAATGTCAAGAAATGGAGAAAGTGATAGTATTTTTCAGAGGGTCAGCACAGTATAGTAAATTTATGTGACAGGTTGAAGTGAGCCCAGCCAAGTTGTCACAATGGCTTTGTCAGTGACCTCAGAACAAAGGGTCAGTTTTCTCTGAAACTGTCAGTTCCCTCTGACCAGGGGACTACTCATCTACATGGGGATTCTGATTCAGGTGAAAGGTCAAAAAATATTAATTTAAGTAATCAAATAATCATGTCACTGTGCCTTCTACTTATGATAACACAGTCAGTTGATCTGAACTATAAATTGTGATCTCTTGATTGTTTTTCTGATTTGTTTTCCAAAGAAAGTATACTACGAAAGAGAAAAGTAGTGCTATATAAAGGCAGATTTTCTAGCCTCACTAGGCTTTTGTTGATAAATGAAAAATGGTTGTAAACAAAGGCAGATTCCTCCGTTGTAACCTTGACCCATGAAGGCCAAGAAATATATTGCTAATTTAAATGAAGCTCATTTGGCTCCCCTATTACTTATGATTTGAAGTTTTACATCCAAAAGAGATTTTCAGGCACATGCTGTTCTTGGAACAGTGAACACGCTAATGCACACGGATATTATATTAAACTGTGGAACCAACTTTAAGCAGTACAGAGAACAGCCGAGCGAGGCAGGAGGGATGGCTTAGTGGTTAAGACATTTGCCGACAAAGCCAAAGGACCCAGATTCAGTTCCCCAGGACCCACGTTAGCCAGATGCAAAAGGGGGCACAGAACTCCAGACCAAAACCAACTGATGAGAAAAGGTTTATTTTGCGTTACAGACACAGAGGAAACTTCTATGATGACAGGGGCAGGACAGTAGGACCGAGGCTGGTGTCACAGTCTTGCCATAGCAGGTGACGATAGCAGCACAATAGCTAACACAGCACAGGGTCTTCCCCCAGTGACACACCTCCAGCAAGGGCCACCTCCCCAACTGCCACCAGCTGAAGAACCAAGCACTTAAAACACACGAGTGAATGTGAAACCTCTGATTCAAACTACCACAAGGCAGGAATGGCTTTTTAGAGTTCAGGAAGATAGAGCATAAGCCAGGTATAAGGAAAATATTTAATAGCAATCACCCTTCCTCCCAACTGGTACTCTTGTCCTTGTATCTCCTCTGCGTGCTGCGCATTTGTTCATTAGAATGCTTACCAGCATGTTATTGCATTTCTCTTCGGTGTGTGTGTTATTGCTAGAGGATAAACACCTTCAGTACTTAACTCGGCAAGCATTTTTTCCACATCTAGCATTCTAGTGTGTAGTCATAACATTGCACCTCTTATACAATGAGCAATCAACGATTAGTTTTTGTTGGAAGGAAGTATGGCTTCATTCAGCCCAAAAGGAAGTGCTGCAAGTTCAATTATAGGGTAGATGATTGTATACTTACATACAGTAGCTGGATTGCTACAGTTCAAGTCATTAGGTGACCAGATATGAAGCCATTGTGTGAATGAAAGCAGTCAAAGGATGTGAATGGAGGATGCAGCTCAGGATAGAGAGACAGACCCAACTTAGATTCTACTAGAAGTGAGGCAATCACAGTAAAGGCACTGAAACATATAAAAGTGACAAATTAAAGGAAGAATAATGTATGAATATAACGCAGAACTAGAAAATTCAAGACAGCTGTTTAAATCAAAAAGATCTATATCTGCATGGTGGAAAAGCAGTCTTAGGAAATTAGCAACATTGTTTTTTTCACTCACAGTAAGCCTGAACTCCCGAGACAGATTTTATGAATGCTATCTTCTCTGGAAATTTGTCTTCCTTTAAAAAAGTAACAATTTAGAGAGTCTTTCCTTGCTTGATATTCATCTTGTGGCTTTTAGTTATAACTTTTTTTTCTTCTACTGTGCTCTGCCAGGAATATAGACACTTGGATGTATCGCCCCTGCCTACTAGAGCTAATTTTTCAATTTACATAAATAAATAACCTGCCAAAACTAATTACTTCTCTTCAAAATCTAAATACATTATTTCTCCTATTTCTCTAGTCTGTCTTGGTTTAATTATTTTCACATCAGTTGTCATTTTATGAGCTGGTTTAGACTAAAAAGGGATAATCGGATGTGTCTTACTGTTTTAATTTGGCTAATTAAGATTGCTGCTTTGGTCTGGTTGGTTGGAGGTATCTATTTATAGCTGTTCATAGTTTGTGGTTGTGGGAGGGAGAACAATCAGTAAAAATTTAAACGAAGCCCATGAAATTACTTACACACATACCTGATAAGCCACCGTAGTTTCAATTTTCCTTGTCTTCCCAAACTTGTCTTCTATTACCTTCAAGAGCATCAAGTAAGTCAAAGAAGGCAAGTAAAGCTGAAGGAGGATAGGAGAAAGCTAGATGTTTCTAGGCAGTCTCAGTTAGGGATTAAGGCTCAAGGAGAAACAGGAGGTACCAGCTTGCTCTCCCTGGCACCAGAAACTGTTGGCCAAAACGTCTAATTGAGACTAAGCCACAGCGCCCCCTACTGTCCACAGTTTACTGCATTACCTGGGTGGGCTGACCCAACTAAGTCAACCATTAGGTTCATCCTCCAAATTTACCAAACAATTAGGTCTTCGCCTTACATATCTGAATCTGTTGCTATAAGGGATCTGATACAGCCTTCAAGCCCCTCCCTTACTCTGGACGTGACCTTCAGTGTGTGTTTGTGGCTCTCTCTCTCTCTCTCTCTCTCTCTCTCCAGTGGTTCTTAACTCTGTGTGGCCTGAATACACCGTGAGTCTGGGCTCTACTCCACACAGCTTGGCTGGTGGGCACTGAGTTATTTATTTAATTTTAATTTTATTTTACTTAAGAGGGAGAGAGAGAGAGGGAGGGAGGGAGGGAGAGAGAAAGAGAGAGAGACAGAGAGAGAGAGAGAGAGAGAGAGAAAGAAAGAGAGAGGGAGAGAGGAGAGAGAATAGGCCTGCCAGGGCCTCCAGTCACACTGCACATGAGCTCCAGATACACATGTCACCTTGTGCATCTGTTTTTGTGGGTTTTGGGGAATCTAACCTGGTCCTTAGGCTTTGCAGGCAAGTGTCTTAACCACTAAGCCGTCTCTCCTAGCCCTCTTTGTTTCTTGACATAAAGTTTTCTGCTTGCCTCTGCTTTACAGTTTAGGGTAATGTCTCATTTTAATTACATACATGATCTTTCTCTGATCTCTAAATCTACCATGTAGGTGCTCTTACCAACTCTAAACTTGCTACGCGTGTACTTACTCTCAACTCAGGGCAGCATGAGTGTAACCCTGTTCATCACTCGTTTCTCCTCTGAATCTCTCAGTCTCTTCTTTGATATCTCTTTTTTATTTCCCCATTAAGCCTTGTTGTTTGTCTTATTAACTCTCCTAAAATTCATGGCACGTGCCATGTGGGTTTCTCCTACATCAGTTTCTAGATTCTGCTTTTGAGATGTTTAGAGCTTTACCCTAATTTATTTGTAAAAGCCTCAGTTTCTCTCAAGTTCACACATTTACAACTTTATGCAAATTCTCTTTACAGCATGTTTCTTAAACTCGACAATTTGTGATTTCCTCCTAAATAATCTTAATAATTCATTATTTAACCTTCCTGAGTTCATCGGTATTAAATTCTTTATTAAACGCAGGACAGAACCCAAAACTTGGAGTTCATAAATTCTGGGGGACTCCCGTATCCACAAATCCTGCATCAAAGCTCTTCAATCTATAACTTGTTTATTTTAAAAGTGAAGAATCAGACTAGAGAGATGGCTTAGTGGTTAAAGGTGTTTGCTTGCAAAGCCTGATAGGCCAGGTCCAAATACCCAGTATACCTACGTAATGCCAGATGCACAAAGTGGCACATACATCTAGAGCTATTTACTATCTCTCTTATTACAAATAAATAATAAAATATATTTAAAATAATGAAGTATTGCACCTTAAGTTTTTGCATCCACTGGATAGTTTGAATTAAAACTGATGTGTCTACAGAAGATGATTACTCAAAGAGAGTAGATGGCTAGCTGAATAGCCCCACAGCTCATGGCATGTAAGTGCCTGGTTGTGAGAAAGCTGACACAGCTGCTCCCAAGACATACACAGGAGGAAAGAGCAAGTGGGAAAACAAAGTCAACTTCACATCTACAGTCTAGTGATGGCATCTGAAGTACTGGAATATATGTTCTTTCAGAGAGCTGTTGCTTGTATTTGTAAAGCATATTGTCTTTCCAAATTGATATTAGAAGTGTCAGACTTGTTTCATTTATATTTAGGATCTACTTGCACAGAATGAATTGACCATCTAGAGTTCTTATTAACAGTGGGAAAGTAAAATAAAGTAGCTTCATTACTGATCCCCTATCATGTAGCTAATTAGGCTTTGTATCCCATCTGTGACACTAACATATCTATAATTAATGTTGTATTTTTTTTCAAATCATCCAATAAGGTAGCTATCCTGCTTCTATATATGACAGTATGAGTGTACACACACACACACACACACACACACACATCTGCATAGTCTATTGAAGTGTAATGGGCATTAAGTAAGTGCTCAATGTGTTATGACCATATGACAAGCTCTATACTTTGGATTTTCTAGGAATATTCTCAGCGAAATTCTCAGATCAATATAATATGGGCACTGTACAGTCTATATTATAAAAACACGTGCAATTATATTCTGTAGGAAGAAAATCTGCATGTTTAACTTGGAAGCAGCTTGGCATGTGCATGCGCACAAGCACACACACACACACACACACACACACACACACACACACACACACAGCAAATTGCCTGCCTGTTTTGAGTTAATTTTTAGTTTAGATCTCATCCAAAGACTGGCTAAGGAGAACAGCAAGAACTGGTAGTCAAGGAGTACGCAAACCCCTTGCTGCTTCAGAGTGGAGACTTAAGGTGGTACAGAAAATTATTTTGAAGCAGACACAGTCTCCAAGCCACCTGGCCAAAAGGATAAGACTGAATTCTTAACAGATTTGTTGTCTCCATTGACTTTCCCCCAAAACATGTTAATGAGAAAAGGATCACCCAAGAGAGATCTTTGGGATGCTGTCCCACTGTCTTCTCAAGTAGCTAGGTCTCTGAATAAAGCACATTTAAAGATCAATCCCTGGTGCTTATAGGCATCATTGACAGATACAAATCTGAAAAGCAGTATTATTGTTAATGTCATAGAGCAGTACATTAGTGTTCGGAAACTCGGAGAAGGTACATGTCTTGGTCAGTTTCAAAGAGTTAGTACATTGTAGAACCAGCATCAAAATTCACATGAACTCACAGCGTGTGAAGCTGAATGTCCCGCCTCGGTCGACAGCTTTCCTATCACATGCTGCCATGGAGCGCAGATCCCAAGGTGGGAACAGTGTCTGTCACAGTAGCTTAACAGGACTTGACAAACCAAAGGTAGTTCTCCTCTCCCAAAAGCTAAAGATGCAGTGAGATTTCTGTCACCTAGCATTTGTTTTTCATCCAGTCAGGGGAGCTTAACACTTTGTCATTTCTTGTTTTTATACTTTAATTATTGCATGTCAAGGAAAATGAAAAGAAAAAATGCAAATAGAGAGAGGCTCAGATAATTTATTTTTAGTGTTTTAATGTTTCAAAATTGTCATTTAAACTTCTTTATTTGACAGCAGCTTGAGCCATTGTCACTTTCATGAACTTATATATTATATATACATTTTTTAAAAGATTATTTATTTATGAGAGACAGAGAGAATGGGCACACCAGGGTCTCCATCAGATAAACTCCAGATGCATGCCCCCCTTTGTGCATATCCTGGGGAATCAAACCTGGGTACTTTGGCTTTTCAGGCAAGCGTCTTAACCGCTAAGTCTTCCCTCCAGCCCTATATATAAACTTTTAAGGAGGCTTTCTTTCATTTTTCACATACATTGAGAAGTGCAATACGTTTTCAATAAAGATACTCTTTGCTTTATATTGCATGACTCCAAGTTACCTAGTATCATTCTGACTATGAAGCCTGGATGCTAAAGAGTAGATAAAACACACACACACACACACACACACAACACACACAAAGCTAAAACTTGTGTAAGTGTAAAACACACACACACATATTAAAGATCTTATTCAATTTATCATGAGATAGGGATCTAGGAAGATAGAGTCAGTTCAAAAAAGTTAAATAACTACAGAAATGTTAAAAGGAATTTATATGAAAACATAAGAAATGCAAGAAAGCTGTCTTTTCCACAATGGATAGGGTGGAGAACAAGTCAGCTGGATTTCCAATATCTTGAACTATTATTAGTCATCCATGGTTTATATGGTTGCGAAATAAGCTCACATCATATATCTAGGAAACAAGTGCACTCTACAAATGATGCACAACATTTTCATTCTGAGTTAACCTGAAAAGAGATGTCCAGCGTTGTCTACCTGCAATGTAGAAAGGTGAGATTCATGCAAAATCACCCAGTAGAGACATCTACCAAGGTAACTGGTTTGTATAGTTTGCTTTAAACATGATTTAACTGTATGATATGATTCATCAGTTGTGATATAACTGGTGCTTAGGAATCATTATAAGAAAGAGAAGATTTAAAATTTAGGGATTTATAAGGAAGACTTTTGCAAGAGGAAAGTAAAACAGATGCTAAGAGATTTCTTCAATAATAGGAAATTTCTCTCTACAGAAAATGTAAGGTGAGTATAATTTCTGCAAAAGAAAGAAGGTGACACAACGCAAATTAAATACCAATGTTAGAAAAGTCAATATAAGAATTTATTAGGACAGGTATTCAATATCAAAGAAAGTGTGCTATGATTAAAAAATTCAACTTGGGGCTGGAGAAATTGCTCAGTGGTTAAGGTACTTGCCTACAAAGCCTAATGGCTGAAGTTTGATTCCCCTGTACCCACATAAAACCAGATGCAGAAAGGACTTGCATCTGGAATTTGTCTGCAGCAGCTGGAGCTCTGGTGCCCATATTCTCATTTTCTCTCTTTGATGAAAAGCCAACCAGCAAGGAAGTAAACAGCAACTGGAGACTGTCCAGTGATAAACATAACTAAGTGGCATTTTAGAGCCTGAATGTGTGCCTGGCTTGTCTGATGCCTATGCATCATGGCATTAATAGATGCCAATCTGGTGGTATGACGAAGTATTAGTAAGTAGGAAACTGTGATTCATTGCTGTCTTTTTCACAATGCATCACATGAAGTAGAAGTGTGCAAAAGCTTGAGACACAAAGTGGCACATGCTTTTGGAGTTCATTTGCAGGTGGCTGGAGACCCTGGCATGACTATTCTCTCTCTCTCTCTCCCCCTCTCTTTCTCCCTCTGTCTTTCTTTTCCTCTCTCAAATACATAAAAGAGTAAAAAAAAATTTAATTAATTTTTTTTTTGAGGTAGTGTTTCACTCCATCCCAGACTGAACTGGAATTCATTATGTAATCCAAGGGTGACCTCAAACTCACAGTGATCCTCTTACCCCTGTCTCCCAAGTGCTGGAACTGAGGGCATGCCTGGCCTGAGGACTTAATTAAAAAAAAAAAAAACACAATTATAAAAATAATGTACACAGAGACAAATCAATTCACACATACTTGTATGCCATAAAACAGAAGTTTCATAGTAAAAGTTAACTTAAACATCTGGTAACAAGTAAATGGATCAATAGCAAAATGAATAAATTGTAAATTGGTTGATAGAGAGTCAGGTCACCTACTTTAGATGCCTCTCCACCAGCCAAAGAATTTTATTTTCAAGCCAGGAGAGAGACTGGTAAGACCTGAAACCTTATATTAAAAAAAAGAGGCATGAAAACACTGAGGAGAGAGAGAGAGAGATAGAAGGAAAGGGAGAGAGAAAGAGTGAGAGAAGGAGAGTGAGGTCCAGGGAGAGTGGGAGAGATGGTGAGAAGGAAAGAGGGACAGAAACTTGAGCTTTCCTCCTCTTTCATTTATTTTTTAAAGATTTAAAAAATTATTATTTTGTGGGGAGAGAGCATTCGCAAAGCAGACAGGAAGAGAATGGTCACACCAGGGCCTCTAGTTGCTGCAAGCAATCTCCAGATGTATGTGCCACATTGTGCATCTGGCTTTACGTGGATACTGGGAAATCGAACCTGGGTCTTTTGGCATTGCAGGCAAGTGCCTTTATTGTTAAGCCATCTCTCCAACCCTTGAGCTGTCTTAAGAGGCCAAACTCAAGGGCTGGTAACATAGTTCAGCATACATTTGCCTAGAAAGTGCTAAAGCCCTGGGCTCCACCCCTCATGCAAAGAGTAAACCAACAAGCTTCCCAAGCTTGTGCCATGTAATTTGATACTTGCAGAATAAACCTGTCATCGTTGGTATGCATGTAAAGCTGATTGGCTTTACTTATGAGCTACTGTGTACTGATGACACAGCCAAGTTATCCATACTGAAGGACTCTTCTCTCACGGGTGTCATAAAGTGCTGTTTTATGTATTTCCAAAGAGGGTGACTTTTCCTGTCTCATTGAACCTCACTCTTCCTCTGTAGTTAGATTCAGGGGAAGCTTCTGGAAACCAAATCACCTTTATTCATATTCTTGCAGCATCTTTTCTTTCCCTCTAGGGACAGTGGCAAGGGAGGGGAGTCCATCCACATACTCACTTACAGATGTAAATATTTTTACAAGTCTCCAGTTTGTAAACATCACCTTCAACAGTGGAAGCTCTTAGAGTGTTCTATGTCTGTCTATGGCTTTCTGTAAACCCAGCATTAATATTAATTAATTAACTAATTAATTAAATTAATTAAATAATATTAATTAATTACCTTCACCTCATGGTTGCTCCTTACCTCCAGAATCTTCCACCTCATGGTGTTCCTCAGCAGAGAAGCCTCTCACAGACACCCACTCCATTCTGTCCTATGACTTGGCATCTGTTCATCCATAGTCTTAGGAACAGCACAGCTGCAAAGGCCTGAGAGAGTAGAAAATTCTAGATGCGGTTGTTACACGACAAAGCCAAAGCCAATAAACAGCAAGGCCTCTGAAGACAAGCTGTTGGCTGTACCCCTTGTCTCAAACTTTTGTTTCTAATAAGCTATTCCATCTTTCACAAGCTATGCAAGTTACCTTTGAATCATATTTGAGACAAGTTTTACTTACTCTTGCTTTTTTAAAAAATCGATTTTATTGTAGCTGTCATATCTGAAAATATATTGGTATTGTTAACCTGTTTTGAGACTGTGTGTGAGAATTATTTGGAAAATGAAGTTGTAGCTATTTTGGAGGTATTCAATCTTCAGAATTTCATACTGGCTTTTAGAAATCAGGATATTGACTCTATTTCTAGGATGAAGTACTCACTGTAGCTCACAATAGGCAGTTCTCACAGCGTCAGCAGGGTTATTGAGGCCTGAGAATATTCCTTAGGGTTTCATAAAACCAGTAACATCAAATATTCTCCAAGATGCTTGGCAAGTTCAGCTTATGTAATATGAATCCCATAGCTATTAATATTAGTCATATGGGTCTCAATAGCTATAAGTATTACCATTACTGTTTTCCTATCTTTCTTACTTAAAAGATGTTTCAACATCTTTCTATGAAATCTACCTTAGGTAAATGATATTTTAATTGTTTAAAGTATTTAAGGAACTATTAGAGTAAAATCATGGAATTTGCAACACTGTATTTTTGCCCATATCCTCTTTCCTGTCATTATATGATAGTGTTGCAGTCTGGTTCGCATTGCTGGTAGAAATCACCCAACCAAGAGCAGCTTCTGGGAAAAAGAGATTTATTTTGGCTTACAGGCTCGAGGGGAAGCTCCACGATGGCAGGGGAAAACGATGACATGAGCAGAGGGTGGACATCACCCCCTGGCCAACATAAGGTGGACAATAGCAACAGGAGGGTGTGCCAAACACTGGCAAGGGGAAACTGTCTTTAATACCCATAAGCCCGCCCCCAACAATACACTCCCTCCAGGAGGCATTAATTCCCAAATCTCCATCGGCTGGGAACCTAGCATTCAGAACACCCAAGTTTATGGGGGACACCTGAATCAAACCACTACAGATAGTAAAGGACTAACATTTGAATTCAGGAAGTCACATGAAGGAAGAAATTCTTGAATTCTTGATATAGACGTTTTTGTTCACCAAGTTACCTGAATATTAACTAAATTTACTATTATGTTGCTTTAATATTTTTATTAGTTATGTACACAGTGTATACAGCCATGTTGTTACCATAGTTACCCTCCTCCCTGCCCTCCCCCCTCTGCACGGACCATACTCATTGGGGAATATGAGTCGTGCATTGTGGGGTTAGCCATCAGTTTTGGGCAAGAGACAATGTCACTGTGCATAATGACTCAACCTGTGGCTCTAACGTTCTTTCTGACCCCTCTTCTGAAAATCTCCCTGAGCCATGTTGGGTTAATTTTAGGTCTGCTTCAGTGATGAGGTCTTGGGACCCCCTGTGTCTCTGGATCTCTGTCTTGGTAGGAGTTGAGTGTTCTCTGTGTCTACCTCCTTCACCCTTGTGCTGGTACCAGGTACCAGGTTCACCAAGAAAGCAGTATTCTTACTCATGTCCCCAATTACTGTTAGTTTCAGCTGGGTCCCTTTTGAGACATTATGGGTTGGTTATCTCCTTAGTATTCTGTGTCTCTCTGAAAAAGAGAAGCAAATTCTTCAACAGAGAGTGAAGTTAGTGCCAGATAAATGGGATAACCTTTTTTTTTTTTTTTTTAGAATTTAATGGGTGTAGGCCCTTTTGTAGCTCATAATTTGTTAGATATTGATAGTGGAGAGCTGGCTACTTTTTGGATATTGTTCTGACTTGATTCTAGCTCCAGCTTGGGTTCTGTTCCACTGAGCAGATCAGTTTGCCAAATTCAGAGCAGTTGGTTTCCCACCATGGCTATGCATCACTATTACACTTGTGTGAGCATCACGTCAGGCTATTTGCTGCTGAGTAGCTTAGACCACAAATTGCTTAGACAAATGTTGTTCATTTTCCCCCAGTCACTCATGTAGCACCTTCTGGCACTAGATGACCTGTCTGGGGACTGATTCATTATTTATTTATTTGAGAGATGGGATGTGGCAGATAGATATATAGATAGAGAGGGGATAGAAAGAGGGAGAGAATTAGCATGCTAGGGATTCCAGCCAGTGCAAATGAAGTCCAGATGCATGTGCCACCTTGTGCATCTGGCTTATGTGGGTCCTGGGGAATTGAACTGAGGTCCTTTACTTTGCATGAAAGCACTTTAATTGCTAATCCATCTCTCCAGCCCTGTTATTTTAAAGTTAACTGATTTTATTGTTTGAAGTGTTTCATTCTGTGTAAAAGGGGAGAATTGTGTTGCTTTGCAATTTTTGTTTTCAGCTGTGTAAGAGGTAAAATATTTTCTTACTTAACTAATTGTCTGGGTTGAAGTTAATGCTCAATAAATATTGTATCTGGTTTGTGCCATATTTCATTGCAGAAATGGGTGATGGTAGAGTTCATGGATGGCCCAAAGTAGCTGTCATACAATGAGCAGCTGTCCACGTTTCTAATTGCAATAAAAATGACCTTAGTAGTATTCAGAGAAATAACTTGTCAGAAATGCTTTCAGAAGAAGCCATGTTATCTTCGTGGTCCTCAAGAATCATTCATTATATATTTTATTTTATATCTTACCAGAGAATTACCTTTGATAATCTCCCAGGAAAGGTCTTAGTGAGTGCATTCATTCCATCCTGTAATATTTCAGGTTACATCCACTTGGTACTTGAAGAGCAGTTGATTCCATATTTGAAAACTCTAAGTAATATCCAGGCTTTGCACACGGTCCAGATAGGAAGGGATGAAAGAAAAAGACACTGTGAGCCAACTCGGAATTTATCCTAATCAATCTTTTTGTTGATTCGTGTGGTTGAGTTGTGAGAGTGAGTGAGGGCCTGACGAGATATCACTCTCTTGGACATTCTTGTGGCAGACATTATTCTTCCCTAATATTCTTTATTTTTCCCATATTGGATAACAGAATTTTCTGTTATGAAAGAGCTGACTATATGGGCAAGCACATATACAGGGTGGTGTTTGAGCTTGCTCACCCTCACAGTAGACATATCTGGCAGTAGATGAATGTCTAATCTAATCTAACAAGTGGATATGATCATACATAGAGATCCCTTTGACAAACAAAATTATACCATCAAAAATGTCTTTTTTTCCAAGGTTAAAAATCTCTAACAATATGCATATTGAAATCAACAAAGTCTATTTAGAGTAAATGTTATTTTACTTTATGTTTTAAACATTTTATTGAGAGTTTTGAAACATGACCGTACAATAGAGTTGATCATATTCCCATCTTATTAGCCTCTTTTGTTCCCTCTCATCAACCCCTGTTTTCCTGAACACCTTCCCATTTCCAAGTAGTCTTTCTTCTGTTTGATCTTAAATATTCCTTTTGGCATCTTTCTCTTTTGTGCCAAAAGGTTAATGAGTTCAGAAATGTAAAGGTCTTTGGGGGTGCAATGACAAGTGTTTGAGGTTGTGAATGCACCAATCAGTTCATGACAGCGCCCTAAAGTACTCCTTCCCACGTATGCCTCTTACATTCTTTTTAAATCCCCTCTTCTGCCACATTCCCTGAGCCTTGTAAGGTATGATGCAGATGACTTGTTTGGTTTTGTCCTTTCAACAACCTCTTATTTTAAGTTTTGATGAATTTTGAGTCTCTTCAGTATCTATCACCATAGAGAAGCTTCTCTGGTTGGCAGTTAAAGCAATACTGATATGCCTTCCACCAACTCCTCTGCAATGCTCCTTGAGCTCTGTCAACTATAATGGGGACACCTCAGATTTCATAATCATCCTTTAATTTCCAAATGACCCACTTAATGTTTCCTGTTCTAAAAGAGTAATGACATTAGAACAGTATAATTCCATCGTCAGCTGCCATCTTAAGTGTAACTATTGTCATACCTTTGATCAGTAGATATTTTGCAAATCCTAATATGTGTTTCTTAGTCAGAATAAAGGGGAATTGGAAGGAAAAGTATGCCTTAAGATTTCTAACACTCACTTTTCTTTCCTCTAGATACCTGACTTTCCAATGGGTATCAGTTATTTGCAACAGGAAAGCATCCACAACCTTTTAAGTGATGCAGATCTGCTACTAACAATTCTCTTGTGGGTTTTTGTTTGTTTACATCACTTACTTAACCTTTCCATAGGAGGTTACTTTTTTCTGGCTATACAATTTTGGATTGACAGGGGGTTTTGTTATTATTTTTGATTGTTTTCATTTGACTTTCATTTAAGATTTCAATATTCTGCTCTATTGTCTCTGTTTCTGATTTTGATGTAAGTTGGCAGTAACTTATAATCATTTTCTTATACAAATGTGATTTTTTCTCTTTGTTTCCTCTTAAATTTGCTTTTTATCTTCAGTTTTCAGCAGTTTACTAAAACTGATTAGAAGTTACATTATTCAAATCATTAATTTGTTTTCCAAAACTTGATATGTGAGAACACAGATAATTACACAAAGACTTTCTCTGTTATGGCTTTGTCAATATCCCTTTATATTCAACAGTTTATTTTGCTGTACTTTTTTTCATGTTTTGCATAAAGACATGTAGATCTTTCTTCTTTCTTTCACCTTTCCTCTGCCTAAATCTCTTTTACTCCATTTAAATTTTCACACTGGAAAATTAATTTTTACCATCTTTGAATTCCTTTATCAGTATATTTTGATATTAGTCTTATAATTATGAGCAATTTTGGTTTCATTTAATTCTCATAAACTCACACACACCTTTTTTAGGGACTTGTAACATACTTGTGTTCAAAGGAATGATACAAGTTAAAGCACTTAAGTGGAGTTCTTGATTTAGTGGAGTTTCAGAATAATTAAAGGTAACTTAACATGCACATAACACTTTGGTCACTGCAATTGTACTCCATAGCATTATAAAGTCAGCCAAAGGCTTATTTCTTTCTTGCTTTCTTACAATATGTATTTATCAAAGTATATTTTTCTTAGAGATTGAGTAAAGAAAAGATGGAGGGAGGGCTATTCAAAATCTAAGAGGATGCAACTAAATCATATCAAATCCTCTGGTTTTGGACAATGGAACACTCAGGAGCCATAGATCGTTGTTAGAAAATTTTCAGTGCCAGGGATGGGATGCCAACTGGGAGTTGTTGGCCAGGGAGGTCGCTGATGCCCCCAAAACAATATAGGCCATTGCTGAGGCCCTGGGTTTCTCACCAGGAATAGATGGTAAGACCCTATTGCTGAAGATTCCACATACTTGGGCTGCAAGGCCACTGAGAAATCCTGCTGGAACTGAGCTAACCTCTTCCATGTAGACCAGCTGACAGAAAGCTGGAAGAAGCCATCCTACATGTAGTTCAATGGGAGAAAGAGATACCACCAGTGAAGATACTCAACAGTGGACACTGCAAGCCTTATAATTGGCCAGCCAGGCCAAATGAGCCAATGGGTGCAATAGTGGCATGTCTGTCATGGTGGAAACCAACTGCCCTCCAATTGGACTGGAGGCCTGCTCCATGGGGAGAAACACATCCTTGATACTGAAAACTTAAAACAGGGGTAGTCATGAGCCCTAGGGGTATAGAATCTGCTGATGTCTGGAAAAATGTATATACTATGTTTATCAAACTGCCCAGTAAGCATTTCTCTTAATATTTATACCCTTATATTGACGCTACACTCACTTTAGGTAGAGAATCTTCTCTTTTCAGATGGCAGTGACTTTGGGATGACTCAGAAGGTATCATACTGCTGGAAAAAAGTGACTAGAGTACTGAGTAACATCTTGATCACACCTTCCAAGGCTCAGGGTCTAATGCGGAAGAGGTGGCAGAAAGAATGTAAGAGCCAAAGAAAGGTTAGGACTCCTTACAACATGCTTCCTCCAGACATAAAATGGCCTAGATATCCATGACCTCATAGTGCCTGACACTACCTACACCAGACCATCATAAGAGGAGGAAAAGATCATGACATCAAAATAAAGAGAGACTGATTGAGATGGGGAGGAGATATGATGGAGAATGGAATTTCAAAGGGGAAAGTGCCGGGGGGGGGGGAAGAGGAGGGTATTACCATGGGATACTTTCTATAATTATGAAAATGTTAATAAAAATTGATAAAAAAGTATATTTTGCATGCTTAATTGGGGGGTCTCCTTTTTTACAAAAGTTGGTTATATGTTCACCCAATTCTTTAGGTTTCACCTGTCAGTTCAAGTAATGAGTCTCAGTGATGTTACATGGTGGGAAGAATTTTTGTCAGCGTCCAATTTGTATAGTTCTAACAGTAACAGGTTCATGCTTTTCCCCCATGATGCATACATGCCATTGCATATAGCCAACGTTCCCCTTTCTAGTGATATGAATAAGGTATTTGACAAAATTCTTCAGAGTGACATTATCACAAGACATAGACAAGTTAGTACTGTAGTTAAGAGGTAACAGATATAGAATTCCAGGTTGAAATGGCAATTAATGGAAATATATATGAGTAAGCATGCTATCTAAACTCTTATGTTACATTATTTTTGTTGCAATTAACATGTGTTAAAATATTTATTTTGTAATTGAAAATTAAGCAATTGAGGGCTGGCAAGACATCTCAGTTAATAAAGTGCTTGCCTTGCAAGCATGAAGAACTGAGTTCAGTCCTCAGAATCTAAGTGCAAAGAAATGCAGACATGTTGGCAAATACTTGTAATCCCAGCATGGAGGAGGTAGAGACAAGTGGAACACTGGGTCCCATTGGCCAGTTAGTCTCAGCAATTTGGAAATTTCTGGGTGAGTGCAATATGCTGTTGCTAAAAGTTGGGTGATTCTTGAGCAACTGTATCAGAGGTTGTCTTCTGGTCTCACATATGTGTGCAAATATACCTGCCTCCATACTCACACATGCATCTGTATGCACATGTGCCCATGAAAGAACACACACACACACACCCCACACACATACTTAAGCAAACCAAACTACCAAACACACAGAGAATGAAGAACTGAAAATTATCTGATGTACCCTAAACTCAGGGATTGTGGGTTACCATGCCAGTCCAGAACACAATTTCCAGAAATTCATTTTCTAGGGCTACTAGTGTATTCCACAATACTACGGGTTCTAATTGAGATAAATGTATTACATCTTCAGTTGGATTTTGTGGGGAATTCATCTGAATACAATTATATTATTTTAAAATATTTTATTTATTTGGAAACAGAGAGAGTTAGAGAGAGGAGAGACAGGCAGAGAAAATGAGCATGCCAGGGTCCCCCAAACATTGCAAATGAACTCCAGATGCATGTGCCACTCTGTGCATCTGATTTTATGTGGATACTGGGGAATTGAACCCAGTTAGGGCTTGCAGGCAAATACCTCAACTACTGAGCCATCTCCCTGGCTCTAAGTTCATATCATATTTTAACACAACTTGTCAGATAAAATTATGTTTAAATCCTTCCAATTTTGTAGAGAATAAAAACATTTCTCTTTCTGTTATTCCAGTTTCCCCTGCTGCTCACTGACCTCTTAAATGAGACCATTTTTTTTGTTTGATGTGAAATAATAGAAATTATTTCTCATATTTTTAAATTCTGCCTTTGGTCTGTCTTTCCCAGTCCACTCTGATCCCACGGAGTGAAATCAAATGACTGTTTTCAATGTGCCATACTTCAGAAACTGCTCTTCATATAAGATCGAAGCCTTCAGTATCATATGTTCCCTTGAAGCATTGATTTCCCTGCTTTTATTCTTTTTTATAGTATTATAAATGACTATATGCTTTTCATGTTCTAATTATGTTTTCCTTGTGCTAATTCTGTTCTCCTATGTCTCAGATTAGCAAGATAGAAGTTGCCTTCCTTTTGAATATAGTTTCCTCTTTAGTCTTCCATCTTATTCTATTATATGTACAGCTTTTATTAGCATATCTGATTCTCACTCAAGTGCTGAATATACTATGCAAGTCACAAGCTTGGATGTAGTTTCTGATCCAAGAACCACCATCATTACATGTATCTTCTATTAATGTAACAAGTGCTGAGAGCCTAGAACTGTACTTTGTATTATAAATGACTCATCAACAATTTCCCCTCTCTTGTTTCAATGTCATTTATTTTCCACCTTGTTGGCTATAAGATTCTAGAGCTTATACATCCTGCAAACTTTCACTATTGTGCTTGGAATTTTCTCTCCATGTTGATGGTTCAGTTAACTTACAAGTTTTCATCTCCTCTAAGTAACACAGATGGTTTCATCTTTTCTCTTTTCTTATATAGTTCTGTATCTCTATGCATAAAGATAGATGAAAGAGAAAGAAAAATATGTTACCCTTTCTATGGTATACCTTCTTGTCCACCTTTATGTGGAATATATTTTATGGAAATGTTGGGGTCTTAATCTTTGAATCTTTTCATTAGCCCTGAGACATATAAAAGAACTAAAATGGCTTCTCTTCTGCCCTTTGAACATATTAAAATATCACCGCCTAGATACTAATAGTCACCTTTATTACTGCTGATGGGACACTAAGCAGAAAGAGCACAGAGACACTTTAAATATTCATATCAAGAAGTCTTACAACACTCACTTACATATACGTGTGCTTAGTGTGGTGCTAGCACATTCAAATTAGAATCCAAAGAAAGTACCTCTTTTGTGGCGTTCATGATAATAGTTATGTAATGCACAAAACCTGTCACTGTGTCACTTTGCATGACCAAAAAGGCCTTGCAGGTTTGGTTAAGCTCATGGTCTTGCGACTGAGAGATTAATGTGTATTATTTAGGTTAGACCACTTTAGTCACAGAGGTCTTTGTAAAGGAGGGAGACACAAGACAGGATCATGAGGGACTTGTTGTGAGGAGGACATAATTGACTTTGAACACAGGGGTAAAGCCAAGGAAGGCAGAGGGTCTTTAGAAACTTGAAAAGGCAAGAGTGTGGATTCCATGCTGTCACTCCCAGCACCTAGAGGTTGCCTCTAACAACAAGCACTGTAAAACATTTGTGAAGCTTCAAACCAATGAATTATGTGGTAATTTGTTTCAGCAGCAATCGAAAACTAATACATTATCCAGAGAAGTGGGCTTGATAAATGATTTGCTGGTGCAGTAGAAATGTTCAGCTGTGATCCTGTAGAGTGTAATACACTCAAATTACTTCTTGCTTGCACCTTCTCAAAGGAGGTGCATTTTTATTTCAACTACCCAAATGTCTGTTCCCTATTTTTTCCCCTTAGGATGAACTTTCTTTTTAGCTATTTTCCACCTCTGCCTATTTTGCTACAATGATCTAGTTGTATAATAGAGAAAAAATCCCTAACTGCTGCCTACTTCCTTTTCCTTTAGCGTAATGAAGTCAGTGAACCCTGAGAGGTTTTCTTTTTATTGGAGCAAGCAATTCTTCCATTGAGATGTAGACTTATTTTTGCAACCAGTTCATTTTTTAAGGGCAGTGCCACCCTATGGCAAGGCCGGTGGAGGCTGAATGGATTGAAGACGGCATCTTCATTGTTAAGTGTAAAAGTGTCCCACCCAATACACTGGCTAGTAGTGAAAGAGAGATCCTATTGTCCATTAAAACAAGAATCTATTTGGGAAATAAAGCACTGAGTGGTCTTTTTATGTTATTGTTTTATTTTTTCATCTTACCAGATTTATAATAATCCCATGTCCTGTCAGACCCGGTGTCCATTCTAATACCCTCTGTTACTGATTGCTATGTTACTGTTGTTGATAATTTCTCATTGCTGGCAAAACACCTAGCAGCTGACGGGAGGGAGGGATTTATGTTGGCTTATAGTTTTGCAGGGAAGTGCCATGATGGCAGGAGAAAGGATGGCATAAGCAGTGGACGGACATCACCTCTGTCATAGCAGGTAGAAAACAGCAGTGGGAGAGTGAGCTGAATTGCAGTAAAAGGGACCTGGCTAGAGCATCCCTATGCCTGTCCGTAACAACACATCCACTTCATTAAGGCCCCACCTCCCAAACTGATACCAGCTGGGGACCAAGCATCCAACACTCATGAGTTTGTATTGGACACCTGATACAGACTACCACAGTTACTTTATGTGGATTTGGGGGATCAAATGCAGATCTATAAGCTTGGGAAACAAAGTCTTTGCTGACTTACCTGTTTCCTCAACCCCAAAATTTAGGCTTTTAACACCTCTTTCTTACGTACATGGCTTCTTAATTATTGTAGTTACATGGATATGTTATGTCAGCCCTCTAATTTTAGAGCATTGTATATGATATCCTCACCTGCATGTCCCAGAACAATCTAGCCACAAGTTGCATACAAGTTCATACTATTCAACAAGTCATCTCTTTGCATTAGCTCTCATGCTTTATTAGTTGAGGATGTCAATTTCCCCAAACATTTAAGTTTAAAAATACAGCTTTTCAGAATGTCATTCCATCCCCTTAATTCAGGATTAACATGTAAAATGGAAAAGGCGTAGTTAAATTTAAATTTCAGAATGTATATAGTCTATGGTACTCACTGTATTTTCATTTGCTCAACTCAATGGTCAGCCAGTGCTTCTCAAATTTCAGTTTATCAGAATCACCTGGATGGCTTCATTATAACAGAGGTGGAAGGACCCACATCTCTAATCCTTAGGTCTGACTGGGTTTTAAGTTAGAAAATTAGATATTGGTTTGAAATTCTAACAAATTCTCAATTAATGCTGAAGAGGCTCAGCACATTACTGATCCAGTTTAATCCCCTTGATTACTAAGCAGTAGTTGTCAACTTTGGTAGCCTATTAGCAGCAACTGGGAGACATTTGAAAAAAAAAGTTCAAGGAAATGAGACCTACAGCTCAGGTTTTTATGCTGGTATTCAGTTGAGGTACTGTCAAGACTTTTGGTTATTCCAAGGCTTCTGAGCTGATACTGAGCTCCAGGAAGGGTTAATTATGACTTGTGTATAGGAGACCTCTGCTGAGATTCTCGTGGTGGGAAGTACTGACATTTTACATATAGCTCAATCTGTACGACTTCCTTTCTGCAAAGGCAGGCTTTAGAAAATTCTGGAGATACTTTGTCATGAATGAATGAAGGAAATAGCCCCACAGATGTCCAGGGAATACTGGGTGATGGAGCCAGAAGTAGTCTACCGTAAGTACTACAGATTCATTCTAAGTGAAAACAAATCCTTTTCATAGTTTAGAAACAATTATACAATCTGTACTATGTGATAATCATCCAGTTTTCTCAATATGTAAAATACATCAGAAAAGCAAGAATAGTAAATGAGAACAGTTGGGGAGTCAGGATTAGAACTCAGGCACTCAGGAGAAAATGGTTTCCAGAACTAAAATAGAAAGAAAACTGGTGGGGCTTCTTGAAGCCAGTGAAGCACTCACTGGTCCATTTCTACACTTGAAACTCAATTAGTTTTGGAATATACATAAGAGCAAGTAGGCTGCTATATTAGTTCCTTTCCTAGTTTTTGTGACCAAATACCTGACAGGAAACAACTTAAAGGAGGGAGGTTTATCATGGCTTATAGTTCATGAGGAGATAGTCCACTGTGGCAGGCTCACAAGTCAGTGAGTCACATTGCATCTGTGGTCAGGAAGCACAGAGAGATGAATGCCGGTGTTCCACTTACTTTCACCTTTTAGTTCAGTCTCAGACCCTAGCTCATGGGGTTGTGCCGCTCAAGTTCAAAGCTTTTCTTCCTTTTTGGTTATTCTGTCTTGTAAACACCCTCATAGACATACTCAGACCTGTGTGATTCCAAATAATGTTGACCATGAAGTTAACCACCACAGCTGCATCTCTGATTCACTGGAAAAAAAGTGACTTTAGTAATTAGTTGTGATTTCCTTTTGTTAATTTTTTGCTAATTTTCAATTCAGATTGTATTTAGTTTTCAGTTATAATTTCACATTCATTTCTTTTGAAGGATGAGAATGTATGTATTTAAACATTTATAGAATTGGTGAATTCTCTGAATTATAGAGTGATTTGTATTACACTTATAACATTGATATGTACATATAATGGATTTTATGTATTTTCACTGTTGTATAATAAATACTTGGCTATATACTTAAACCACAATTTATCCATTCTCTTCTTATTGGAAAATTTCTTGTTCTAGATTTACTTGCTATTAAAGAAAATTAATGTCATACTAAACACATTTCAGCCACCTTTTTGAAGTCTTCTAGGGTCTTGTTATGAAAATGTGATAATATCTTCATCAGACCAAACTCAATCCCTTCTCAAACTGGTTGCACTGGTGTACACTACTAGATAACGATATGTAGATGATAGTGCTTGTGTTATTATTTTATCTCAAGGCCATTTCAGAGGCAATAAGGACATATTCACTGTACTCTAGGAAAGGAGCTGGATTATAGAGGCATTCTTCCTAGTTATGATCAGGATTTGTCATGTTGCATAGCAAGATGTTAAATTGCTGGACCTCAGTTTTAACTTTTATGCAATGGTGATTATTTTTCAAACTGCAGTGATTGCAATTCTAATGGTTTAAAATATTTTTATCCATTTTAAGCAGAGTAAGGGAGAGAGAGAAGAGAGGAGATAGAGAGAGAGAAAGGAGAAGACGGAGAAGGAGAATGACAAGTCCTCCAGCCACTGCAAATGGACTCCAGATGCATATACCACTTTGTGCATCTGCCTTTATGTGGGTACTGAGGAATGTAACTCAGGTCATTAGGCTCTGCAGCAAATGCCTTAACCACTGAACAATCTCTTGAGGCCCACAACTTTAATCTTTGAAGGTTATAAGAAGATTTAAAGTGATCTTCATAAAGTTACAATAATTTGATAACTTTCATATTTTTATGATTAAGGGCAAAACCAATACTAAGTTACCAAACAATTCTATTCCTATATAGAAGGGACTCAATCAATACTTAATGGTTATGAAATGTGTAAGGAAATACAAAGTGTATCTGTAGAAGATGGAAAGAAAGATTTGAACGATTGCTTTGACTTTCTGTGATGTTCTTCCTAAGTATAATTTTGTTTGGGAGAAATTATTTTAAGCCTATTTGGGTATGAACAGTGTGATGTGTATTTGTTTATTCAGGATAACCAATTTACACCCTAGGGTTAGTTGCCAGGTATGGTAGTTTTCCAGAAATTAACACTTCGGGGTGATTAAACAGTATATCACAGGAAGCACCTTAATCAGAAATCAACACCTTTAGAGGTGGTAAGTAACACTCTTAAATGGAAATTTACACAAGAGAGGTTGTTTATTATTAGCATAAGAAGTGTTAGAAATAGTTTTCTGCTGGTGAAATAAAAGTGTTCAGCATGAGTAGGTGCCGAAGAAGTATATCATCCCCCATGGGCCTAAATGCTTTGTAAAATTCAGCCAAGTGGACAACAGCAAAACCTTTCTGTCGCTTTGGAGGTCCTGTGCTCCTTTGTTTCATGGAGGGCCCTTCTTCACTTGGCTGTAGCACAGACTGGCTACGTGTTCCACTGTGCTCTCATGAAGTTGTCTCCTGAGAGCCCCTCAGGATCCTATTAGATGGGAGATCTTGGCCTCTGACTGACTATGTAGAGCGACTTGTCCTTGTCTCTGCTTGCTAGTAAACTGTAGAGATGCTTTGGTTCAACATGCTAATCAGTAGCTAAGTTGAAAGGAAGGACAGTGTTAGTTTGCACTCATTTACATTGAAGATATTCCCAATATTTTTCTAAAGAAACCTTGCTGTGCTTACTGGCACTTTTAAATGTCAAAATAATGATGCATAGATTTAAAGTGAATGCATGCTAAGCATTTTGTGTTGCTCACTAGTAAATAAGGGGAATAATGGTTCCAAAAGAGCCTATCCAAATGATGGACACGCTTACAGTTATTGAATATTGATAAGAGTGCTTATAAACACCCTGAGGCTTAATGATTATTTAGAAGAACTCACAGAATTCAAACTTACCACTCCTGTGGCTAAGGATTTTTATAGTACAAAGATAGAGGTGACAATCAGTAAAGATAAGGGAAAAAAACACTTTGAAACAAAGTCCTGGAGAATTCAGACACAAACTTCCAGGTACCTCTAATAGTGGAATTGCACAGGATGTACCTAAGTCTCCAACTAGTGACAGGAGGCATATCCATGAGGTAAACTCACCTTTCTTTAGGTGTCTGTATTTTATCAGGGGGTCAGTCACAAAGATATGCAGTGATCAAGTGATTGACCTCAGCTGTCCAGCCTATCCACTAGGGCAGAAGGAGGCATTCATCATAAGTAATGTTGTTAGGATAATCTTACCAGTATAGAGTGTTCTTAGCATTAAAAAAATCCTATTAGGAGCCGGGCGTGGTGGCGCACGCCTTTAATCCCAGCACTCGGGAGGCAGAGGTAGGAGGATTGCCGTGAGTTCAAGGCCACCCTGAGACTCCATAGTGAATTCCAGGTCAGCCTGGACAAGAGTGAGACCCTACCTCGAAAAACCAAAAAAAAAAAAAAAATCCTATTAGGGAGAAAGTCTAAATTTTCAGAGATTATCTCTGAGAACTTGGTCAGGAGCCAGTCCTGAGGAAAGGCTTTTGATATATGCACAGGTTAGAGTTCAAGCAATCCCAGGTTTGCTGGGTTAGGTTTTTCCTATCTAAGAATCAAAACTGGATACCATCCAAGGATTGAGTATCTGTCCTTTAACCAGAAAGAATAGCATTTCCATGAATACACAGTACTTTGCATTGGTATCAATTACGTATAATTTACAAAGCTGTAAAAGAACTCCCATAGGAACAGAATTATATAACATCAAATGATGGCATAGACTCTGCATAGTTATCTATGGATGTACAGCTTTCCCCCTAAAGCCTTATGACAGCTTTGTTTAGTCCAGTTAAGCTTTGTTTAATTTAGTTCATCCAGTATTGATATTTCTGATGCCGTGTGTGTGTGTGTGTGCGTGTGTGTGCACGCCTCTTCATCAACATTATATTACGGAGAAGGAGGATAAAAGGAATAAGACAACAGAGGTAGGAATTCCTTGAAAGAGGAGGGTTCTCAGTGGAGGAGGTGCAGAGGAGATAAGAAAAAAGAAAATAATGGAAAGGGAGCACAATCAGCTTAAAGTATGCTCATACATTAAAGTTCTCAATAAACAAAATATGGTACACAACATCAATGTAAACACAGCAGAGTTGGTGGCCTAAGAAAGTCTGTGTCCCTATCCATATCAGATAGAGAGAGCATGATTCAGAAACCAGCATTTCTTCCACATGGATGAACTTCTCTGGACCCTTTGAAGGTATTCTGAGGACATAGATGCTCTTTGAAAAAGAAGAACCAAATGTGACTTTAACACTTTTGTAGCCATCCTCACTCCAGCATGCTTCAGGGTGATTTTCCCCCTTCCTTAGCTCTGGCAGTACCTTCAGGCAAACCCTAATAATTAGTGGTTGTGATTTTTGTCATGTCCAGGTCTGAACACATAGAATGGTGCGGCTCATTAATTCAACCCTGAGAAGACAAACCGTTACTTGTCCAAAGACACTGTTTCCCAGCAGACCAGTTGTTGTTTTCCTTACTACAGTGATTCCTGTTGGTGAGTTTGTGTAAACTGTTTTGGAATGTGATGCCAATTCACAAAAGTATAGATTTCCCACCTTATGATTTTTGTCTTTGAGAAGCCTCTCTTGATGTCATGAGAGCTGGTTAAAGCACTAACCTCTTGTTTCTTCAGAGGAAAAAAAAAACCCTCTTCTCAGCTATTTTAACAGCTTTTAACTTAGTCCTCAAGTTAGTATTAATTTGGAGAATTTTTTTGTCATTTAGATTTTTTTTTGTTGTTTTGTTTTGAGGTCGGGCCTCACTGTAGCCCAGGCTTACCTGGAACTCACTAAGGAGTCTCAGGGTGGCCTTGAACTCACGGCAATCCTCCTACCTCTGTCTCCCGAGTGCTGGGATTAAAGGTGTGTACACCCATGCCCGGCTTCATTTAGAAATTTTAAGACATGCCTTCTTATAAGATTCAATGGAAAATGTCTTCAATATGAAAAACATGGATACTTTTCTGCCTTAAAATGTAATCTGTACATATGGATATGATGGTTACTCTTGTCTGTGAACCTATTCAAGCTGAGAGATAGCTAGGAGGTGGGTAAGCACAACTTTGGCTGTACTGGTGAGGGAGTTTTCAGAGATAATTGGATTATCAATTAGGACGTGGATCTAATCAATGCATTATTCCATTGATTTCTTGCAAGTGTCAATATACCACTGTTAAGTGGCTAATTCATGGAAGATGAAGTCTGTCTGGAATAAGTGGTCTCTGACTTTGAAGGGTGCATCTTGCCTCTTGCCTCTTCCTGTCTCCTTGTTGCTTCCAAGCTGCCGTGGGGTCAGCAGCCTTCCCTTGCCAGCTTTCCTCCAGGATGTTTCTGCTCTGCCACAGGTTCTACACCATGGAGCTGGCCACCCGTGGACTGAAACTTCTGAAACTGTTAGCTGCGATGAACTCTTCCTTCTCTGAACTACTTCTTCCAGGTATTTGCCATAGCAAAGGGAAGTTTGACTCACATTCCCTGTGTCTGTATGTGGGATTGTTGATGCCTTTCAGAGAGAAGTGGGAGATTGCATGATTTTGAAGGCTATGGACTGTGCTATAAACAGCATAAGAACAACCTCCTTGCTAGCTAATAGAAAAGGAAAATTCTCCGTGGCTCTATACAAGTCATACTGAAAGCAGGAAGTGAATCTGTGTGACTTTTTTGTCATTTATAATTGTCTATGACCTTTTTTTTTTTCCTTTTAAAAAAGGTCTGCACTTTTGAAAGATAAATGGATCATTATTGGTTTAAGATAGTAATATTTCTAAGTAGGGGGAAAAGCACTAGTTATAGAGTAGCTAGAAGATAGTATCACTTATACACTAATATAATTTTGTGTGTATAAAAAATCCTAGGTACATGTATATATTATAGAATTAATAGTCATTCTGGGTCTATTGAGATTATGGATGGTTGTAATTTTCTTCCCTTTGCTCAATCATAATGAATTTAAATATTCTGTGATGAACATCTTTTATTTTTTAATAAGAAAATGAACTGAATATATCTTTGTCTTAAAGATTGAACAGAGAAGAATTGAATATGTTATATCATTTTCCATGGTAACAAATGTCTTTAACTATAGAATAAAAATAATGAAATTAGTGCAACTGAGTTCTATCTGGAATTTCATCTACTTATAGTACAATCATTATCCATTTGCTGTGTTGCCTGCTATTAGCATCTTATCACAGTCACAAAATCCTGGAGGAATATATAATTTTGCTGCTACATTTCTTCTATATGGAAACAGAAAAGTAACACTAATACAGCTAAAGCAAAGGGAGCGAACAATACAGTGGGCTTCTTCCAAGAATCACCTGGGGGACTTCTTGTATAGATGAATCATTTTCTCTGAGGACAAGGGTGCAGAAAGGCTTATGATGGGGTTTCTCAACTCTGGCACTATTGATATCTTTGGCAAAATAAAGTTGTGCTGTGAAGGCTGCTCTGTGTACCATAAGATGGTAACCTCATCTTTGGCCTCTATCCATCAGATGTCAGTTGCAAACAGCACGTAAGTGATAATAGCTGACATTCCATGCAATTAGATTAGTGAGAGTAACTTGTTTAACACTTACCTGTAATTTTGATATAGACTTTTAATGCTAAGGTTACTTTTGAATACATGTGATAGGTAATCATAAATCCTGGTTGTTTGAATGGATAGAATAGTATTTCTCCATGGGTACATACGTCTGGAGGTATGTATGCATCTCAGAGCTGCCATGACAACTCTCTGGCATTCAGAAAACCAGAGTTCTAGCTTCAGCTGGCCCATCTCTTACATTTTCTTTCTAAAAGTCACTTTATTGTTCAAATACTATTGAAAATCCTCCAATAGAAATATTTTCCAGGCAGGCATTAGGAGGAAAAGGAAAAATTCTCAGAGGTTTATATGTTTCAGTTTAAAGAGAAGCCCTTGCAGCCACTCACCTTTTCTCTTTCATTTCATTGGTCAGAACTTAGCTACATGGTGGCTTCTTGCAACTGCATAGAAGACTGAAAAATGCATCTGATGGCTGAGCCAATAGCTTCCAGTTTCAGAGTGGATGTCAAGAAGAAAAGGCAAAAATAGATGATGCAATTTTCTTCTTTTAATGTAATACTGCATAGTATAAGAAAGGCATTTTCTTCGAAGAACTCTTTAATCCTAAATAAAGTAACCCAAAATTGTTATAGAATATCTGCTGCAAAATAAAACTTTACACAGTGAAAATAATACAATATTGAATTTAGTTAGTGGAAATGGTCCAATACTAAATTATTAACATACTAAAATAGCCTAAAAACACCACTTAATCAACCATGAAAACATTCTGAAACATACATTTCTCATAAACTTGACAAATATGGTTGAACAACATCCACCATTTAGGTAATTGCTAGTCTGTGTGCTACTGAGAGCAAAGCCTGAAACAATGGTTTCCATGAAGTTCATTCACTGACGGACTAAGGAATAGGAAGGAGAGTGTGAAATGGGGAAGAACAGAAGACACAATGATGTGTTTCTGAATTCCTCACCACAGTAGGTAACTGTGTAGGGTTTCCTAGAGAGTCTTCTGAAGTTTAATGCAAAGCTATCTACCTGAGGAACAAAAAGGAGCACCATTTATCACAGACTCCTGTCCTCCCTGGTCAGTAGCAGTTCCAAAGTCTTTTATTTGTTCCTGTAATGCTGGGGTGTTCACATATTGGTGCAGTGTGCTTACTGGCTTTCTACTCCATGGAGCCAATGCAGTTCCCAGTCTAAAAGTAAAAGATCCCAGCATAGGGATGCACAGCTTTAATCCCAGCACTAGGAAGGAATAAGTAAGAGGATTACCATGAGTTGGAGTCCACCCTAAGACTACATAGCGAATTATAGGTCATCCTGGGCTAGAGTGAGACACTACCTTGAAAATCCTGAAAAAAATAAATAAATAAATGAAAATAAAGGAGTCATGTCATGCTGGCAGAGTTTTTGAAGCTTGCCTTTGTGGGTTGGCATGAAGCATCAGGTGAGGCATGTAGAACTGACAAAGCATGAGAGGAGTACGCGATCATCTCCTCATCATGGATTTCCCTGTTTAGGATAATTGATGAAGGATTTTGGTGTTACAGTATATCTTGTTCACCACTATATTGGAGAGTAGTTTTGGGGTTATAAAGACATAATTTTAAAATGTTATGTAGGAGATACAAACATATGCATGTTTTGTAAGTGTGCACATAAAGGCATATGTTTATATGCACATGCTATATTTACATATGTAAATATTGGTGCTTCCTATCCCTGGTAATAAATAAACATAAATTAGCTTCTTTTTAAATAATATAATATTTAACCAATATTTTATGTACCACTACATGGAACCAATAGTGAAGGTGTCATTGCATAGAATTGTTGGCATCTAATGGTTTTCTGCATTATAATCAGCAGCACTATACTAGGTTATGCCCTTTAAATTTCCTTGGGGCATCACTTAGTGATCTTATTAGCAGATACAACATACTTTACTTGATGGACCAGCATTATAGGATGTATAGGTCTAAGGGGAATAAATGTTTCCATAAAAGGGGGTCATGGTCATCCTTTGAATTTATTTGGACATATAAATAAGCCATTTGTCCATTAATAAGTAGGAAATAGAGAATTCCTTACCATGATGATGGGCGTACTCCACAGTCAATGTAGACTTATGGAAACTGCTAAGAATTGAATTCGTAGAAGATAGAAGACATTATTAGATACATATCCAACTCAAGAATATTTAAAAACCAGGGCTGGAGAGATGGCTTAGCGGTTAAGCGCTTGCCTGTGAAGCCTAAGGACCCCGGTTCGAGGCTCGGTTCCCCAGGTCCCACGTTAGCCAGATGCACAAGGGGGCGCACGCGTCTGGAGTTCGTTTGCAGAGGCTGGAAGCCCTGGCGCGCCCATTCTCTCTCTCTCCCTCTCTCTGTCTTTCTCTCTGTGTCTGTCGCTCTCAAATAAATAAAAATTAAAAAAAAAGAATATTTAAAAACCAACCACCAAGGAATACTATTGGAAATGTATTTGTATAAGAATTGTGTTTTAATATTAAATAACTGAGTCATTTTTAAATTTATATATCCTTGGAGCTAACGAGAATATGATTGTAACCTATACTGACTTTAAGGTTCCAATTGTATTTTGGCCTTTTGAAAAAAAATGATATCATATATATATATATTCCTTGATATATAAAGTCAGACTAAATTCAAAGTAACAGAAACTCTGGTAGCTTGAATTATTATAACTATAACCTTAACTGCATTTAGATTCCTATGGCTCAGCATTATTGCAGAGTCCTAAAGGAATCTAAAGAGAGAAGTTTTGAGTTTTTGAGCAGAAAGTACATCAGCCTCTATTAAGCTCTCTCTCACAAATTTTATAGCTCAAAACATACAATTCTCTGGATGCTGAGAAATTGTTGCTTAGCTCTGGTGGAAATTTCTTGCTTTTAAGAAATACACACACACACACACACACACACACACACACACACACAGCTGGACATCAACCCAAAGAGCATTGGTAAATGAACAGAGGCAATATTATATTTGATAGAATTTACATAGCATGTAAATGAGGTGATAGGAGATATTTTCCCAAAACAGTTGGGCGAAGACTACTGGTAGCCAAATACCTTACTATCAGTTCAAGTACTGAGTGTATAAATCTGAAGATCTACTTTCTGTTTACTCGGTCACCATAAGAAAGTTTACCTATACTGTGCTAAAAATTACCATCTGGCATCCTGAAGTTACTTCATTAGCATTTGGGATAGAAGTCCAAAGAGTGGCAATAGAGAATGATAACCTAATCTAGACATCTGGCCTGTGCTGAGGAGTGGTGGGTGGTTAATTCTTTCCAAACTATCATCAGGGTTATTTTTCTACATTAGCTGTGCTTCAAAATTAGGCATAAACTGTGCCCCTGGGGTGTCTTCTTTGGTTTTTGGAGAGGTGAAATTTCTTCTTAAGTTTTTTTTACTTCCATAATAAACTACTCTCTATATCTTTAGCAGTCATATTTTCTTTGGTGACAGGTGAGTTATTATATGCTGTAATTTTTTGTTATCTGTGGAGTATTCTCTAAGATTCCCAGAGGATGCTTGAAACCATGAACACTATCAAACCTTATACATACTGCTTTTTTCTATACATATATACCTGTGGTAAAGCAATTTCTAAATAAGGAATAATAAGCAATTAACAATGGCAAAATAGATTAAGTATAATAATATGTAACAGAAATCATGAGAATGTAATCTATCAAAATATCTCATTGTACTGTGCTAATCCCACTTCTAATGACATGAGATGGTCTGCTTGTCTTATTAAGGGTAAAATAAAGGGTGTAAAATATTGAGGCATCGTGAAATAGCCAGGACTACTTGAACATAAGACTGAAAAATACAAAGAGCATACTCTTGTGTATGGGAGGATTGATGGAAATGAGATGTAAGAAAAATATTTTGGAACTGGGCATCAAACATTAGTAAACTGTAATAGATCTTCTTGGGGAAACTATTAAATAGCAGCAAGAGAAGTTGGCCCCTATAATAAAGGAAACTAGTGCTCAGAAATGTTAATTCTGTCTTTCTGATCTCTGTGAGGAAAGCATATCTGTCCCCCTCTTTGATGTTGTGATGGGCCATAATTTTATTTGGTAGGATTATAAGCAGGATAGAAAAGCAAGGAACATGAAGGGGTTATGGGCAGGAAAAGCAGCTTCTGGACCCAGAGTCTGATTGGTCAGGAATTTCAGTACCATTAGCATTTTCTGTGAAACTTACATACTTTGAGACACTATTCTTTCTATATAAAGATATTTCAAATAAGAATGTTAAAATAGAAATGAATTATGTTTAAGACCTAAACATATATGACTTTCAAGTATAACCTTTCTTTCCCTTTTCCCACATGTAAACTGTAAATTCTCTAGGAATCTCATAAGAACTTCTGTTTATACTAAAGGGCATACCATTACCCTCCCTTTCTCTACCCCATGCAACCTTCATAATTCATGGTTTTATCTAATCAGATTGGAATCCTATCCAAGGCCCCACTGGATCCCCCTCATTATCGTTTTTACAAGGAAAGGGGTGGAGAACACATTTCTTAGCAACCCTTTGAGATGGAAGACATCAAAATTTGTATATGTGGCTGTTGTTAAGACACATAGGGGTAATTATCTTGGAGAAGATGGCACTCAAAGTTGATCATGTATTATCTATTATCCTGTCCCTGCAAGCTTTTCTTTCTATGAACCTCCATATATAAATCTATATTAAAATCTCTTTTAACAAACTCTTCTTCTGCTTCTAACCGGCTCATCCTGAAGTTCTTTTCTGCAACAAAATTAAGAATCCTGGCATACATGAACAGAGTTCTTGGAAAAGAAAAACACAAAACTTAGGTCATTCAATGCAATGGTATGGGGCTGTTTTCTGGCTGGTTCCCCACTGCTACTTAAATTAGTAAATAGGAATTGATATGAGGCCAGAAATGTGACTGTACACATAGTATAAGAGCTTCCTTGAATGGGGGTTATTGATTTGATTGAAATATGGAATGATAAATCCAATTCTGAGATTATTAAGGCTGGACTCTGTTAATTCTTCTGTAGGAAGTTGAAGTACTGTGGATACTTTGGTGAGCTTAAGAGTCTCATGGTTCTATATGATTTTCCTTCTTTCATACTGAAGCATCCATTGTATCTGCACATTTTTCCCACAATAAAAGTTTAGCTACTTTTATTTAAAGAGCTACAGCACACAAAAAAAAGTAATCTTAGATTTGACAAAATCTTAAGTTTTAGGAATAGGATCAATAGTCAGTATGCCTCTTACCCTTTTCCACCCTGGCAGAACTCTTACAAGTCATAACATGTATTCTGTATGACCATAACATGTTCACTAAAATATATCTTTGTCTAAATATATGGTCTGTTATGAGAGAAGATTGATTTATGGACTTTTCTAGTCAAAACTGTAACCAGCACACTCTCAATCTGCCTCCAGCTTCAGTAATACTCTAAATTTTAAACAGATTTCTGACACTTAGCCCATGACCTACCTATTTTTTATTTAGAGAAAGTGCAGTGATTTTTTTTCTCTACTCCTTTGAAGTATAAATCTTGAGTAGGCTCTTGTCCACATTATAACCATGCAATATCTTTCATAAGGAAGTGGGAGCCATTTCCTTGACATGTAATCATCAAGGAAAGCATCCCTATGCCTGTTGAAAACTACAAGCTTAATTCCTATAAATGCCAATCAATTACCACAGCTGATCACATTACATTGACCAATCACCCCATTAATGTCTTCTAGTAATTTTACAATAGCTCACCTAAACACATAAAGTCTGTCTCATCATTTGTTTCAGTGAAACAGAATCCCATCTTTATCCTCTGCTGCAGTTATCTTGAGCACTGTCAGTATTCCTTGGTACTTAACCAATCTGGTACAACTTTTGTTTGCTATTAAAGCCAAAGTACATTCTGCAACATAACGCACAGCAATTGTCTGCTTTTGATCCATGATGGGACATGAATCAGATGAGAAGCAATGAAGTCACGGGACAACCCTCTTCATAGTACCACATAATAAAAGGCACTCAGGGTAGACATGATTGTTGAAATTGTTTTTCTAAGTATGTTATTTTTATTTATTTGACAGAAAGAAAGAGAGAGAGAGAGAGAGAGAGAGAGAGAGAGAGAGAGAGAGAGAGAGATAGGGAGAGAGAGAAATGGGCACTCCAGGATCTCCAGCTACTGCAAAAAAAAAAAAAAAAAAAAAAACCTCCAGCCACATGCATTACCTTGTGTGTCTGACTAACTTGGGTCCTGGGAATCATACCTGGGTCCTTTGGCTTTTCAGGCAAGTGTCTTAACCACTAAACAATCCCTCCAGCCCTGTTGAAATTCTTAATGGATGAAAAGAACAATAGTAATTTTGGTTCTGAAATCCTGGGAGATGCTTTTTTTCCCCCTAGAGACTTCTTGAATTCCCCTTCAGGAAAATGTCCATGCATGTTTATGTTTAAGGCAGAGCAGGGAAATGTTAAACCAACCATGAACTCAAATTTTGAGAAAGATGTAAGCCTTCATAGTTACATGGTCTTTTTACTTATAGGACTCATAAGCCTGAGAGTCACAGTTGCAACGCACCCTGAGTGGGTTTCATGTCCAATCAGACAACATGTGGTTACCCTCAGAGGCTGCGCACCACTTTTGCACAAGCGTGAGTTCTTGTCTGGCTGGTTGATGTCATAGTCTGCAGGGCTCCCTGCTTGCTCATGTTGTTGGTGACCATTGTCTTCCAGCAGCTCCCACAGGGATTTCCAGCACTATGTGGACCACCAGGAGGAAGATGGTTTCCCTTAGGTTTCAGAATGGTATTATGATGTCATGTAGCTGCAGCCTGTGATGTCTGTAGCAATAGGGTCTTAACTTTAGCTCTGGCAGGTAATCAAGTGTTTTGGCAATGGCCTATATTATTCTGGGGATTTCATGGAGATCTTTTTTTTTCTTGGCCCATGGTAACTCCATGGTAACTCACAGTGAAGAGGGCTGAACTTAACCAACTACAATTAGGATTACATTTAAATCCTAGGACAGACTGCCCTTCCAGGAGGAGACCAGATTGTGTGTAATAAAACAGATCTATGGAAGAGATAACAAGTCAGATCATATTTTGATCTTAAGGAAAGTAGAGTCCTTCCTGCCTTTGTACTTTCAGGGGCCCAGTCACCCTAACTGTCTAACAAAACTACATAGTTCCCTCTCACTTCCTTTTTGTCTTCTGCTTCTTGCTAGCAGATGTGACAAACTCAGAGATCCTGTGGCCATGCCTTCCTTGCTAAAGTGGACTCTACCCAAAATCAACCCTTTTCTTACTTAAGTTCCTTTTGCTCAAGTATGTTTTCCCTGTAATAAGAAAGTAAGACAAAGCCATTGGTTCTAATAGTCTGTACTCTTGGTATGGACATTTGTCTATTTCTGGTATCTCTAAAAGCTAGGGGCTAGACGGACAGATATAACAGCCCATTTTTTTTCTATTTTTTTTTCTTTCCCATTTCTTTCTTTTTTTTAAATCTCAGTTATACAGGTTTATCATTATTCTTATAAAAGTCTTTTCATATAGAAATGGAAAAGTTTTCTCACAAGTCTTCTCTAGAATGTTTTTCTCACTGTGCTTCTTTGGGGGGGGGACTTGGGGGTTGAAAGCATTGTCATAAGTATAAAGACCTCATAAAGCTGTTTGTAACATTAAAGAGTTTTCCATGACAACAGATAAAGAATTTGCTGAGACTAAGGAATCTAAGAGAAGTTTTCCATACTAGGATCACTAGAGATAATATTGTGTTCTCAAAGTGACTATGTAAATAAATGCATGTTGTTTTAGAAGAAGTTGAGGAAGAAAACAGAGAGAGAGAGAGAGAGAGAGAGAGAGAGAGAGAGAGAGAGAGAGAGAGAGAGGGAGAGGTGAATGAGAAGGCACAAGGTCACTGCTTCTATCTAGAAAGAAGAAAAAAGATGCCATCTCTGATATTTCTTAACAGGAGTTTCCAGGTGGATATCAGAGAGTTTGTGGTACGTCCACGGCGACCTCGCCTGTGTAGCAAGCAGAGATGCTTCCGTACTGGATGAGAGCTGAGGACAGAGGGCCAGCACTCTTCGGAGGGATGCCCCCGGTGACCCCTTGGCAGTCGGTTACTGTAAAGGTTCCTGCTGCCCATGAAGTCACAACGACCTAATTGCTGGCGCCAATGAGCTGTTTTCTGCGCTCTGTTTCTCTCCTGCTTCATTCTAGTTGTTTGTCAAAGAACAGCTAGTTTCTATGCTACACTTACTATTAATCTTGCACGCAATCAGAGTACAAAAAACAATTTGAGTATTGAATGTGCCCCTCCTATGATTAGGGCAATGGAGGAAATGTATAACTCTACTAGGAATAAAAAATTAACTCTAGAACAGTTTTTAGATGGTGTAGAGTAGAAACAGCTTATGATGTTTTAGAACAATACTGATCCTGAGAAAGTGAAAGTAGAAATGTTAATCGGTAATGTTCATTAGAAGTATGACAGTTCTACAGATAAGGAGTTGTAAAACTTAGGCTTTCCCACCAGGAAACTTCCTGGGGGGTATGTTCAGTACTTGATCAAGGGCTGTTAGTAGACTCCCAGAGCTGGGAACTACCTAGATCCACTCCTCTATGAGGGAGGATATGATGAATTTGGTAATAGATGAATGAATTATGAAGAAAAAAGAAGGCTATGGCATTCTCTTCCATTTATGAAATGCTTAGCAAGGACACGTAAGCCTTGGTGCTTATAATCTAGACAAGTAAGAAAAGAATTCCTGGAAAACATTAAACCAGCCTTAAAATATTGGTGGTCTTTTGGATAGAAACACTTTTATAATGAATATGAGGATTATATAAATAATCTTATAAGTGGAAAGAGATGGCTCTCTGCTCGGTTTATAAAAAATAAATAACCTATTGTTCACCTTACATCCCTTACCCCAAGCTTCTATTCATGTAAAGCTGTGGTCAATGATGCAAGGCGTCCTTCTTAAAAAATGGGTACAGTTCCTGCCTGATCAACATTGCATGTATGCTTACAATAGAACAATACTTAAGATTGTTTAGATTAATGATTTCTGAGATCACTTGTTGGCTTGCTAAGTTTCCCTGTTCAATCTGTATAAAATCTTCATGAAACCTTCAGTAAATTACAGCAGCATATTCTACCTAGAGTGGGTCTGTCTGTCATTTCCTCGCCGAATCCCGAGTTCTCCTTGAGCCTTCGCCCTTGTTCTCCCTCGGTCCTGATCTCCCCGAGAGTCAGTCCGCGGCAAGTTTGGATCCCAAAAGGATATGCTAGGATTCCTTTAATTTATCTAAAAAATAATAATAAGTTTGACCTTCGTGGCCTGTTTTCAAGACTTGACTTCGTATATGGGGTGTTTAGGAAGAGAGAGAATACATGGTATCTAGACTTATTACCTCAGTGTGCTGCTCAAGGAAGACAGAGCTTGATGTAAATATAAAGTCATCCTTCCCATACAAAGGCTCTGATCCTCCTAACTGGTAGACCTTTTGGAACCAATGGGCCAAAGAAGCCAGTGATAGTATTCCCATACCTTAAAGTGTGTTGCAAAACATGCACTTCTATGGTCTGTTTCCTGTAGATGAGAACATCTCTACCTCCCATTGTTGGATAATCTTCTTGATACTTTGGAACATCTTGATGTGTTCTCATAATCTCACCTGTCGACTCTGCTTTTCTCAGAAAGAAACATACTCACACACAGACACAAAGCTTAAAGGAAATGCATAATCTCTACTCCTAAACAGGACCTACTATTGTATTTGCCTCAGATGATTAAAATGATTCAACTAGAAACAAGTTTGAAATGCAAACTCTTTTTTCACCTTCTTTTATTTTAAAACAAAAAAAAACCCACTATATTTATTTATTTATTTGAGAGAGGTAGAGAATGACAGAGAGAAAGAGAGAGAGAGAGAGAGAGAGAGAGAGAGAGAGAGAGAGAGAATGGGCACACGAGGCCTCCAGCTACTTCAAATGAACTCCAGGTGCATGGGCCCCTTGTGTGTCTGGCTTACTTGGATCCTTTGGCTCTGCAGGCAAGCATTTTAACCACTAAGCTATCTCTCCAGCCCTTTTGTCACCTTCTTATCTCATTTGTGATGTGTTCATCTGTCTTAGGGTGGTAGGAAAAAAAAAAGAAAGAATATATCTTCTCTGTTCTACAGAAAAGCCATATAATTCTCTTGCTTTTGAAAGCATTTATTTTTTATTATTTATAGGTTTTATTACATAAATATTATGTCATAATTTTACCCCCAAATATTTATTTAGCTGGGTACATTTTAATTTTAGGTGACTAAATCTGTTTCTCACATTAATGCTTTGTCCACAAACTTCCAGCCGCAACAAGATCTGCCACCCAGTTATATCTTACCTTTGCCAAGGCCACTTACATTTAAATCATAGGACAGGAATTGCACATTTGAATCACCTCCTGAAAAGTTGCGATTATATGGCGGGAAGTGTAAGAAATTGGAAGAAGTTCCTGCTAATCAAATTCACAGCTCTGCTACACATTAGAAGTATGATTAGGGCAAGTTATTTACTCTTTATATTATTCTTTTCTCTTTCTTTAAAATAATAGTGTACCAAGCATTTATGCTGTTGTTGTGAAAATAAGCCAAGAATACACACTAATGAAATCTATGAAACACATTCTATCACATGCACATGACACACAATCTGTAATGAATATAATAAAGATGAAAAAATTCTGAAATTATCATCTACATATTGCTCCACACTTTTTGATACATTGTTCATTCATTCATTGATTTATTTGTTTATGCTCCAATCATCTACACACACAATGCAATTTCCTTCAAATAGAGACTTTCCTTGTTTTATGATTTGTTCTTGGCTATTTTCCCAGACCCCATAATATTTCTTGGTGCACTGGATACTCCATGCTTATTTATTGAATGTATAAATGATTAGATGACAGCTCTTTATGTAGACAGTGTTATTCTATAAGGAAATTTCTCACTTGAAGGACTTTTCAAAATTTTTCTGGAGTTTGTTCACCCGCTTTTTTTTAAATCATTGGAGATTAGAATCTGAGCACTCTTGCTAAAAGAGAATAAAAGCACCCTTTCACATTGACTCCTTTGCAACATAGTTTTAACCTCTTTAAAATGTACCATTCTACCTGATGCACTTAGAATTATATATGCATATGTGTCTATGCATAGAAAGAATTTGTGTATACACTTGTAGCAACCCATGTTATACTGAAGACTGAATATATCAACCTGACAAAAATACCATTAAGTTAGTTGGATAAAGGCATTATAATATTCTAGTATCTGAGAGAATACATATCTTCTTTGGAAGTCCTGTGTCTTATCTGTTTTAAACAAACACAGCATGGGCGAGAGGAATATATACACATCAGTGTATTCAATATCCACAAAGGAAGCTGTTAGAGTCTGTCTTACTAGAAGGAGCACTGTCAAATATGCAGGAGAGAGTTCCATTTTACCCTGTATAGGCACAAAATATTCGTAAAAATATTGGGTCTGTGCATAATTATATGAAATAAGACATTCCCTAAAGGTTAAATATGATAACAAATTAGGAAAGGTGATGCCATCCTGTACATTTTATAAATATTTTAATTCATCAAAGGCTATAAGCATCAAAGAATAAAATAATACTTTGGGGTGGGCCAAGGTAGTTTAAGTAGAAACTATGAGCATGCAAATAAAACACAATGGGAAGATTTTTATTTTAGTCTTTCTTTTTTCTTTTTCTTGAGGCAGGTCTCAGTCTAGTTCAGCCTGACTGTGTAGTCCTGGGTTGGCCTCAATCTCACAGCAATAATCCTACCTTTGGAAAGATTTTAAGGATGTTTTGCTTCATAGTATCACCTTTAGAAATAATTTTAACCTAAAATTTGAATTATGTTTAGCTAAAATTACCTTTCTGGAGCTGTCATAAATGTATGATACAAAAGTTTAAGTCCATTTTAAAACCATAGAATGTAGACATACAACACATACATACACACACAAATGAGAGAGAGAGTGAGAGAGAGAGAGAGAGAGAGAGAGAGAGAGAGAGAGAGAGAGAGAGAGAGAGATTGGCATTTCCATATTTGTCTTTGCTTATACATTTCTATTATATGACTTTGGTCAGTAAATTTCAATGGTTTAATGTTCTTTAATTATTATTTTTTCTTCCATAAAGGTCAGCTTGCATTTTCTACCATGATCACAATATTAAGTTTCTCTTGATTTGGGGAAAATATATTCTCTCATCTTAAAGGAAATTCCTTTTTTCTTTTTGAAAGACACTGTCTAGTAGAGAGTCTGCCTTCTTATTGTCAAAAGTACTTCCACAAAAGGTCTGCTCTAGGAGGTGAAATGGTCACACTATTACATGTCAGCAGAAGGTAGCTGGGTTTGTACCTCATGACTGGGTTCCCTGAAGGTATCATTGTGACCAAATACATACCTACCTATGAGAGCAGTACATGACTGCTATTTGTGTTAGCCATCAGAATTGGGAAAATATGTAGTCAGAAAACCGAAGGGAGAGCACAAACATTCTAATAGTTAAATATATCCCCTTTTCCGCTTAGAAATACCTTAGCTGATTGTTGTGTCGTGTTCGCATTGCTGGCAGTAATCGCCTGATCAAGAGCAGCTTTTGGGGAAAAAAAAGTGTTTATTTTGGCTTACAAACTTGATTGAACAGAAGACCCATGATGACAGGGGAAAATTAGGGTTTCAGCAGAGGGTAGATATCACCCCCCCCCACACACACTAACATCAAGTGGACAACAGCAATAGGAGAGTGTGCCAAACACAGGCATGGGGAAACTGGCTATAACACCCACAAACCTGTCCCCAGTAGTACATTGCCTCCATGAGGCTTTAATTTCCAATTGCCATCAGCTGGGGAGACTAGCATTCGGAATATCTAAGTTTATGGGGGAATACCTGAATCAAACCACCACATTGATATTGGAGAGCCAACTCATTATCTGGATATGATTCTGAGTTTGTTTCTCAGTTTAACCACTGAAGTAGACAGAAAACGAACATGACTAAAAGAATTTCACGGAAGAGGGGTTGGATGGTTAGAGCCTCAAGTTAGGACATCCCACGCAGACATTGCCTCTTCCCATAAGTGATGGCTATCCCCACAATGCTCAACCCACAATCCCCATGGGAATAACTGGCATAGCCAACAATGAAGGTCCCTTTGGAAGGGGACACAGGAATCAGGGTAAGGATGGTATCAACATGTGCTGTTTACATACTGAATATGTCCATAACTAAAAAGCAAAAACAAAAAAGAAATACCTTAGCTGTTTTGGATGACCCTGTGAAAAGCTGGAATAAGCCTTGATGACATGGTTCTGAATATCCAGTACAACAAAATACAGTGTTTTCAGATTGGCAATGATTACGTTCTCAAGCCCTTGTTTATGAAGAAAGGGCCAACTGAATAAATCTTCCTGTTTAATGATCTAGGTGTTTCCAGGATCCGAAGGTGAGTCATCCCCACCATGCTCTATTCCTGGCCATGTTTACCTTTTATTTTCCCCTTGGGAAAGAGCAGCATCCTCCACAGGTTTTGTCTGGCACAAAATGACTTTGTAGCAATGTTTCCTCGCAAAGAAGATACTTGCACACCTGATTTAAATTGCTTTTTTACCCCTTGGTTTGCTCTTTATAGTTTTTTTTTAATGTTAAATTTCCCATGTTCTCAAATACACCCCAAAAATATCATATCAATATTATTTTTAGGCATACTTCTTTATCTTGAATGGGTGATTATGATATGTTTTACTTACTTCTGATAATTTAAGAACTCCTGGTTTGGTCCACTTACTATTCTAACCAGACATTTGTGGATCGGAGATCCAGTGTAGGAGCTTTCATAACCATGGTGTCCTGGAGAAATAATGTCTCACCTGAATACTGACTTTCCATCCTCTTGATCTCAGGAAAGGGGACCATAAGATCTGGCCATTGATTGCTTCTGCTGACCCCATGGTACTGACCCTAACATCTGGGAATCTGAAAAGATCTAATAAAAAAGTGTTAGAGAAGAATCACTTTCCAAGAGCCCTCCAGTCATCTCATTACACATTATTTGCCTTTAGCTACCTTAATGTCTGGCCTGGCTTCCTCTGAAAGTGGAATTTAATCTGTTCACTTTTATACAACTGCCTTGTAAGTTAAAATAACTTGCATTAAGTCATTTTGAGTCTCCTTAATTTCCTGTGAGAATAAGTATGACTTTTTCAATTTTGATGAGTAATATGAGACACAGCTTACAGCCAGTGAATTGTACAGCAATATTCTTACATCCTCTGATTTATATTTTAGTTCTTTAATAATAAACTCTAGCAAGCTATGTGACACTTTCATTATTGTAGACATGCTTGGGGTTAAAGATGAAGCTTGAATGCTATAAAGTGACTTTGAAATAAGTACTGTGTACACTTTGATTTTCAATTTTGTGTTTGTTTCAAAAACATTATGAATAGATTTCAAGAGGTTTGAACAGTAGATTTTTTTTTCTTCTGACAGCAAGGATATATGTGTAAGCTAATAGCTGTGTTTGTTGAAAACATATTAATGACACACAAAGCCAAAAATATTTAACTGCTTTTGCAGCAATTTTACCAACTGATTGTTCTTTTCTTTAGAGAGGGAGAGAGAGAAGAAGAGAAACGAGAAAGGATGTATATATACATATATATTTGGTTGCATACATATACATTTACACACATTATATATACATATATATTTACATATGTTTATATATTTATAATATATATATGTATGTATGTAAAATGTTTTTCTTATTCAAAGGTTATAGTTCATATTTTATTTGAGAACCAAAATTTTCTATATTGAAAACTTTTCTTCTTTGCAAAGTAATTAGCATGTTGGTAACTTTCTCATTTGTGTGTCCAAATACCTAACCAAAAGCAACTTAAGGAAAGGTTTATCTCAGGTTACAGTTTGAGGTTACAGTCAATAATAGCAAATAGGGAATGGTGGTGTGAACATGAAGCAGAGCTGGTCATGTTACTTCCACAGCCAGGAAGCAGAGTGAGGTGAATGCAGGTGTTCAGCTTGCCTTGTCATTTTATTCAGTCCTGGGCCTCAACCCAAGTCATGATGCTCCTCCCTCACTTAACCTAGTCTAGAATATCCCCCGCAGACTTTTCCAAAGATTTGTTTCCCTGGTGTCTGTGAATCCTGTCAAATTGTCAGCCAGAGATTAAGCACCTCAGTGAGTATAGGGACTTTTGCATTTCAAAAGGTCTTTGTGAAGGATCATAAATTTTGTGTCTGGTCCCTAACATTTTTTTTTATTAGTTTTCTATTGTGAAAGTACAGGAAGTTTGCTACCATTATTAGGCTCATCCATGACCTACCCCCTCCCATTGGCCCCTCCTTGTTGAGGTATATGGGTCATGCATTGTGGGGTTAGCCCACAGTTATTGGTATGATAAATAACTCTGTATATCATGACCCAACATGTGGCTCTGACATTCTTTCCACCTCCTCTTCTGCAAAATTTCCCTGAGCTGTGTTAGGTTCATTTTTGGTCTGCTTCAGTGATTTAGTTATAGCCCATGCTCCATAGAATGGTGAGTTTCCAGAAGGAAAACACAGTGTCATAGTAAATAAACAGAATACACTATTCATCAACTTCCAAAGCTTGAACCATATTTTGAAAGAGGAAAATTAAAACATGATGTAATTGGCAATGGAGTATATTATCCAATAGTAACTTATATCCTACGTACTTACGGTAATGTAATTAGAAACATAAACAAAGAAAAATAAATGTCATAGGGAATGACTAGACCAGGTCTCTAGGAAAGGTGGGAAATATATAGATTGCGACTTTAATGATCTTTGTCCTAGTGTGTATCCATCCCTTTGCTCAAATCATGTCTATTTTATAAAACTTTGATATCTTTTTTAAAAATATTTTTTGTCCATTTTTAGTTATTTATTTGAGAGTGACAGACACAGAGCGAAAGACAGATAGAGGGAGAGAGAGAGAGAATGGGTGTGCCAGGGCTTCTGGCCACTGCAAGCGAACTCTAGATGCGTGCACCCCCTTGTGCATCTGGCTAACGTGGGACCTGGGGAATCGAGCCTCGTACCGGGGTCCTTAGGCTTCACAGGCAACCACTTAACCACTAAGCCATCTCTCCAGCCCAATAAACCTTTGATATCTTAATACCAAAATTCTTCAGTAAAAATCCTTTTATTTCAAAGGGGAAGTGCTATAAATGATGTGATTGTGCTTGGTGATTGGCAGTGATTATGTTTCTGCTGCCAAGAAATGCCACTCATTAATTTGCACCTGCTGTTGGTTGGTATTCTTGGAATGTTTTCCTGCACATATAGATTTCCTATCCTACTAGTTTCTCTTTGGTGTTATTTTTATAACAATTACTAGTGTGAAAAAAGAAGGAAGGGTGGCTTTGGTATAAATACAAATATGTTTGAGCCTAAATGAGAATTTAGCATGCACTTGGAAGTCTTATGTCTCCTAGCTCTCATAGTCTCAAAGCTTAAAAATATTGATGTGTGTGCATGTGCAAACAAGTGAGTGTGTGTGTGTGCGTGCATGTGCGCACGTGTGCACGCACACTCACATAAGTACAGGGGTTTATGTTTATTTGATGAGTTAGTTTAAAACAGTGAATAGGAATTCGGCCTCCAAAACACTAAAGCATCTTTGACCTCATAACAATATTCTCTTAGCCCTATTTTTGTTTTATTATAAGAAATTCTTCAAAAAGATACAAAGTGGATATTATATTTTTGTGGCATTAATTTTATGTTGAGAAATAAGGGTTGTTTTAGAATGAATAATTCTTATTCAATTGAATTTATCAAAATAGTTATTTAAATGGGTGTGTTGGCATATGCTTTTAATCAGCAGCACTGAAGAGGTTGAGATAAGAAGATCTAAACATTTCAAGGCCAGCCTGGAGGTACAGAGTGACTTACAGGTCAGCCTTGGGTAGAAAAAGCTCACTTTCAAAAATAACAAAACAACAACAAAAATAAAAATGAAACAAAAACAAACCAAGAAAAAGAAACAAAAATCCAATTATTGAATGTACTCTTCAATGGCTATTTGAAGGAGCTTTTATGTTCAATCCTAAAAATGTATTTGTTCTTTAGTTTTATATAGCAACAGTATTATTGTGACAATAGAAAGATATGGACAGAAAAAGTTTCAAATCTTAGGGACACATTGTGATGATTAATTTTACATTTCAGTCTGACTTGTCCATTAGCTGCACATTTCTGGGTGTAGCTGTGAGGGAAAATGCATGCGCCTGTTCTAATAAAGGGTATGCCAGTACCTTGTTAAGAACATTTATGTGTTCTTTAGAAAAGAGAAAGCACACCTAGATGATTTTCTTTTCTGTGAACTAACATTATCATTGATGCAATCCTGGATTTGAGAAACAGGTCTGGTTTCTTTCTCAATTATACTAAATTCTGCCTCAAGGTTGGCACTATGAAGGCAGATTAAGTCCTGGGGAATCTTTGTGTTCATAAACATTTTTAGATTAGAAATATTTTACCCCCAGAATGCTGTGAGTATTGAATGTACAACTTGTCAAGATCAGGTATAAATATCCCATGTCTTCAGTCTATCCTGTGCCCTGTGCAGCTCTTCCATCCTGCAATCACCAGTAAGAAATTCTAGAAATTACATGCTTAGATTCCAGAAATTTTCCCAATCTCTCTTTTCTTTACCTGAAAATTTTCCACTTCAGCCCCTGCCACCACCACCCTATGCCTTGTACAATCAAAGAGTCAAGTTCTGTAAAGGAATGCTGCTTCAAACTTAGACGTCTCACAGACTCAAAATTAGTGCAAAAAGTATGCACACAAGCGTATACTTAAAATCTAAAATTTTATCATTTTCTGAACAGATAAAGTAGCTTTTTATTCTTATTTATAAAATTCTTATTGCCAACTTTACTAAGTACTAGGCAAAATATTGATCTGGATTGAAACTTACATTTGAATCATGTCATCATCTTAATACATAACTGAATTCCTTCATTTTTACCATTACTAATTCAGATATCAGTGAATCCTTAGTTATTTATTAAGGATTAGAGTTTCTAATAAGCAAGGTTTGGCATCATTTGGACTTTCATTAAAAAGGGAGAAATTGAGTTTGGGCTTTAGTGACTTTAATCCAGGACAAGATTTTATATACAAAAATCACGAGAAATCAGTGCTTCAAAGTCACTAAACAGCAGGTACAAAGAACCTTCCTTGAAACAGCAATCATATTTTATCTAGTAAAAGCACTGAAAACAGCAGGTATACCTGTGTATGTGGCCTGGGTTTTGAACATTAGTTAAACGTTTGGGTTGCTATGACTTCAGAAACCAAACAAAAGAAAACAGTATCAGCAGAAGTGCTTTTTATTGTTCAGACCTTTCTATTGTGGTTATATCCCTTACTTATGAGAGTATTTTTTTTTCTTTACAGCTTATTTATTTATTTTAAGACATACTGAGATTTTGTTGGTGGAGATTCAACTACGTTATTTGCAAAGAGCCATACAAGGACTGTGATTATCGTGTGGAACAGGCATTGTTTGGATTACAGGGAAAGGAGAAGAAAGCCACTTGGCTTCAGTAAAAGCTATGATTGAATGGGCATTAGAGTGTTAAAAATAGCAAGCTCCTAAATGAAGGAAACTAAATTTTAGCTGATCAAAATAAACACTTGTTTTACCAACATTCTTACTATGTGTTGGGGCATATTCTTGGTCTGTTTTAGAAATTTTAATTTATACATTTCTGGTTTGTCACCTTGTATCAGGAAAGGTTTCTTGTACAACAGCTTCAATATTGGCAGTATCTTGGAGGACATCACTGTGTTCAGTCAAGGGTAAGTTAATTAGCAAAGACACATGGGCACAACAGTGTCGGCTGCCTGATTGCAGAAGCCTGAAGGAGTATTGAGGGTGTGATCGGTCCCAGACTGCGTTCTTGGATCGTTGGATCAGCTTGTTTCAGCTCTTATGTGGCTTGCAAAGCGATGCAAATCAATTATTCCAGATGTTTGGCCTTGCACACAGGAAAACACTACTTTGACAGCAAGAAAGTGTTTAGGAACATCTGCCTTTCCTGGGTCTCAGCTCTAGAAGAGAGACTATTTTAACCTTAATGTTATTAGCCACAGTTTTGAGAATAAACCAGAAGTCAAAACATGATCCATGCAGTGGTGGAAAAACATTTCCCATTGTCCAAAAGGTGTTAGAATTTCATTGACAAAAGTAATTTTAAAACTATACTATTAATAAAGTCTTTGCACATGTTGTCATTTTCATGACTTGAAAAATGTAGTCTCATTCCCTTTACCTAAAGCATTTTTGTTGTGAAATATAACATATACCAAAACATCAAGAAGTAAAAGCAGCAGTCACATTAATTGCACCAACATAAACTCAAGGTGTTGAATATCCAAATTAAGAAGTAATACATCTTATTGCTTCAAAAAACTCTCTTGTACCAATTCCTTCCTCTCACCCTCCAAACATAGCTGTTGTGCTTGTTCACTGCTGTTATTACCCTTCATCCTTTGTCTGTCTATGCGCATAGCCTTCAACACTTCTATTTGTGTTTTGAACTTTAGTGAAATGGAACAGTATTTTACTGTGGTCATGCATATGTTTTCCATAAGTCATTTGAAAGAAAATTTGTGAAGATTTTACATTCTTTTGAATGTTTTATTTATTTATTTGAGAGACAGACAGAGGAAGAGGCAGAGAGAAAGAGTGGATGGGCGTGCCAGGACCTCCAGCCACTGCGAACAAACTCCAGACATATGCGCCCCTTGTGCATCTGGCTTATGTGGGTCCTGGGGAGTCTAACCAGGGTCCTTATTCTTCCCAGGCAAACGACTTAATGGCTAAGCTATTTCCCCAGCCCCAGATTTCACGTTTTGATAGGTGCATTAAACTTTCATTGTGATTTAGCTTTAAGTTTTGTGATTCCTCCAAAGTTGATGTATTTATCCATTTTTTTTCAATCAATCTATAAATAATTTCCTGTTTTGGTTAGCCTTCTCCATAAAATTGGAGAACATACTATTTACTCTTATAAGACTGGATATGAGGAAAGAGAAGTTGAAGTTTGTTGCCTCAGGTCATTGTGGGGCTGGTACATTTAAACGTTGCAAAGCAGGTCTATACCTGGAGATCTGAAAACAAATTTGTTGTTATTTGCCGCCTGAAACATGGTCCAGGTACAGGATTTCTTCCTCTCTGGGCATGTTTTTTCTCTTCTTATGGGTCAGTCTATTGGTTTAACTATTTGAAATTTAAACAAAAATATTCTATTTGGTCCAAAACTTTGTAGTTGACTGAGCCAAGCTGGGATGTGATATTAATCTTAAACCAGGGGTATTAGGGCAGTTCTGCTCTATATATTGGAGTGTATGTATGAGCATCCACATAGATGTGCAGTCTCATGAAAGATGTGATGCATGGAGGAAATGGAATATTGCCTAGATGTTTTCCAAATTACAACACTGATCATCCCTAGCCAGTGATATATGTAAATTGTCATTACAAGAACTCTGCTGTCTGCTCACTTCACTTATATACTTATCCTGTAGGTTCTATTTTTGATTTGCTTTTTGTCTTAGAACATTTTAGCAATGAACCCATATCAGTTATGTGTGTAAATAAGCACGTTTAACCACATCCTGGTTTGTCTTTTAAGTTTTTATGGTATCTTATGATGACCGGGATTTGCTAATATTACTATATATGCCACCTTGTGCATCTGGCTTATGTGGGTACTAGGGAATCACACCTTCAACCAGGGTCCTTAGGTTTCACAGGCAAGCTCTTGATTCAAACACACATACACACAGTTGCTTTAGTACACATTTAGGTTCACAGTAAGATTTAAAGGATAACACCCAGTTACCTTCTTTGCCGATACATGCATGGTCTCATGAAAGATGTGATGCATGGAGGAAATGGAATATTGCCTAGATGTTTTCCAAATTACAACACTGATCATCCCTAGCCAGTGATATATGTAAATTGTCATTACAAGAACTCTGCTGTCTGCTCACTTCACTTATATACTTATCCTGTAGGTTCTATTTTTGATTTGCTTTTTGTCTTAGAACATTTTAGCAATGAACCCATATCAGTTATGTTTGTAAATAAGCACGTTTAACCACATCCTGGTTTGTCATAAAAGTTTTGTAGTTTTCTTTGCACAGAACTTGTGCCTTTTTTTTTTTTTTAGATTTTATGTTTACCTATCCCATAGGGTGCTTGCTATAGACACTACTTTTTAAATTAAAAATTCTATTTCTTCTCTATTGGTATACTACAAAAAGATAATGAATTTTGTATAATTAACCTTGTGCCCTGCAACCTTGCTACAAAACGATTAGAAATGTGAGAGGAAATCTTGTTAATTCCTTTGGATTTTCTACATAGGCCATCATGTTATCAATAAATACATTGATTTTCATAATAACTATATCCTCTATTTTATTTCCTTCTGTTAACTTATTGTGTAACTGTGATTTCTATAGGGTGTTGCAATGCTGTAAAGTTGTAAGAGAAGAGATTTTTGCCTTATTTCTGATTTTGGTAGAAAGCATAGAGTTTCTCATAAGCATGAGGAGAAAGAATTTATTTTTATGATTTTTAACACCCAATCTTTGTTAAGTTGAATACATTTTCCATTTAGTTTTAGTTTATAGAGCATTTTTATTATAAATTTTTGTTGAATTTTGTCACATACTTTTTAGTACCATTGCTATGATCTTTCAAAATTCTTCCTTATTCTGCTGTGATGAATTATTATTATTAATTTTTAAATAGTTTTCATTTATGCATTTAAGAGAGAGAAAGAGGCAGATAAAGAGAGACTGTGTGTTCCAGGGCCTCGAGCCATTGTAAACAAACTCCAGAAGCATGTGCCACCATGTGCATCTGGCTTATTTGGGTACTGAGCAATCGAACCTGGGTCCTTAGGCTTCATAAGCAAGTGCCTTAACTGTTAAGCCATCTCTCTATCCCTTATGATGGATTATTTGAATACTTTCCTTTTCACTATTCAGCCAGTCTTGCATATATTACACTTTGTCATGATATATATATATATATATATATGTGTGTGTGTGTGTGTGTGTGTGTGTGTGTGTGTGTGTGTGTATGTCTTTTAGGCATTACTTGCTTTGCTAATAGTTTCATATATTTTTGCATTTGTATGCATGAAAACGATTAACCTTTTTAATAGTGTGTTTATCTAGTTTTGTTATTAGGATAATGCAGGCCTCATTGAGGGACCTAGGTGTTCTTTTTGTTTTTACCTTCTGGAAAGCATTCAGAGAATTGGTTTCATTTTTTTCAAATACTTGGAAGGATTGATGAACGAATGCATCCTGAGCATCTGCTTTCTATTCCAGCAGGTTACTTATTTTTTTTTTTTTTTGAGGTAGGGTCTCACTCTGGTCCAGGCTGACCTGGAATTAACTCTGTAGTCTCAGGGTGGCCTTGAACTCACGGCAATCCTCCTACCTCTGCCTCCCGAGTGCTGGGATTAAAGGCGTGCGCCACCACGCCCGGCTTACCAGCAGGTTACTTATTTTTTATCCAATTTCTTTAACAAGCATAGACAAAATAATAATTTCTATTAGTTTTTGTATGCATTTTGGAAAATTGTGCCTGTCAAGTAATTGTCTATTTGATTTAGGTTATCAATTTGTGGTACAGAGTTTCTTGTTGTGTTTTAATATTATTATTATTATATTTTAAAAGCCCACAGGCTCTTGGGTAATGCTCTTTAATTAACTATTGGTGTTCTCTCTCTTTTCTTCTTTGTTGTCCTGGCTAGAGAATACTTATCTTTTCTGTTGGTTTCAATTATTATATTATTGATTTATGTACTTCATGATTAATGCTTTTCTGTTTTGGTATTTCTCCTTTAGTTTTTGTTTTCTTCTGCATACTTTGAATTGAATTTGTTCTTTTTCTAATTAACCAATGTTGATAAGTGCTTTATTAGTGCAAGCAAGACATGGTTTTCTCAAAATAAGTAATAACAGAGGTCCCAGAGTATGAATTCTAATTCCATTTTCTATTTCAAAGAACAATGTCTGGTTCTCTCCTAAAGAAGAAACATACTGATACTTACAGTTGACAAGTATGAAAATATGTGTTGTTTGTAAGTTATCAAAATGTGTCTCAGTAGTTAAGCATTCGAATGTTGAATTAAAAGGCCCTGCTTAATCTGTCAACTCTAATGATTTAGGGAAATTTGACTTAAATTAATTTTTCCCAATGTAAAACATTTTATGGCCTGAATATTGAATATTTACTGCTCACCAACTTTGTTCTTTCACAGAGTTAGACAAGTTAGGCCTTGCCTCAGTTTCACTGAGGTAGAAATAGCTTGACTCACTCTATTCGTCTCCAGTCAATTTCTTTGGAACTTTCTTTTAATCTAACTACTTTCCTTTTTAATATTTATTTATTTATTTATGAGAGAGAGAGAGAGAGACAGAATGGGTGCACCAGGGTCTCTAGGCACTGCAAACAAACCCCAGAAGCGTGCGCCACTTTGTGCATCTGGCTTGTGAGAGATCTAGAGAATCAAACCTGGGTCCTTAGGCTTCGCAGGCAAGCGCCTTAACCACTAAGTCTCCTCTCCAGCACCATCATCTTACTACTTTCCTAATGTTATGACTAAACACATCTTGAGATGTAGTTGAAATGATGTAACAAGTAATTAGTGGTGGATGTACTACACAGAATAAGATTTTGGTTAAACACAACTGATTCATTCTGTGTTCATTCTCAGTACATGGTAGAAAGATATTAAATAGTTTTAAAAAAGATGCTTCTGACTGGATGTGATGGTGAACTCATGACTCAGGAGGATGAGACAGGAGAATCACTGCCGTAAGTTCAAGGACAGCCTGAGACAACATAGTGATCTCCAGATCAGCCTGTCCTAGAGTGAGATCCTGCCTCAAAACACACACACACACACACACACACACACACACACACACACACATGAATTTTTAGTTATAAAAATGGTATTTATTGGTCATATGTTAATACATATGCACATGAGTACATATTTACCAACATATACAAAGTTACAAACTGTAACATTTTTTAATTTAATTTATTAGTTTTCTTTTCAGCAAATACAGGCAGTTTGGTGCCATTGTGTAGGCTCATTCATGACCTACCCCCTCCCAACGGCCCCTCCTTGTTGAAGTAAGTGGGTCGTGCATTGTGGAGTTAGCCCACAGTTCTTGGTAAGATAAATGTCTCTGCATATCATGACCCAACATGTAACTCTGACATTCTTTCCGCCCCCTCTTCCTTAAAAATTTCCCTGAGCAATGTTGGGTTCATTTTTGGTCTGCTTCAGTGATGAGGTGTTGGGGGCCTCTGAGGCCCTGGCTCTCTGGTTTGGTAGGAGTTGATTTTTCTGTTTTGGTCTCCTTCCCCTTTGTGCTGGTATCTGGTGCATCAGGAACACAGCACCCTTGTTTGTTTCACCAATTTTCCTTAGTTTCAGTCGGCCCCTTTTGAGGTATGATGGGACAGCTCTCTCCTTAGGATCTGCATCTATCTGAAAAAGAGAAGCAGATTCTCCAACAGAGAGTAAGTTAGCACCCAGAGAATTGAGATAACACTTTTTTTAATAGAAAGTTTAATAGGTGTAGGCCCTCTTGTACCCCATGATTGATGGTAGCTTGATATTGGAGAGTGGGCTTATGTTTGGATATGGTTCTGACTTGTTTCCCAGTTCCAGCTATGGGTCCCGGACAACTGAGGGGATCAATTAGCCAAATCAAGAGCAGTTGGTTCCCCACCATGGCTGTGTGCCACTATTGCACTTGTGTGGGCATCACACCAGGTTATTTGTTGCTAAGTAGGTTAAACCACAAGTTGCTTGGACAGATTGGTCATTTCCCCCCAGTCGCCCATGTAGCACCTTCTGGCACTAAACACACTGACTGTCTGGGGACTGACTCTCTCCTGGCTTCCAGCCATGCCGTTCTATTTTACCTGTCAGTTGCTTATGGAGTCTTCGGCAATAGGGTCTTACCACTGACCTTTGGTGGGTCAACAAGTACTCTGACAGAAGTCTGTCAGTCTTTTAGGAAACCTTGTATGTTTCTCTGATCAAAAGTTCATTGTGGACGATAGCCCCATGCCAGTAGTTGGGGTTACAGGCCAGTGCCCACTAAGAAAATGAGGGAAAAAATAACTAATATACAAGAGTTAGTAAGGCGAGAGAGGGCGGGGGAGAGGGAGGGAGGAAAGATGTAGAAAGAAATTTGAGGAAAAATGGTTGAACCTGGATCAGATCATTCTCAGTGAACTTACCCAATCACAGAAAAAAAATCGACACATAATCTCACTCATCTACAGCACCTAACCTGAATCTACCCAAGATACCTTACATACCCAGCAAGCATCTCATGGACTAGACACTAGAATGGATGGGGAGGGAGGGGAGGGCTTTGAAGGGGTGGGAAACACTAATTTAGACCCAAATGGCAATGGTACCATAAAATCCTACTTCCTAAAAGGCAGACCAAATGGCTGAACCTTCACTAGACCCTTACAGGAAACACCTGAACCATAAGACACTGGAGAGGGTAGGATCAAACTGTAACATTTATTGTAAGTGAAAAATGACTTTTCTGTATAGGGTAGAACAATAGAACTTGAAATAGTAGAGGGAACAGGTGAGAGATTTTGGAAGACATACTATACACAAAGAGACTGAAAATGGGATGTTGCTCAGTTTCACTTAGGTAATCTTTAGCTAACAAGTACAAGAGCATTCATTCAATACCTAGCTCCTCAAAAACGTGATTCATGAATCAATATTAACATGTCCAAGTAAAGGTAATGGCACTGGCAAAGCTCCATGAAGAAGGAAGAATGACTTATTCAAACAATGAAAAGAAGTCCAGTGTGCTTCAAGTTTAAAGTGGAAAGAACAAATGATTAGAGCAAATTTATTTTTTAATTTAATTTTATTTATTTGAGAGGGAGAGAGATAAGGAGAGGGAGAGGGAAAATGATAGGGAAAGAAAGAGAGGAAGAGAGAGGGAGAGAGAATAGGCATGCCAGGCCATCTAGCTACTGCAAATGAACTTCAGACACATGCACTACCTTGTGCATTTGTGCATCTGGCTTACATGGGAACTGAGGAATAGAACCTGGATCCTTAGGTTTCTTAGGCAAACACCTTCACCATAAAGCCATTTCACCAGCCCTAGAGTGAAATGTTAATAATAAAAGACAATAAAACTGCATGACTATGTAGATAATGCTAAAGTTTTGATCTTTAGTCCAATAAAAAAGAATTATCTGCTGGTAGGTAGCTAAATTAATCAGTCATGCATCTGTATTCACCACAGGGAGAGGATTCTGGAAAGTTTTTGTTACAATTTTACCAATAATGTCTGGTCAATCACATGTGACCAACATCTGATTACTGCTATTTCTACAATGACTTTCCCTTTGTGAATCAAATTATGCCACAGCTGGGCTGGAGAGATGGCTTAGTGGTTAAGTGCTTGCTTGTGAAGACTAAGGACCCCAGTTCAATGCCCGATTCCCCAGGACACATGTAAGCCAGATGCACAAGTTAGCAGATGCATCTGAAGTTTGTTTGCAGTGGTTGGAGACCCTGCCATGCCATTCTCTATCTATCTGCCTCTTTCTCTCTCTGTCTTTCATTCTCAAATAAATAAAAGAAAATTATGCCACTGACTTCCTTTGCAATCATATGTTACCACTTATATAGTCTTCTGTACTTGAAGCTCACAGTACCTTCTACCATAGCTGTAATGGAGTTAGGGCTTTTCAGAAAGTAATAAAAGTAGAGTCAATTAGGGTAGCTTTAATCCAATCTCACCAGGGTCTTCATATCTAAAAGTTATTGAAATAGCCACAGTGTTGTCAGTAAATTAACATGCAGAGGAAACCCCATGCGACGACATGGAAGTTGGTCACCAACAGGCCAACTTAGACTACTTAAACTTAGAAAAAATGTTAGTTCTTGAGCTTCACAGCCTGTGTGATTTGTCACAGCTCTCCATCTATAGCATATTCCCAAACTCCTTTCTCTATTTTTCAATTTTAAGTCTGTTATCCTGGAACTGGGGCTTAGCATCACAGGCCAGTTGATTTGAGAAAATTATCAATTATCATTATTTTAGGAGCACTGTGACATATTTCCATCACGGTGTTGGTTACAGCTAAAGCAATTCTGGCTCTCACTCTGGCAAAGCCCTCAGTGAGGCTGTGAGACACAGCTCTGACTGACAGTGGCGCCATCTACATCTCAGTAGTTGGTGCACTGGGATGGTTTTAATAATTCTTAGCATGTTGCATTCAATAATTAATGCTTTGGTTGTTTTAAATGTTTCAGTACAAAAAAAAATAACCTTCACTCACAGTGTCAGATCTCCAAGTTCTAACACAAAATAGATGTTCTGCAATAATTTGCATGGAATTAATCCCATCTCAGGGATCTGGTAAAAATTAGAAGCCATTTAAAGGCAGAGCTCTGGTAGTTTATGTGTCATTAGTCCCCCTGTATAGCTGTTTCCCTGTAAATCTTTATAGTTCATTTATATTCTGTGCACACTTGGTCTCTCGATGGCTCTGATGGTTCTTAATTGCATTTCTCATAGGCAGCCCCAGCGGTAGCTTTGTTTCAACTAAGAGCTGGTACTCATATTCTTCATGTTATTAACAAAAACAGGAATGTTTTTCTAGCACTTTCATTTAAGAAAACGTGAAAGCACATAATTTGATTAATTGATAGAAGTTGCAGTAAAAAGAGCATACTTTTATTTGGTCAATATTTTATTTATGTTTTGTTATTAGGTAGAAAGTTTGTATGGACCCATCATATGTTGGTACCATCATTTTCCTCCTCCCTGCCTGCATTCCACTGAGGACACTCCTTACAGAGATCCCTGGTGTTCACCATGGAGTTGTGGGTTATGAGTTGTGAGAGCAACAGTCAGACACTGTGGGGTGGGGGCAATGCTTCTGGTTATTCCCTCCCACACTGTACTTCTTACATTCTTTTCATCCGCCTTTTTGGCACCCTGAGCCTCGGTGTGTGTGTTCTAAGTCTAATTTAGTGTGGCACTCTCAGCAGTTTCTGGATTTCTGCTTTAGTGAGTTTTGAGTATCCTCAGTTTCTCTCCCCTTCACCCTGGTGCACGTTATCAGACCTTTCATGAAAGCAGCGTTCTTGCTCATCTCACCGGTTCCTCTGTGGTTTCTCCTGGGCCCTGGCTGATGTGTGAGGGGTGGTTCATCTCCTGCCAGGGAGTCAGCTATCTATTCTTGGTTTTTTTTTTTTTTTTTTTTTTTTTGATAGATTTTGATTGTCCTCAAGTGAGATCTGGACGGGTTAAAGGGGATAAACATTGGTAATTTAGAGAGATTTTGAGGGTGTAGCCTCACTTTTGGGCAAAGACTAGTGGGAGATTTTTCACTGGGGTTAATAATCTTGGTCTCAATAGGATTCTGACTTGGTTTGCCAGTATTTTAACAAAATCTTATCTATGTATTTGTTTATTTTTAACCCCGGATATCCAGGATGAAATGGATCACGTACCTCCTTGTATGTATATTTTTTATTCCCTTTTGTCATTCCCATTTTTCTTACTCTCAGGAGATAATTCAAGTATAATTTTTGAGAAATTCCTTCATTTGTTTTGGCTCCTGTGACATATGCACATTTCTTTTAGATTTTCGATTTTCATGTGATCTATCTTCTTTATGTCAGCATTACTTTAATTAGGAATGCTTTTCATTTTGAAGAAAAATTTAAAATAGCATTTTGGAAGAAAAACACAAACAACAAAAGTTCTACACAGTGTTAAACTCACTTCTCACAAATTATTTTCTCTGATTAAGCCTATAATACTCCTGTGGATGAGTAGGAGGCAAATTGAACAAGACTATGGCTCAGAATTATGATTCATGTGGAAAGAGCAGATCCTACAGGAAGATTCCCTAGATATGAGCATATATTTCTTACTAAGATAAAACAGTAGAGGATGGAGGATGGGACTTGACAATCCACATAGTGATGATTCCCTCTCTTGTTAAGTAACTGAATGGATAAGCCTCTTCATGTGCTCCTGCTGCACAGTCATGGTTAAGCAGCAGCTGAAGTTCAGTTTAAGCTTTCAACACAGGATGATAGGTAGCAATAGACCAGCCCAAGTCACCTAAGTGGAAGGTGCTATACCCATGGACTGGGCTATATGGGTCTGAGGTTAAGTGGGGAATAACAATTATGTCCACTTCTGGCATGTAGGAAACAGGGAAAAGTAGAAGCTAAACACAGAAGCAATGTATCTGGAATCATTTCTTCTTTTGTGGTGAGTAAGTGTGTGTGTGTGTGTGTGTGTGTGTGTGTGTGTTATATGAAGCTGTGTGTGCACATGCATGTACCTCATGTGCATGTCTGTGGAAGTCAGGGGAGAAGATAGATTATCTTCCTTTATTACTCTTCTGCCTTATATATTACAGAGTCATTCACTGCACCTGGCGCTCCCCGTTTTCCTATTAGACTGGCTGACCTACACATCCCAGTAATCTCCATGTCTTGTTCCTCCTTCAGTGCTAGGAATACAGACATGCCATTCTCAGCTTTTATACTGGTGCTAGGGATTACAATGATGTCTTACACACTGAGACACCCCTCAAGCCATTAGAGTCTTATTTCTCTGCTTATATAACAGAAGTAAGTGCCCAGTGTGTATCTGTGTGTGTTTCAACTCTATAGACTAAACCTTCCCATAAATTCCACATATTTAATTGAACTCTTTCCACTGATGATAGCAGCACTCGATATGTGTGTTCTTTTCTGTAACTTAAATCTATTAATGCAAACTAATGATGATTGCTTGTCCTAATTTCAGTTATTCCAAATTAGTGCTCTAAGAGAAAGTAAAGAGAAGCAAATTCCATACCACATTTCACTAAAAGGATTTCCAGAATTAATAAATGAAGGTTCACCTGCTGTATCTACTTGTAGAGAAAATGATTCTTGCTATGTGTGGTATAGCATGCTTGACTAAAACAAGCATTACCAAATTCTATGGTGTAGGGTAAATTTTCTTCCTGCCTTTCCTTACAAATGTATTTATTTATTTATTTATTTGATATTTTTTTGAATGCTGCAATACTTATAGCATCTAGAGCTGTTTTATGATAAAACTGAGTCAAATACTTGTGACAGAGACCATTTGGCTCCAAAGACTCAGGTATTTCCTTTTTTAATTTTTTTTTGTTTATTTTTATTTACTTATTTGAGAGTGATAGACAGAGAGAGGGAGAGAAAGAGAGAGAGAGAGGGAGAATGGGTGCTCCAGGGCCTCCAGCCACTGCAAATGAACTCCAGATGTGTGTGCCCCCTTGTGCATCTGGCTAACGTAGGTCCTGGACAATCGAGCCTGGAACCAGGGTCCTTAGGCTTCACAGGCAAGCACTTAACTGCTAAGCCATCTCTCCAGCCTTCAGGTATTTCTTTATCTGGCCATTTATGGGCTTGACGAGCCTTTGGCTAGTTAAAAGTGAGACAATTTTCATGGGTGGATATAAAGACAAATGAAGGTGACTGTGGAGGAGACAATATTTGAAAGGAGCTAAGCTTGACTCAGCATCCATGGGCAGAAAAGATAAATATTAACAGTGGGTTTGACTTGGAGGATAAATAGCAAAAGAAACCAGATATAGGTAAGTGTACCACCAATAGCTTGTAAAGACAAAGTGCAAAGTTGAGTTTGTAGATTTAACGCAAGGTTTAATAGCTATTCCTAACCTTGACATCTTGTTTATTGAAAGACCAAAGAAGTATAGCAGCCTGTAGGTGTTTCGTGCCTCAGCACATCCTCAGAACTTACGTGCTAGGATCAAAGGCACTCAGTCCATGCACGATCAGTGTGCTTGCGGGAAGGAAGTGAGCAAGGTGATTAAGGTTATTGATTTCCATTCAGTGTGTAGTTATTTGTACAAGTGAGACAGTAGTAAACCTTGCCTCTTAGAAACAATACCTTTGTCAGAAAATGCTATGTCCTAGTCGAGAAATACATAGATGCTTTTAAGGAAAGTTACTGGGATTGTAATGTACCTCTGACAAAATTCTCTAGGTGAAATCCTTAGATTGTTTCAGATACTGACCTGCATTCATTTTGAAATCAGGTGCACAGAAGTCATTATCATTCCAGAAACACACAGACTAATTATGCACATGTGTGTAAATGCATCAGCACTATGTATTCATGTGTTCCTGCTTCTCAGGCTGGATTACAAACAAAAAGTGCTGCTTAACTCTACATTCATTTTAGTTATAATAAAACCTCTCATTTTTCTTAACAGTCACATAAGTTTTAAAATATTTTATATTTATATTTGCAAGCAGAGATAGATAGAAGAAAGACAGAGAGAAATCACATGGTTTAAATTACATGTCAAATGTAAAATCTGATGTATTATATTCATTTTTAAGTATTTTTACAATGTATTTTTAAAAGAGGGATGTACAAATAAATGAAATATAGCATTTTGAGGAGGAAAGGATCTAAATGAATATTCCATAAGCTAAAGAGTTTAACTAGGCTAACTATGGAAGTTAATTGTAATGTGAAAGGTGGAAAAATTATTCACACTCTTGAAATGCCTAATTTATCATTAGAAATACCATTGGCAGATTCTAATTGGCAACTCTTTTCACCAATGTGGAGTGTAATTTAATAGGTTTGAAATAACAAAATTGAATGAGACTTTTGTAGTCAGCATTGGCCTACAAATGTAGCCATCCGACAGTTTGGAACTTGACTGAGCTTAGGGCATGATTTATAAATGTGTATAATGCTGTGATTAATTTACAAAAAAACAAGGATGATATAAATTATTGAAAGTGTTTCAAACTATTCCTTAATTTAATTTAACAGTAGAATATTAAGTTATTTAATACACTTTTAAAAAATTTTTATTTTTAGTAAAAATGGAGAAGATTGATTAGACGGTGTTAGAGGATACTGGTGCTGGGTATAAAAGGTGGTAAACACATATGAACTTGGCCTAGCATCACAGAGTAAGGAGATGCCTGTTGGCCATGGTTGCTCTAGTACAGTGCCCTGTAATGAGGCTGAATAAGGCAGTGAGAGATGCACTGACTAATGGAAAACAGGATCTGTTGCCCATGTTTTTCTATCCATCTTATCCATGGGAACACTATTTACTCATATTTAGTACCATAGGACAGCAGAGCAGCAAGACCTATATCCTGGGACTACTTTTCGATGTTCAGAAGAACAGCATATGACTTTATATCATGTGTTACTTCATTGTTAATTTCAGTAGTTGAATTTTAAATTACTATTTCTCAATTTTAAGTAATAACTGTTTATTTTTCCTCTATGGTGGTGTATCGAAACTGGTTAAAAGCTATGTCTAAGAATCTCTTTCATGACTCTCTAATGTCATATGCATCAACAATAGCAAGTTTCCAGCTCTAGCTTTGAAGGGCATTGGTCATTTTGTAAAACTGGGTTAAGCTTCTCTACTACACTGAGTTTCATAGATTAACAAAATGGATTGATTTGTGTGTCCTTCTCAGTTCTAGGGTATGAATTTCTGTGCCCTTCACATTCTTATGCCAACACTGAATCACCAAGATGACAATGTTAGATGTGGCATTTGGTGTAGGGGTGGCAGGTTATTAGGTCATGAGATCACTTTCCTATGAATGGAATAAACACTCAATTATGGAAAGCCTGCTTTAGCTTTTTGCTATGTGAGGGTGCTGATAGAAGGTACAATATCTGAATCATGAAACAAGCCTATCCAGACAGTGTCCAAGTCTGCCTGAACCTTGGATATAGACACCCATGTCCCCATATCTGTGAGTAACAATGAAGGAGAGACAAAGAACACTGACTCACAAGAAGACCAAGTAGACCAGCATGTCTTGTGCAACTGCATTCTTGATTTTTCCTTTATAGTCATTATATTCCTGTGTAAGTTTTCTATGCTAGTAAATATTTTTCAATGTTTTCTTATTTTAAATTAAACAACCTTTCAATGGCTCAAAACTAATTTCTTCTTTCATTTTTTATATAATGTGCACAGACAAAAGGCATTTGCTTCCAAAACAATAAATAGGATAGTCTTCCTCTTGTAGAGATACAATTATATATATTTGATAATGGTAGTTGTTTCAGTATGCACCTGTAGTCTACAAGCCTATCCCTTATTTGACTGAGGCAGGAGGATTACAAACTCAAGGTCACCCTGCTCTATGTAAAGACTTCTTGAACATCCTGGGTTATATAGAAAGAACTTATCTTGAAAAAAAACCAGACAAACACATGAGAATTGCATAATCTAGTTCAAATGAAGAGTGAAAAAGTAGGTACATATTAAGGATGAGAGTCAGAGATTATATCTTGAGCAGCTATAAGTAGGAAAAACAAATATATTTAGATTCAACTGAAATATCTTAGAAAAACTAAAGACAGGCACACAGCAGAAACTCAGTGACTATGAGGAGGTGATGGAATTGTGTTAAGGAGCTATGTACAACACACATCCTTATGGAAGTCCTGTTCTATAATAAAATGGTGCTGTTAACAATGGAGTTTTCTTTTCTTTTCTTTTCTTTTTTTTTTTTTTTTTTTTTTGCTTTTCAAGGTAGGGGCTTGCCTTGGTCTAGGCTGACTTGGAATTAACTATGTAGTCTCACTGTGGCCTTGAACTCACGGAGATCCTCCTACCTCTGCCTCCCAAGTGCTGGGATTAAAGGCATGTACCACCATGCCCTGCTCAACAATGGAGTTTTCTACATTCAAATTGGTTATATCTGAAAGCAAGCTCACCAGTGCATAATTGTTATATCTATCAACTGCTGGTCCACTTTTCCTTGTAATTATTTAGGAATTAAGTAAGCAAGAGTTAGCTTGTAATAACATATAAACTCAAAAATCTGATGAAGCTTTTTTAAAATGTTATTTATGAGAGAGAGAGACAGAGAGTGAGGGAGGGAGAAAGAGAGAGAGAGGGAGAGAGAGAAAGAGATTGGGTGCACTAGGGCTACTAGCCACTGCAAACAAATTTCAAACACATGCACCACCTTGTGCATCTGGCTTACATTGGTACTTGGGAACTGAACCTGGCTCCTTGGGCTTGGCAGGAAACTTGCTTAACCACTAAGTTATCTCTCTAGTTCCTGGTAAAGATTTTTAATCCTTTCCTCATTATGACCTGCAAATCTAGCAGGAGCATTTCCTTCTTGAGAGTAGCACCTGTGAAGTGGAACTCATACAGGAACTAGAATGAAATATCAACTTTGTGTCTTGCCATCCCACTTTGTGGCTACACTTACAGGGCCTCTATATCCTGATCATTCCTATGGTTTCTATTTAATGCAACAGCTAGGTAAAACCTTGCCAATGATTGTGTGAAGCTAATCTTCAAGGAAATGTAGCTCAGCGTTTCAGTCAATGAAACAATCAGTTTTCTAGCAGTAGTCAGAAGCTCAGAAAGGTTGCCCTCCCATGTATTCAGGCCTAATATAAAAACTGTGTTGGAAGTATCCAGACAACCATCTCAGTTAGTAAAGTGCTTGCCTTCTAAGCATAAGGGCCTGTGTTTTATCCTTAGGTCTCATATAATGCCCCTGGCAGGGTGGTACATGTCTATAATCCCAGTGCTGGGGAGGTAGAGACAAGAGGGTACTTAGCTCACTGGCTAGCCTAATTAGTGAGACCTGTCTCAAAGAAGAAGGATGGCATATCTGAAGCTCACACTTAAGGTTGTTCTCTACTCTCCATGTGCACATGCACACATGCATGTGCACACCCCCCCCACATACAACCACGCATCAACGTTTCGCTCTTTCATACTTCAGATTAATCTAATAGTTAGAGGTTTCTCAGATTTAATGTTAATGTCTGAATCTTTGTAACTAACACCTTGATCCTCATTCAGTTCTCTGAAGTTACATACAGTAAGTTGAATTTGTCTTTCTTTAAACATAGGTAATAATTTTAAGAAATCATGTCTTAATTCTAATATGCTATCATGGGAAAATATTCCTCTGGGGAAATACAGGCACACATCTTCACACCAAATGGGTCTCAGATATCAGACCAAAAGTACAATTACCCCAATTATGAGTTGTTTGAAGGAATGAGGTTATTGAGGGTCCACTTACAGAACATAAAGATAGGTTACTTATAGGAATGTGGGGTCCCAAAGCAGCCGCTCTGTTGGAAATTACTGTGTCAAAACTATTCCTTGGATGATCCTCCCTCAGCCTTAGGATGAGGGCTTACTTACAGAGCATTTGGGACCTCACAGCAGCCAGACCATGGAGAAGTCTCCTTCTACCTTGAATGACAAATTCCCTGTTGCACCTTCCAAACACTCCTTGTGCCTGTCCAGGAGTATGAGACCACAGGTTACCCCTACAGATGCTCCTCCCTCAGGATGGAGGTGAGGGCTTACTTAGAGAGCATTAGAGCCCCAAAACAGCACTTCAATGGGGCTCACTGTACTGGAATTACCTCCAGGGATGCTCTTCCCTCAGCCTCAGAGAGAGGGCTTGCTTGCAGAGCATTGCGACTCCAGAGACATCACCTCAAGGGAGCTCATTGGAGCTCATTGTTACTAGACCTTTTCCTGTCCATGTACTCTATCTTCCCCCTTCAGGTCAATATATTTTGTTTGTTATTGCATGCATCTGGTGCAAGTGTACCTAAATTTCAGGTGTGTGGGGGGTGTCATGACCCTCCTCATACTGTCTCTTGTGAGTTGACCCAGCTGCTTTTGATAAAGCTGGCAATCACATCTTTCAGTGTGGAGGAAATTTGCCATACAACATATGGAAATCTAGTTACTATCATTCTTCCATATTTTCCTCTCACACATGTTCTCAGTGTTTGATTTTTATTTTTTCCCAGTGGCTAAATATGGCTTTAGGTCTTCAGTCATCAGCTTTCCTTTCTACTGCATTTCCTGCAATATTTTAATGTTATATTTCTCTTTAGCTATCATCCTTAGAAAGAAGCATTGTACCTCATTTTTTATGCAAAAAATTATTTGATTCATTATCATGGAATCTATATTTCTGTTATGGTGACCTAAGAGCTCAGTAAGCCTCAGCCAGTATTTCATACCATTGCGACATACTGAACTGAAATCCATCAGACTTCATGGTTTTTCTATGTCACTTCACTTTCCCTGAAGGTCTCACAGTGTGTCTGACAGTAATCAGAGCATGGTAGAGTAGTTTAGTCTAATTTAATGTTTGAGAAATGATCTACTTTACTGAAACCTCACAGATAGTTTCACTATTGATTTATGAAATTATTATGATTAATTCCATTTCCATCTCACTAAAGTATTGGTACAAAAATATAACCTGAAAAATCTGCTGTTTACTCATTGCTCTTGAAATGCTTGGAGAGCTTTTCCTCACAGAGGACTAATGTGATGTCTGAATTGAAAGGGCCTCTTCACTAACAATACCACCTTTGAGTTACAGAACATTTAGCTTAATTTGTCTTTAGTTACAGAAATTCGTGGTCAGTGGAGATTAATAGTGCATTTTGCTATTTATTCTACTTAGTTCTTACCTGGTTTCACATCACCTGCTGTGCTCCACTGCAAAGACTTAGAGAAATCTGCTCCATTAAGTCACCCTGCTGTGATGTTTCCAATGTTTAGAAGTTTAATGCATTTCTGAAATATATAGCCACAGGTTAGTGGTGGATATTTATTGATCCGTAGTAAGCTTCTCACCAACAGAAATAGGATAGTGTTGTCTTGAATTATGCTTTTAATCACATCTTTCATTATTAGAACCACACCTGCCCCAGTGGTGGTCCTTAGTTAATGGCTTAATTTTTATGCGATTTTTAAAATTAGATTTTTTTTATTGCCTCACATAAAATGATATGAGCTCAAGATAAGGTTAAAGAACAATGGATAGAACAATGGAAACCATACCCAATCATTATAGCATCTTGAGTAGTGAATGAATTGCATCTAGAATCTAGCAAACACAAGAGGCTCTATGTGTGTGATGCTTTGATGGGCAAAATTTGATTATTGAAAGTTCAACAGCATACACACCCAAACACATATACACATATCATTCAAGAAATTTTAGTCAGCGTTCTACTCTGGGGAGGTGGCTCTGTGGGAAAGAGTTGATACACAAGTCTGATGACCAGAGTGCAGATTCCTAAAACCCATGTAAAGCTGGATGCAGTAACATGACCATTTGGAATTTCGGCACACATATGGAAAGATAGGAATGGGAGATAGAAGAATTCTAGGAACCTCATGGGCCAGGTAGCCATGCATATGAAATGCTGAGCAAAAAGAGGCCCTGCCTCAAAGAAGGTGGAAAGTGAGAAGCAATACCTTCGGTGGTCTTCCAACATACATCAACATACATGCTGTGAATGTAAGCAGAAAGGATGTATGTACTCTCAGCAGTATATTTTTTTTCTTTCTTCCAAGAAATATATTTTTAATTTGTATTTTTTTATTGAGGTTGGACTTGGTGATGCATATCTATAGGCCCAGAATTTTGGAGGTAATGGCAAGAGGATCAGGATTTTGAGGCCAGTCTGGGGCTACATAGTGAGACTGTGCCTAAAGACTAAACACAAAAGAGATAAAGGGATGGCTTAGTGGTTAATGTGCTAGCCTGGAAAGCTAAAGGACCCAGGTTCAGTTCCCCAAGACTGATATAAGCCAGATGCACAAGGTGATAAATGCTTCTGGAGTTTGTTTGTAGGGGCTAAATGTCCTGGCTCAACTCAACCATTCTCTCTCTTTCACTCTTATCTATCTATCTATCTATCTATCTATCTATCTATCTATCTATCTATCTATCTATCTATCTAGTCTATCTTCTATCTATCTATCATGTATCTCTCTCTTTCCCTCACTCTTTCTCCCTCAAATACAAATATAAATATTAAAAAACTAAACATACAAACAATAACCAGGGAGCAAGTTTTGGAGTCATTCTGTGTCTGCCTCTTTCCTTCCTCATTTTCCATCAGATTATTTAGCTCCAAGTTATTCCTACTCTCATGTCAATAGGACAGAATGAATGTGGATGGAACCACTGCAGATCTGTGCTGGAAAAGAATACAAGAAAGTGATTATTATTATCACAAGATACAGCATAATACAGGTGGTTCGCTACTTACAAACAATCAACTTTTAGTGTGCAGTGCTATGTGTCAGAACAAAATTATACACTAATGAATATAAGTATATGAGACTAAGTGAGTCACATATAATATAAGCATTTCCCACATAAGCATTTAGGAAATAGTAACAGAAAATACTGATTGTTTAGGAGATCTAGTGTATGCCTTGACTTCAAAAGTGATCACAAGCAAAATCTTGCCAGATGAATAAGGGTAACATGATAAATTTACAATTTAAACAGAAAACCTACAATGAAATTTAAATAGCTCAGTAGTTATATTTTGAATTTACAAGAAAATATATGTAACAAGTTGAAAGTTTCTTCAAGTACTCTATCTGTACATTCGAGTACCTGAATTCTGCAGATATCATGCACTATAGAGCCAAGGTAAAGTTATCTGTTATGGTAAAATGATTAACTTAAAGGTTTTGAGAGCAAGAGGGAAAGAGTTTATGCTAGATTATCTATGATGATCCGAAATATAATCATAGCCATTGATGGCATTATTTTTTCTATAGGAAGAAGGGATACATTGATATGGTCATGGGAAAGAATACATGAAGATAGAACAGAGACAGTTATAACCACAAACCAGGAAGTCTGGGAAATAGCAGAGGCTGCAAGTCCACAAATTAAGTTGCCCTTAAAGCTCTGTGGGAGAAGGCCCTTAAGTGCAACTTAATTTTTGCAGATTTGGTTTCTAGAGTTGTGCAACCATAAACTTTTATGCTGGTTAAAGCCACCAAGCATAGTACTGTGAAACATACGCATATATATGTAACTAATGATTACCAAATGGACCCAGATATTCCAAGGACCTTCCTAAGCATCAGCGATTACAGGCTTGGGGATTTTGCTCTTTTTTTTTTCAAATTGTATTAATACTGTAAACCTGAACACATCTTTTGAAAACTATATTGTGTGTGTGTGTGTGTGTGTGTGTGTGTGTGCGTGCACACATGGGCACTCACACATGCGTGTGCATTCCAGGGCCTCTTGCTATGAATGCCAGAACTTGTGTCATTTTTTGCATTTAGCTTACATGGGTGACTTGAGAATTGAATCCACACTGGAAGGCTTTGTAAGCAAGTGCCTTTAACTCCTGATACATCTTTTAAGCAACATTTGGAGTAGGCAATGCAAAGATAACAGTGCATACAAATGTACCATTGACTTTCTTGTGGGTAATCAGACATCCTTGTCCCCTGATTTTGTAAACAGCTTGTTGGCAAATATTATATTCTTAATTATTTATTAGCCAGCTTAAAAAAAACAAATAAACCCTAAAATACACTTATTCATATAAAATTGATTATATAAAAATATATCCAGCCATAGTAAAACATCATTGTCATTGAATGGAAAGGTTCTATGGCACATAATATGAAGCTTTCACAGCATTTAATAATGACATGGCATAATTCTAAGAAACATTTACAATTGGCTATTATATGCAATACTGTTTCAAATTATATAAGGGAGAATAGAATGTCCCAATCTTGTTGGACAATCTAAGTTATTAAGGTTCTTATGATATAAAGAAGCAGTTTAATTTTCAGTCCAGCCTCAGTTATTTCCACTGCGTGGCTTGATCTCATTGTTCCACATCTCCCTACCTTGTACATGCCAAGGGGGTTTAGCCTGGAATTCCAGCTCTCAGCCTGACACTTCTACAATTAGGGATAATTTGCTTTGCACCAAATAAAACTGCATCATTTAAATTATACCTAAGCTTTAGCCTTCTTTAACATCCTACAATAAATATAAACATCCCTTTGTTCAGGAAGGTATCCTGTGATTCGTTACAGTATTTTCTTTCCTTGCAAAAAATTTAAAAATCCTAACATTTTTCTTGCTGGGCTTTGGGAAATGCTAGTTAAAGGAAAAGTTATGAGTTCTAGGGGAGATTAGATTATTGATAAAGAGTGATATGATAAGGAATCACACAGAGGGATTTAAATTGGGCACAAATGTTATATTTATGTAAGTAGAGATTTCAGAAGCCACATCAGATCATCAGTGTGATTGAAGACAATATTGGGTCACTGAGTTGTAAAGGACGTCTTTACCAACTCTGCCTTCACATGAAGCCAGTCACACCTCACCAGGTCCGGATGAACACTGCACTTTTATAATGTAGCTTTCTCCTCCCACTTTAGTTTACGTGCTTCCTTTGAATGTAACCTACACTGCCCTTCATTATAAAAGACCCTGGTGACTTCTATCGCAGCTATAATTTGAAGTCCTTCTGTGGCTGCTGAATCTCCACAGCTTCTGCTCTCCGATGAATTCTCAGAAGTCACCTTACCAGTCCTCCCCTAACATCATTGTGCTTAGTCACATAGACATTTGTTCTCTTTCCTCATCAGTCCAGGGCAATTTTCTCTGCCTATAAGGGAAGGAAAAGTTTAAACAATGAATTTAAATTCACAACATTTGGCCATATTTATATTTATACTTATGAATGACCAAAATAAATCATGTATAGGAGATTTGATTATAATTTCTATTTTATATGTAAACACCCACCAAAATATCATCATATAGTTTTATGCAACACATCTTTCACTTTAAGAAAAAAGCAAGGGGCTGGACGGCTCAGTGGGTGGCTTACAAAGTCTCCATGCTGGAGTTCAATTCCCAGTATCTACATAAAGCCAGATGCAGGAGGTGGTACATGTGGGATATGTGTCTGGATTACCTTAGCAATGGCAAGAACTGTGCTAATATATTCTCTCTCTCTCTTATCTATTAATTTTTGAGAGAGAGAGAGAGAGAGAGAGAGAGAGAGAGAGAGAGAGAGAATGGGGTCACCAGGGTCTTCAGCCATTGCTAATGAACTCCATTCTTGCACCACCTTGTGTGCATGTGTGACATTACATGCTTGCATCGCTGTGAGTTTGGCTTACATGGGTCCTGGAGTAAAAATAAAGAAAGAATATAATTTAAAAGGAATCAAAAGGAAAACAAAATCAAGACATCTAAACAAGGAGACTAAAAGTTTAGACTGACATGACAGTACTTTAAATTTTGGTGTCGCGTGACTTGGATTCCTTTTAGATCATATTCCTATCTCCCTAGCTTCATTTATATTACTTCCAAAGCCTATAGTCATTCTGTAAAATGATAAGTCTGAGAATAATAGGCACAAACACACTTGTCTCTTTGCAAAAATGTGTTGCTTATACAAATGATTCCGAGATTTTACTGTCAAACTCATTGAAAGCCCATAAATTTGCATATACTTTTACTGATGTGACTTAATTGAGGTGAATTGAATTATAATAAAATCTATGTTCCAATGCTTCATCAAAATAAAAGACTTTATGCCAGCAGCCATCATGTCTCATTGGAAGGATTTGTTTCCACAAGTTGAAGTTTTGAACTTTTGACTCCAACATTCTGACTTGAGTTTCATCTGTAGTTTTCTTCCTTTCTAGACAGGAGCATGCCTCATCCTGATAGATAATGGAATTCCATCTACAATATCCATTCAAGGCTTCTACATGTATTCTTAGATGACTTACAGATTGTAGGATGTCTGTATTTATAGCCACAAATGCAACTAAATTCTAGTATAGAAATTCAAACATCCATTGTCTTTATTTTTATTCTTCTTCTTCATCTTAGTACTAGAACTTTCTAGAACATTGTCATTCACAGAAACCTCCCACTCTGAGACATTTAGATTGAGAATTTGAGTGCATATAACATTAATGATTTCACTTCTACATTCCTAGATCTTACTGTTCTAAAAAAGATTTATTCCTCTGTGTCTTATTTTGCTCATCACACAGTAAATAAATGTTTCTAATTCAAATAAAAGCAGACTGTAAGCATGACCCTTAATGTTTGCTTTCTGTGGACATAGACATTAAATATTATTATATTACTCCAAGAGAATAATTTACAGAAAAATTCCCCCTAATCTTAACTGATTATCAGTTCTCTTCCAGTGGCCATTTGAATATGATAATGTAAATATTTGGCTTCCATGGACTCAGATGATTTATTAAAATTAAGCTTGTAACTTGAGTGTCTAGTCACCTGGATGCAGGAGGTGAAACTGGGGGTGGATCCTGGAGTCTAGCCCTATGGTGTGTTGGGGGGGAAGATCTAGATTCCAGGAGAAAGGTATGGAGACCAGATTGAGTTCTGGCTGGTGGTACTTGCTGCTTGTTGGTGTTTGCTTGCTGCAGTGGTTTCTCTCTGCTTGGTTGTATGGAAGCAAGCAGCCATTGATGATATTTCCACCTGATGTGTAAGTGGAAATAAACCTGTTCTCTCCATAAACTGTGCCTGGTTGGATGTTCATCCCAGAAACATGGAGCTGACTACAAAACTTCCTGATCCCCATAGTACCAATAAATTCTACCATAGAAACTTTATTGTGTTGATTTAAAAATGACTCTCCAGATCCCACATTAGCCAGATGCACAAAGGTGAGGAAACTGCAAGGTTGCATATGCCCACTAGGTGGTAAAAGTGCCTGGCATTCCATTACAGTGGCTGAGTCCCTTGCCAACTCTCTCTTTCTCTCTCTCTGTGTCTGTCTCCCTTTGTCTCTAAATTATATGTGTGTGTGTGTGTGTGTGTGTGTGTGTGTGTGTGCGCGTGTGTATAAAGTTTAAGTGGAGTGAGTCTAATTTTCCCAATTTCATTGCTATTGCTTGTTTTTACAAATATTACCTATGCTGCTTTTAGGATGTACATTACCAGTACATATTGACTTTACCTTACATTTTGTCTAAAGCAATAAATAGTTAATGGCTTACCACCAAATTGACAACTATTCTCTGAACTTACACATATTTTGTACCTCTTATATAATAACCCAGATTATGTTCATGACCATGGTAGAAAATTAGAACTAAGAAAAAATCGATTGTTCCATTGCAGACTCAGTAACAGAGGGCTGTTGGAGAGCAGTTAGTTATCCTCATAACTACCTGACACTGTGGCAGCACTGGCCACATCATACCTGGATGGCCAGTTTTGTATCTGTCAGGGTCCACTGCCAGATATATAATATAATGCTGATGACTTTTCTCCTTCAGCAGCTGACATAGCACTTTATAGCACTATGACATCTAGTAAGCCGGGGGAAACCCTCCTGCTCAGTTCTTATCATCAAGTTCTGGTTGGTATCCAAGAGCATTGGTAATGGCCTGTGTTGTTCAGAGGGCCTTACTGAACAAGAGCACCCTTGGAGGTTACCTACTTTTGGCATTGTGTTTTCTTGAGAAAGAATATTAATGTTGCTGTCATCATTGACCAGTGAATATTCGTTTCACAGATGGCTAGGGAGACTTAAAACTCTACAAAATTCTGAAATTAACAGGCTGTTGAGAGCTCAGCACTACCTGAGACATCTTTATATCTCCAGCCTATGTTCCAAAGAACACTGCGGAAAGAATGTAAAAGCCAGAGTTTGGTAAGGAGGACTTTGGGACATAAAGTGACTGGAACATTCATGAAATCATGCTGGCTGTCAGCTGTGTTTGCCTTCACAAGACCTGAGAAATACTGAGCCCATCACATTGTCATATGGATGATGGAGGGAGCAAAGATAAATTAAAATAGAGGATTAGTTGGAAAGGGGAGGAAGTTATTAAAATGGAGATATGGGGGTCCAAAAGAAGGTAATAGGAGGGGATTATAACCAAATAACAATATGTACATGTATGGAAATTCACAAATATAGGTCTACTTTGAATTTGGGCTCAAATAAAATATAGTGGTCTTGACACAGACCTCGTTCTGTTTTTGGAAGTAAAATTATCTTTTTTATTATTTTTTCTCAATTTTTATTAACATTTTCCATGATTATAAAAATTATCCCATGGTAATACCCTCCCTTCCCCACTTTCCCCTTTGACATTCCATTCTCCATCATCCCCTCCCCATCTCAATCATTCTGCTTACATATATACAATCCCAACCTATTAAGTACCCTCCTCTCTTCCTTTCTCTTCCCTTTATATCTCCTTTTTTAACTTACTGGCAAATTATCTTTTTTTTTTAAAAGCAGCTGTGTTCATTACCATATCTAATTTGAAACTGTAGGCAAATAATTTTTTAAATAATTTTAAATAGACTCTCTTAGATCAGCAAAAGTATAAGAAATTTTCCATTAAAGATTTATGCAGTTAAAAATTAACATACAGGTTTTGGACTGAAGTTGATTTTTAACTTCTGTAGATAGATGGCTATAAGTGAGATTCCTGGACTGGACTTATGAACTTAGGAGAAACTTTCAACATGACTATACCAGTCTATATTTCTCCCTCAGGGACATGGTTTCTCTTTTGCATTACTGTCATTTGATGTTTTTATCAGAACTATTTTTGTTTGTTTCAGACTCTGATTTTGATCATTCTAACTGCTGTGACTTTTCATTATTTCTTAACCTCCATTTTCTTAGTAAAAAAAAAAAGTCCTTATCAAATCTTCACAAACTTGTGTGACATCTATTAACTTTCTTTGAGAAAGTTGTTCATACTTGTGTTAAAATTCTAGTTTGTGCTTCAGCAAAATATTATCAAATTAAATCAAATAAGGAATCAAAGAATTATATAATAGCCCAACAGCTATTGCATGTATATGATGTCATGTAAATTTTAACCTCAATACAATCCATGTCATCAACACATTATAAAGGAAAAATGTATCCATGCTAAGAAGCATTCAATGTGTTATACTATAGTCAAAGCTATTCTAGGGATTTCTCACTCTGCAAATTAGAGCTTTCATGAAATCATAAAGGAATTTTTAAAAATATATATTTATTTATTTTTGAGAGAGAGAAAAAGCCAGAGAGAGGGAGAGAATGGGCATGCCAGTGCTTCCAGCTTCTGCAAACTCAAGATGCATGCATCACCTTGTGCATCTGGCTTAAGTGGTTCTTGGGGAATCAAACATGGTTCCTTTGGTCTTGCAGGCATGTACTGTAACCACTAAGCCATCTCTCCATCCCAGAATTTTTAATTAAGAACAAATCATTCAAGTATCTGGAAAATTGTTAATATTGCATTTAAATATCCTAGGAATAAACACTGCTTTTAAATTGCTTTTCTTTTAAGTTGCAGACAGCAATGGTAGCTCTAGCTTGTTTTCTCCTATGTAGTCTGTCTGAAACCCTGGTCATGTAATGGTTCCACTTAAGGTATGGAATCAAGTGCACATACAGGGAGTTGAAAGAAAAACAGAAAGCTATTTAGTTCTCATTTTGTGTATATGCGTTTAAAAATCCAATTTTCTAATTTTAATTGGTTTGGAAAGGAAAGTCTCATGCTCATATTTTCAAAAGCTAGTGACTTAAATCTGGACATAAAATTAGCCATTCTATTATAATTTAGTAATTATATGTACTAAGTTGTTCAGCACTCAGAAGATTAGGGGAGAACTAGGGAAATTGTGTGTGTGTGTGTGTGTGTGTGTGTGTGTGTGTATGCTGTTATATAAGGAAGGACAGGGTATATTTAATTTTTCTACATTTATACTTCTTTTTCATACTTTTCTCATTTGTGTATCTTCTTTTAGAGGGGATACAATGAGGTTTCTAGGAAGAAAGAACTTTTTATGACCTAAAGAGATTAGGACTTGATGCAGTGTGTATCTTTGGTGAACTTGGCCTCAAACAATATTAAAATAGAGGAACTTGTGGTATTAAATGGTAAAGGCTAGGCTAAGATCAAGACTTAATTAGCAACAACAATATCTATGCAAATGTCCATTTTTCTATAAGAAATTGTTATGTAATACTTGAGGTGGTTGCAAAAGCAAAACCTGATAACCTGGGAGAAGTTTTAACTTTTCCTATTTGAAAGAGGGACTATATGCATAATAATACTTGATGTATAGATTAAGAAAAGCAGTGGATGATGGAGATATCTAGGGGAGAAGTGGAGGCTGAATAGGTGCAGCTTTAAGCTGTGTATTTAAATTACATCCCCTTTGCCGGTGACGGTCATTATCACAGACTTGCTCTGGCTGTCTTGGTTTCCTTTTTGACTTTACATTTAGGCAGTTTTAATGTCGTTTTCATGAAGTCTGACTTGCTAAATGATTAGCAATGTTACCCTAAACATAGAAAATATGCTGTGCTCTTCTTCTGAGGGATGGAGAGAAGAGGTTGGGGAAATAAAGACTTCTCTGGTGCTCTGTTGTTGAGGAGTGTGTGAAGATGAAGTAATAAAGTCCAAGTAAACATGTGAATGATGACAGATTGAAAGAGGGAAGGAAATAGAAGTGAATCTCAGGAGAGGTACCAGTAAAGAGAGATCAGCTTGGAGATGGAAGATTAATGACCAGTGTGGGATGAGAAGGAAAACTATGGATCAGCCCTAGTTCTTACAATATAATTACAAGTGGGATATTGCTCCTTTCAGACAAGGTTTAGTCATCCTTATTTCCTTTCTTTATTTATTATTAAAAGTTGATTTCTTTTTTGAACTAAGTGTGCTAGAGCATCTGGGAGCTACTTTTGAATGTCGTGGATTTGATGAAATGTGATGAAGTTGAGATTCTCCTGAGGAAGAAGTTGACAGCTAGCAGCTACTTTGTGACAAGGATTTAGTTTAATCTTACAGTGTGAGGAAACAAGATACAATGCTGTAATCTTGCCTTCTTCAGTGTATTACCAGGTTACACTCACATGGTCTGATTAGATGTTTGTTTCCACACAAAAAATATATTTCACACCTTTGTGGCTTTCTGCACCTTGCATAGGATAAAGCACAGATAAGGTACATCAGAAATATCTGAGGAGTTGAAAATGTACATGGCCTCCTAACCAATATGGACAAATAATGCAACCATATTACTTATTAGTTTCATTTTAACTTCAATATTCTTAGTACTAGGTGTAAAACCCAGGGCTTTCTGCATGCTAAACCTTTGTTCTGACATTTAAGTATATCCCGAAGATTCACCTTTATTATATATGAAAGATACATTTATCAAGAATGAAGGGAAAGAGGGTTCTTTCTGAAGATGTTCTATTTTAAAGATTATTTTTCACTTTTCTAGGAGCTCTTTGGCATGTAAGCTTAAGGTTTTTCAGTTGCTGTAGGCATTTTGATGTCCTCTAAGCTGTCCTTGAGAATATTTCCTGATATGTGTCTTATTCACAGGGCTCTTTAAAAAAAATCAGCAACGCATCATCAGAAACACAGTACTTACAAACTGCAGAACCAAAATGATTGTGTGGGATACACAATAATGCAATCTATTTGGTAACAAATAATGAAGTAGGGACTATTAAAAAGAAGCAATGTTCTTTAACATTACCAAGGAGAACTAAATTTTACATCATCTGTTAACAGCTAATGACAGTATCTTTTGCTTGTTTTATGTTTGATTAATCTGTGGCAAAATTGAACATGGTTTGGGGCAGGCTTTGAGTTAAGAGGTAGGGCAGCTGCCCGCCTGTTCTTTCTCTGACACTTGCAGATGTTTCTTTTCTAATGACCTCTATTCAAATTTATGTGGCTCACTTAAATGTCAAACAAGCTAAGTGGTGCATTTAATTAATGAAAAATTAATGAAAGACTCAGGTTGGCATGTACTTCTTGTTTACAATACATATAATTTACTAGGAAGATACCAGTCAAACAAGGGCTTTGGCATGGGTTTGGTGGCATTGTAAATAGGTTTTATTCTTTTCTTTCCAGTTAATGAAAGTGCAAGGCTGGGAAAAGAGACACATAAAACAGATTTAATGAGTCTTTGGGGAAAGTTTTACAGAATAGAGCACATGAGTCATAAATATCACATGCAAAATCTATTTGGCCAGAATTATTTAGTATTGGAAATGGCTGTAATTTCACTTTATAATCAAGAAGTTCCCAAGTGTTTATATCAAGAAGTTAAATCCAGGCAAAAGTTCCACATTCTTCTTTGAACCTTGTAATTAATTGGGTTCAATCTCGAACAAATCATTTCAGGATATTAGAACACTGATTTATATTTCTCTAAGCAGAGTTGAAACTGGGGGCCATATCCGTAGATATATGGTGTGATTATTTATTTTCTAAAATAGTGAATGTTACTTATGTATCAAGTTTTTACAAATAAACCTTCACTGGTCCTGATAATCTAATTACAAAATGTGGTAAACAATTTAAGGATCTCTTCAAAGTAACACTTCAAATTTACAGAAGCACTTATCACTCAATATTCAAATAGTTGAAGTATTATTGGTTTCCCTATTTCTATCTAATTCACATTTGTACAGAATTAATTTCCTGCTTTTATTACTAATAGCTTCTGGAGGGAAGATGAAATTGTTGTTCATGTAGGGTACTTGAGGCCTTGCACTTTGTGTTACTCAGTAGTGTTTTCTCACTATATGCAAAAGTCTTGAAACGTAGGGTTCCAAATTGTGTAATTTATATACACAAAAAAGAATTAAGTGTTCATTCTTCAGGGAATTGTATGAAGGAATTTATCTAAATGGAGGTAGAATATCACCTACAATCATAATTTGCAGTTAGTTATCAAATACTAAGTCAGATTAACTGTGGGAGGTAAAAATCCAAGATGACCAAACCATCTCTGTAGGCCTGGAATATTAGTTAAGTTACTGTGCAGAGTAGGATTTCAGTTGGTTCTTACAGCATGAGATCTTGATTAGTGACCATTGACAGCATATCACCCTTGTGTAGCAGCAATCTCTTCTGGGTCCTGACTTAAATAACTGTTCACATGTTGGGCCTTGAGAGGCCCCGACGTGAGGCTTAGTGGAACTTCCTGAGTCTAGCCAAAGTTTGGCTGGTGAACTGCCTCCCCAGCTATGACTCAGCAGGGGCCAAATGGCCTTTGGCCTGCTACTTCCACACAGGAAGTTAGAGTTAGAACCAATCATCTCAGAGGTGGCGGTATGCTATTGGCCCTTACATCTCACCCCATCCTAAAATCCCCGCCTTCATTCTCAACGTTATATAAACACAGCCAGTAACAACAAAGTGAGCTCCTGCTTTGAGGAGACTCCCTGCTCTGTGGTTGTATTCCTGGCCTGGACACCCACCCTCCACCTCAACTCCTTGGGAGGAACCAGTGGGCCTGGTCCTCCCACAGCACTACCTGTGTGTGTGTGTGGGGGGGGGGCAGTATTCACATAGTTCTGGAGGATGACATTGAGGGAAAGAAGGTAGTGTGAGCAAAAGGGGAAATTTACAAAACCCAATCAGAATTTACCTGAAAAATATGTATGTGGATGGGCAATTTAGCTTAGTGATATGGTCAGATCTTCACGAGGTTCACAAATGATCCCTCATATGGAGACTATTAAGAACTGTTCATAATAGCAATTTCTTGCCAGATGATCCTTCTCTATGTGCAGTGCTATGCAACTGTCTAATATTTTATATTGATGCATTGTGAACTGTCAAAACAGCTGATCTGAATCCTATTTCATTATAGAAAATAAGACAGATAAGTCATTTACATTATTAATCTAACCCATAACCCTCTTTTCCACCTATATTCATCATCATAATCTTTAGTCATTAATAGGAATATTGGAAGATATTATTAAGAATAAAATAAATAAAGTCTTCCTTTTATGTATTCAAATTTGTCAAAAAGTATCCATATGTGCCAATGTAAAGATGTAGATACAATATTCCTATATTTTCTTATGAGAAGTTCATGTGATTGTGAAATTTGCCTTGCTAACAATGTATACATCTAAATTTGCCAGGTAAAATACTTGGGTGAAACAATTTACAAAATGGCAGTATAGACACGTGATTTACTCAATACATTTTGATGTTACAAAGAGTGTTATAAGATGGTGAAGCTCTTGAAAACATCAAGACCTCTACTGCAGCACAAACCCAGTAGTCAGTGTGCTTCACCCAACACATAAGCATGTTCTGTCCTTGTCCGGTGACAAGATGCGCCATGTTTTAGATTTAAATTAGTTAAAGGCATTGAACGTTATAGGCAGATACTACTTTACTTGAAGCTCAAATGGCACATATTGCCCAATGGATGAGTGCTATTTCCTAAAAGACAGAAATAAGCTAGAGATGAGTCTTTCTGTCTCCTTAGATGTGTACATCTAGATATATTTTGGCCAATTTGAGTAAAAAAAAAAAAAAAAAAAGAAAAGAAAAAGAAAAAGAAAATTGGAGACAAACATTTGTTTAATCCCTTTGAATGTCGCCCAATGTTCTTGGCAGAGAATGATGATAATGATTTTTCAGATAGAACAGCGTGTTATGGGTTGGATGAAAGCACTAGCTTTTAGCCTACTTGGATTTCTCGGTGAGTCGAGGAATGATTTCCCACACAGCCTACTGCCTGTCTGATTTTCTTAGCAGGACTCCATAGCTAATGTACTCAGTGAAGTGAGATGAAGAATTTCAATGTGATCTCCTTGCCAAGTTGAAATCAGCTCTCACCACTGCTTAAGAAAAGGTCTCAGCTGTCAATGAAGTAGCTGCAAGCTAAGGGCATCAGAATGGCAGCTGCCAGCCTGCACACTGTCCGCCACCATCGGGAAGTTGATCCCTACCATAGACTCATGGAAACAACAGGATCTTGGGATATCACCAGATGGACCAGTCTGTCATGCTCAAGCTGTACAGGAAAGAATGAAGTTGCTTTGTATGAGTTGAAGGTGCCAAGTCCCAGATCCTTTCAAAAGAGAGGGCAAGGCCTGCCAATCATGACAACCATTGCAATACAAAAAGGTCAGATAGTCTTGTCTTTGTACATCAGAAATGCCAACTTTCTGTCAATGATGAGGTCAAAAATCTGTACTATATTAAAGCATTTGTGCCAGAAGCTTCAAAGTTCCCAAAGGTCAGTACTTGTGCCAATCAAAAGAATACAAGTTAACTTCTGCCCAAACTTTAATGAAATAACTTCATTATTTCCTAACTAAAATTTTACGTGCTCTGTGACTTTATCAAACTGCTTCTGGTTTCCTGGTACTTGTATGGCGATTATATGATAACCTATCTTCTACAATGCCAATTTTAGAGCTTAAAGTACATCATATTGACCTGATATCACTTGTCACAACAGATATTTGGAGCCCAACCCTAACTTTTTGGCCTCACTGGTATTGGAAAAGGAATCAAAAAATAACTAAATTCCCAAGTGCTATTGATGGCATTAGTTTGGGAGGCCATTCATTGGGAACCACTCTCTTATATGGTTGCACAGAAACAAAATTTATATAAATATATATTAAAAAAGGATGCTCCTTACACATAAATGCTCACAATTTTTGGCCTTTATTTCTTTTTTAAAATTTTTTTTTATTTATTTATTTGAGAGCGACAGACACAGAGAGAAAGACAGATAGAGGGAGAGAGAGAGAATGGGCGTGCCAGGGCTTCCAGCCTCTGAAAACGAACTCCAACATTTTGGCTGGTTTTGTTAGCATTGTTTGAGTTCACAGCACTATATTCCTTTATATAGTCCCAGATATCCAGATGCTTTCTAGTATATGCTAAGGAGTTTTCTTGACTGTTAAACACAGAAGCAGAAATCTACAGAAGGGATTGGAGAGATTGTTTTGTGGTTAGGGTGCCTGCCTACAAGCCAAAGGACCTAGGTTTAATTCCCCAGGACCTATGTAAGCCAGATGTACAAGGTGGTGCATGCATCTGGAGTTAATTTGCAGTGGCTGGAGGCTCTGGAATGCCCATTCTCTCACCATATCTCTCTCTGTCTCAAATAAATAAATATTAAAAAAATACAAAAGAGTCTACAAAAGTATAGGAAATTAAATGCTCTTTATGATATTAGTGGTGAGATAATATTATTGGTAAAATCATTGGGCTAAATCACAACTGCAGTACAAATTATATATTTGTTAGATTATGGGTCAGCACCTTTAAAATCTAGCCTTTCTTTTCTTAAAAGTTGAATAGTCTGGCAACATTACTTGACTACTTGTGTTCAGTGAGATGAATAAAGAGGTATCTCAAATGAAATAGTAGTGAAAGCAAACACTTGAAAATTTCTTCTAAATTCATTGTACTCATACTTCAAAATCTTATTCCACAGTGTCCTGGAATATTCTTGACATCTCTTTCTGCTTATTGTTATCAATTACAGAGTTCTGTTGGGTGATTTTATTTCTAAATGCATATACTAAAATATTTCTATATCTTTTCTAGTGTCAATGCTAAGCAGCAGAAATATTTGCCTATGATGATTTCATAAACCATTGAAACATGTTAACAAATTTTCTGTTGGTTTATGTTTTCTTTTTTTAAAATAATATTTTTATTGACCAAATAATATGCTTTATGTCATATATGCTTTAGTCAAGTATATATTATGAAACATGAAACTTCTTTACTCTCTTTACTTGATGGTCCCAAAGATTTCCTACAGACATGTATAATATTTCTTCTGTTCATGTTCAAACACCACATACATGTATACAAACCTGCCACTTGAATGAATGTCTCCCAAAGGTCCACGTGTCAATCTCTTGAGTTAACAGCACTTTTTTCCTTGTGGGGAAAGAGTGAGACCTTGAGAAGCCTGGGACTAGTTGGAGGTCTTTAACCCATAGGAGATCACGTGATTCTCAGTTTGTCTCCGTCTGCTTCTGGTTTGTGATGGGATTGTCATGCCATCTTCTCCTCCATGACATGCTGCCTTTGCTAAAAGCCCAAAGCAATGAGGCCACAGAACATGGACTGGAGACTGAGAACTTTGAGAAAGTAAAACTTTTCTTGTTATATCAATTGGTTCAGGTATTTCCTTATAGTAATCTAGTAATCTTCAAAGCTGACTAGTGCTTGTGGTATTTTGTCCATTATCGGGGCTTTTCAGGATCTTTGACATTGCATACTCATCATTTTATTTTTTATAGTATCTTTGAATTTAAATAGGTGTTCTATACTATGTAAGCATTATGGTTTATATGAATATTTCTTTATTACATGCATTTTATTTTTGATTTTTCACTTTTATTTTTAGTGCAATGAATTCATCATTACACACACACACACACACACACACACAGTCTCCAGGAACATGAATAAGCATTTTTGTCATTTTCCGAATTTAGTATCTGCATAAGAATTCAATAACAGAAATGTTTTTGATACTTAGGTATGAAAAAGCCCAAACAACTAATCATCATTCCTAATGGTAAATCAGTCTCAGTCTAGCTCATTCTGCTCATTTATGCCTTCAGTTCCAAAAACACTCATTATTTTCTGTTTTCCTCACCTCTGGAATACTCTTATACAAACTTTTCCTGGTGAGGATTTTACTGTGAAGTGTCCTTTACATCTGCAATCCTCAGAAATGTGAGCTACTTTCTGACTGTCCACATCTCTACCAGCTGAATTGGGGTGGGGGGGGCTGTTATCAATTATGTTCATTTTTGTGATCCATTTTAAAGTCTCATCACAGTCTGTAAGATTGTTTGTTTAATACTGTTTCTTGTCCCATGATTTAACATTCTGGGAGGACAAGAGTCATTTTATGTATACATTAGTGACTCAGAATATTTTCTTGAGCGTTAGATATTTATCTTGCCAAGACCTGGAGGTATCTTAGCTGTATGTGAGTCTCAGCTTTCCTTTTATGATGCCTGTTTGTAGAGGCACATGTGAGTCAAGTCGCTTTGTTTTGGGCTGTTTTGTTTCCAGAGGGAAATAAAAATAGATAACCAGAATGGAATTGGTGATTTCATTTTTTTTTTTTTTTACATAAGACCAAAATGGCATTTACTTCACCAGTGACACTACTCCTATTGCATTTAAAATTGGTAACTATTGGGTGTGAGAAGTTAAGAAGGTTTGTACAATGATCCGTTATGCTGCAGTCATGCAAAATTTTAGTATTTTGTCTCTTGATTCTCTTTACTTGCAATTGTGAATGATAGCAAGCACTCAGGACTCCTCTTGTTTCAGTGCTCACACTGCTGGGTCATAGCCTCAAACTCCACGAGCAGCAATACCAGGAAGACAAAGTATCCATTTTGCTTTTAGAACCTAATTTCAGTAGAGTCCCCCTGGCTTCTCTTCCGAAATGAAGCATTCTGTCAGCTAAGGATGGCTGACTTTACACGGATGTGAAACTCTGCTTATCCTCTCGGTGGTATTGTTTTCCAAGTAAGAGTCTTTACCTACTGAGATCATTTAAGGAGTTTAGCAATCTGCTAGGCATGCTGAGGGATAAGGGAACTGTATAAGTAATGGTTCTTGTGAAATATACTTTATTTTTTATGAGAGAAAGAGAGAGAGAGAGAGTGAGCAAGACAGAGAGAGGTAGAGAGAGGGAGAATTGGCTCACGGGAGCCTCCAGCCACTACAATGGAACTCCAGACGTGTGTGTCGCCATGTGTGCAAGTGTAATCTTATGCGTCTGGATTTTATGGGATCTAGGGAGTCAACCCTGGGTCCTTAGGCTTCACAGGCAAGCGCCTTAACCACTAAGCCATCTCCCTACCCTGAGATGTACTTTTATGCACAGAATGCTTACAATGCATTCATTGAATGGTCCCCTGTATAACATAAATTATTTCAGGATGTATAGAAAAATAAAGATAATTGGACTGTATGTCAGAAGATAATTCTTATGGTTGTTTCTTACATATGTAGTTGTATGCAGCTTAAAGTTAATTTTAAAACCTTCATATTTTGAATAAAATAAATGTCAAGGTTCTTACTCAGCCAGTGAGAGGTGTGTGATCCTTCCTAATCTTTACAAGTCTCACTTTTTTTCCCCTCTTCTACCTGAATATGCATCTCATCCTTTTCTATATTTAGTGTGACTTTCCAATCATTCCTCATCTTTTGAAATGTTATTAATCACATCAAGATTAGTTTGAATTTGGTCTTCTCCTAGAAGTCTTCTCTAGTACAGGAATAATTAGAATTCCTATAGCTCTGTAGTTTTTTTTTTTCTTTTTTTTTTTTCAATCTCATGTTAGCTTTAATGGGCACCAATTGGGTTATCATATGTGTTAGGGACTGAAAACATGTTGGATACCTAATAGGCATCTCAAGGACTACATAATAGGGAGTGTGGGATGGAAGGGGAGGGTAAGAGGATGCACACAAAAGTGGACCCAAATGAAATAGTACCATAAAATCCTATACCCTGGAAGACAGACTAAAGGGTTGAATCTTCATCAGGTCCTTTAAGGGAACACCTGAATCAAAGGGCCCTGGAGAGGGTATGATGAAGACTGACCTTAGTCCTCTCATGTTTCTCTCTTTTGTTCCCCCCCTTTCTTTCTTCTTTCTTTCTTTCTTTCTTTCTTTCTTTCTTTCTTTCTTTCTTTCTTTCTTTCTTTCTTTCTTTCTTTTTTTATACTATCTATCCTTTTCTTCCTTCTTTTCCCTTGGCTCTGGCCTGGAACTAACAGTACCAGGATGCAGTTAACAGTCATAATGAGCTGTTGACCAGGAAGACCTACAAAATGTCGCAAAAGAATACAGATTTATGTCAAAGCACTTGGTTACCCACCAAAGGCAAATGGCAAGACTTGACTGCCAAAGACTCCATATGCTGTTGGTACAGAACAGGGAGTGACCTTCTATAATTAGGAAGAGAGTCAGTCCCCCAAAAGTTAGCTTGTCTAGTGCAAGAAGGTGATACATGAGCAAAATGACCAACACCTATCCAAGCAACTCGTGGACTAAGGTACTTACCAGCAAACAACCTGACATGATGCTCATCAAAGTGCAATAGTGGCACACAGCCATGGTGGGTAACCAACTGCTCTTGAATTGGCTAATGGATCCACTCAGTGGAATGGAACCCATAGCTGGAACTGGGAAACAAGTCGGAACCATATCTAAAAATTGACTCTGCTCTCCATTACAAAGTTTCCACCAATCTTGAGCTACAAGAGGGCCTACACCTATTAAATTCCCTCTAAAACAATAATGATTATTCCATTTATCCAGTGATGACTTCACTCTCTGTTGGAGAATCTGCTCCTCTCTTTCAGATGAATACAGAACCTGAGGAGAGAATCAGTCCATTGCACCTCAATATGGCCCCAGCTGAAACCCATAGAATAATTAGGGAAATGTGCAAGAGTGCTGCTTTCTTGGTGAACCTGGTACAACACAAGGGTGAAGCAGATAGATACGGAGAACACTCAAATCCTACCAAATCAGATATCCAGAGACACAGAGGTTCCCAAGACCTCATCACTGAAGTAGACCTAAAATGAACCCGACATAGCACAGGGAAATTTGTGGAAGAGAGGGCAGAAAGATTGTTAGAGCTACAAGTTGGGACATTATACAGAGTGACATTGCCTGTTCCCCTAACTGATCGCTACCCCACAATGCATGACCCATAATCCCCAGACAGGAGAGTCCCTTCGGAGTGGGGAGGAGGCTAATAATGGTAACAGTATGGTTGTTTACACACTGAGCATGTACATAACTAATAAAGAAAAAAAAATCATCAAAAATTAAAAAAAAATAACATGAAAGGAAGACAACATTTTGTCCAACTCAGAGTAGTTTGCAGTCTAGAAAAAATAAGTAGAAACAATTGCAAGCAGAATGTTACATGATAAACTCAATAATGTGAGAAATAAAGGAAGCAGAAAAGAAGGAATGATGACTTACATATGTAGTACAAGAAAACCTTCAAAGAAAATGATATTAAAACAGCAGGAGTCACTGCGGCATGACACAAGGTTTTCTTTTATTTTTCTAAACTTTGATTAATTCAGTATTAGGGCCTGCACTTACGTGAAAGGGCAGGGTGTGCAAAGATAGTGATGTGGTAGGCAAACTGGACAGTTATGCAGAGTGAGCTGCACTGAACATGGTAAGTTTCTTTGAATTCAACCTTTCAGTAATAAAGACCGATTGAGATGCGTTATGCAAACAATGACAAAGTAGAATTTGTGTTTGGACAAGATTAAACTGACAGCACTATGAATAACCTTTTAAACAGAGGGAAGAGGAAGGAGATACCAGAAACCACAGCACTAAATACACCAGGAGAACATGTCATGGTATTGAGTAAAACTAAGAAATCTGAGTGATATCTAGAAATGTAAACCATATTAGTAGGATTCCCTAGAGGAACAAAACTTATAGAATGAATATACATTGTTAAGAGCAATTTTTAGTTTGGTACATCTACTATAGGTTGAGTCATCCAGCAGTGACTGCTGTGGTAGGCTAGAGGCTGAGAGCCAGGTATCTTCCCAGTTCCTGAGGCTGGAGACCTCAGCAATCCTAGTCTGGTGGTTAAGACCTGGAGGATTCTTGGAGAGCTGCTGTTTTGGTCCATGTTGAAATGAAGAAGAATCTGGTCAACAAAGCAGCAGGGTAGGTGTACTTGCCAGCTCAAGTAATTTCAGGCAGAGGAAAGCACATAGATAGGTAAGAAAAACAAAAGCCGAAAAGCAACCAAGACAAGGGGAGTTGTCCTTCCCCTCCCCTCCCCTCCGCAGGAAATCAGAAAATATCCTGTGGATACTTAGATCAGATCCTTTTATAAATTGGGTATCCAATTAGAATGAACCTCATTAGCAACCTAAAAATAAACCTCATAATTTACCCTTCTCTGTGTCTCAGTATGTAGTTCTTTGCTGACTTAGACAAGAGCTCCAGATGTGACAGCCACTGACATGAAAGTTCTAATCCCATTGAGAGCGCTATCCCATATCAATTATAGTCTTTAATGGATATTCACAGCCACAGAAGAACTTTTACAGATAAATTGAGGTAATTATTATTAAAGTCACAATTTCAAATAATGAATATTTTTGCTTAATTAAAATATGCTTTTAAAGGCTGATCATCATATGCTTAACAAAAGGCAAAAAAAAAATGAACTTTATATTAAATGTCTAAAGTATACAGGAAAACTGTGGCCAAAAGAAATATAAAATAAATCCCTAAGCCTGCTAAGTCTCTGTGTTTCATCCTATACAACCTAAAGTAATTTTGATTTGGTCTTTTGAAAATCAAATGAAGGCCTAATTGTGTCTTATGAAAATTTCAGAAAGGGAATGACTCCATTGTGAATACATGCTCACTGTAAACCTTTTTAGAAGTGTGTAAAACAAAAATGGCTGAGGAGTATTTACTATAAAACCAATGTAAATTCTTTTTCAGAAATTAAATTTAAATCTTTTGTTCAGTGTTAACTAGGATAAGAAGAAAAACTCCTTGAGATGTTAATCAGGAAATATTTTTAATCTCCTAGAAATGGTACCTTTAGTTGTACAGAAGGTCATGGCCACAAATAATAAAGCTTGCATTGCAGGAAACTGAATTTTCGAATAATGTACAGAATGCGTCTTTTTAAACATGGGAATTGAGGTGGTTTGTATTGCTTGCAAATGAAAGTGTGATTCTATAGGGAGTCACCATGATGGAAATTAATGGCTTTCCTACTGTTCACCCAATATGTGGTGTGTGTTTGCACAAAGTATTTAACAATCTTATTGGAAGAAATTCCCAAATACTTTGACTTTGAATACATTAGACACACTCTTTATTCAAGTATTTGACAAAAAGATATCTTGGGTTTAGGCATAAAGTGGAACATATTATTTCACAAAGAAAAAAGAAACTAAAAAACACTCTGTTCCCAGGCCTTTATTTAGCCTATTAATTTTAACCCAGGATTAGCACTCTTCTCATTTCTTTTCCAATTAGTATCTGGAAAAACAAGAAAAATGCACATATCATCAGTCTGTTTTCAACTTGAATACTTTGGCTTCTGCTCATATAGTTCATGTTCTTCCCTGATTCTTCTTTATCCCCAAATGTTTTTATCTGTGACAAGCTTGTTGCACATCAGCAAGATATGCTTTTTGTGATAAGAGATGGTTACATCCTCTAAACTAGATTCCAAAGCTGATTTTGTCACCCACATTTTTAGAGGAAGCTGAGATCAACTTGGATTTTCTGTGTTCATAGCTTTAGACGGTGCTACAGTAAGGGCTGAGAGAAGTGGTAATGTTTTCAGTCAATGGCTAATCGGACACGGGGCATGTCTCACAACATTATGGTTTTCCCTGGGTTTCTTAGTTCTCTGCATCTGGAAAACTGCTATAGAACAACACTTTAAGGTAAACAATATCACTCGAGTGGATCGCTCAATTCATAACAGGCAGATATACAAAGAAACATGCCAGCTAGCTAATTAGAACTAAAACTATAAAAGGCAGGGAAATATTCTCTCTCTAAAAAGAAACAATAGCTTGCTGCCAAGCTTTCAACAAAAATGTACTCAGGGTGGATGGCATTGTGGCAAGGGGAGAGAGCCGGATGATCTCAGATGCTGCTCAGTCTTACAGGTTGATATATCTATCTCCTGGGCATAAATATACCTGCCAAGTTGGACAAAGCTCTGCCAATGGGTCAGGACACCCTCTTTTAAACAGCTTATAAAGAAATGAGTAATTAGCTCTCATTGATACATTTGCATTTATCTAGACTTCGTAGAAACTACACTCATTCTTTTTTTTTTTTTTTTCACTCATTCTTAAAAACTGAGATTACATAATAGTTTTGCTTTTGGCAATTCGGGCTCCAGAGTCTACATTCTTATCCTAATTGGGTTTTGGTATTCCAGACCCTTCTTTATTTCACTTACCTCTACGTATAATGCCCTTTATAGTTCCTCGGGATCCATCTGTGGGTTTTACTTTCCCTGCTGCTGCTGACCAACACCCTACACTCCATCCTATTTTCCATCTTCCTGATACCTGAATTTCTTCTAATTAAGAAGGACTGAACATAAACTGAATGCCAACTTTTTTGTTTGTTTGTTTGTTTGTTTGTTTGTTTGTTTGAGGTAGGGGTTTTGCTCTAGCCCAGGCTGACTGGAAATTCTCTGTGTAGTCTCAGGGTGACCTGGAACTCACTAAATGAGATCCTCCTACCTCTGCCTCTCCACTACTGGAATTAAGTGGTCTTGAACTCAGAGGTAGGAGGACCAAACTGGGATTAGGCACAGAGGTGGGGTAGCACACTGAGTTTACAATTCGGCTGGTCTGGTTTAAGACCTTGCCACCACAGACTGGCCTGGCAAGAATTCACTGAACACAGACCCAAACTAACTATGGGAGGCCATTGGAGGTGTTCAAATACAAAAGCTCCCATTTAGAACCAAAATACCAGGGGAGAGTGCGAACGCAGCCCCCCACTACCACAAATTATGCAGTGGAGTTTCCCACATTTGGAGAAATCACAGGGGCCAGCACATCCGGATTCAATGGATAAGCCTCGCCCTGGGAAAACTACCTTCGTGATCATGGTCTCTCCCCTGCCAGGTAAGTATTCTGAATGCCAACTCTTATTCAATCTTCAAAACACACTTGGGAGTCACCTATAATTATTGTTATAGTATAGGTTTTATAAGCAAGGGAACTAAGATTTACAAAAGTCAAAGTTTCAAGATTAGGGCTTGATTCTTGATATACCTCCCATTATGTAGACCCTAACTCGAAGTAATTTTACTCCTAATTTATGATAGTACTGCTTAGCATCTAAATACTTGGAAAATGACAGTAAGCCATTTCTGAGATATGTGTGTGTGTGTGTGTGTGTGTGCAGGATCAGAAAATGGCTTTGGAATTTAGACTTTTCTAGGTAAAATATTAAAAGGTATTATAATTTATGTGGCTTTTAATATACCAGTGTGCAGTGACCATGAAATTGCGAGCCATGTAAAATTTGTCTCAAATATTTTGTGCAAATATTTATGGAGTATATGGTAAGACTGGGGGGTCTAGCGTGGCACAAAGCAGCAAAGACAAGGCTCATGATCCAAAGAGCCAGAGATGTAACTAAGGCGGAGACAAGATGCTAGATGCCTGTAAACACCAACAGAGAGCTGGCTGATGGACTCATAACTCCCCTCATTGTGCCATAAGCCAGGTGTTAGCACATGGAGCCTCTAATATGCAGTGGGTAGTTCAGTAAGCACATGTTCTGGTTACCATGACAACAACAGGTGGTTTTTGTTTGAAATGCAGTGGGCAATGGCCAAGAAGCTAGGGAATTAGACTATTCTCATTACATGCTATATAAAGTAGCATTCTGGAAGGGACTAAAGAAAGATAACATTTCTTAACATTTATGTATTTTTATTTATTTATTAGAGACAGAGAGAAAGGGGAGAGAGGGACAGAGAGAGAGAATGGGCCCACCAGGGCCTCCAGCACTGCAAATGAACTTCAGACGCATGTGCCACCATGTACATCTGGCTTACGTGGGACCTGGAGAATCGAACATCGGTCCTTTGTCTTAGCAGGCATGTGCCTTCACCGCTAAGCCATCTCTGCAGCACAACATTATTATTTCTTTTCTATATCACAGAGGGCTCCTTTTAAAGATTTTTCAAATAAAAAGTAATTATTATGACTTGTGCATGTCTTTAACTTGTGCACAACAGCGTATGTAGGTAGGGCAGATGGCCCGCCAGTAGAATGTCGTGAGACTATGGGCTCTTCTCAGGCCGGGGACTTCTGAGTCACGCGCTCATTGCTGGCAACTGACCCCTACCATGTATGCATTCACAGACTGGAACATGTGCAGCCACCCCAGTCCACTTTTGTTGCCAAGTCTTGAGAAAAACCAAGCATGCACACTATCTTTCAGGCTTTCTCTTTTGGACCACTCTACCCGCTAAGACCATAGACTCCCTTCCCTTTTGTGTTTGCAGATCATAAGCTCCTATGTGACTGTCTACTACAGTGGGAAGTAGATATGGGGTAGCCAGCAGTTTGAAATGTCCACTATAAATTAAAAAGAAAGGAGCCAGGTGTGGTGGCACACACCCTTATTCACAGCACTAGGGAGGCAGAGGTAGGAGGATTGCTGTTAGTTCAAGGCCACTCTGAGACTATGTAGTGAATTCCAGGTCAGCCCGAGAGCTAGTGTGAGACCCTACCTCAAAAAAACAAACAAACAAACAAACAAACAAAACAAAACAAAACAAAACAAAACAAAACAAAACAAAAGGACCAGAAAGTCTGCTTGTGGTTAAACATTAAACTTGCAAAAAAATAGCACAGCTTTATCATAAAACTCATTTTTCTCTCCATTCTAGGGATATGTTGAATCCCTTCATTGGAGACTGTCACTGTCCACTCTGGACAAAGGAATCTAAATGATAGGTGTCCAGTACCTCCGTTTTGTCAAGCCTCTGAACTCAAGTATCATGTGATTATATGTAAACATAAGTGTGTGTGTTTGTGTGTGTGTGTGTGTGTGTGTGTGTGTGTGTGTGTTAAAAACAAGAAAAAATACTAGGTAAGGTCAGCAGCTGCACATTGCTGGAAATAAAACATCTCAGAGTCACTTTAGCCTAACCTTTCACTAATTAAATAAGCCACACAGCAGGCGTCATCACCTCCCAGGGGCAAAGGAAATCAGTACCTGGTGTTGCTACAATGTGCTGTCTAAGAATATTCTGCTTTAAACAAAATAATGATGCACACAAATAAATATGGTGTCAGTAAGGTGAGAAGTTAGTGTTAGTGGGCGGCATACAAATAATATTTTTTAAGGAGCCAAGATACAGGATTGGGAGATTTTTTTTTTTTTTTTTTTTTGAGGTAGGGTTTCACTCTAGCTCAGGTTGACCTGGAATTCACTATGTAATCTCAGGGTGGCCTTGAACTCACCATGATCCTCCTACATCTGCCTCACAAATCCTGGGATTAAAGGCATGCACCACCATGCCTAGCTAAGATAGATATTTTTAATATATTCAAAGAAATATGAGGCTATTGATAAAGAATTATATTAAAGTTCCATAATATAGAAAATATCATGGAAGAGCTATGCTAAATTAAAAATAAATGAACAATATGAAGGTAATATTTGTAATAAGTTAATTAAAAATTTACCAGAGGGGCTAAGTAGTAGATGTGACAACTACAAAATACACCATTCAATGACAAATGAATATACATGCATGTTAAATGAATACAGAAAGTTTTCCAGAGACACCCAATGTTAGGTAATGAAATAAGCTGACTTGATTTCATAAAATAATACTTTCTGTGATCACAATGGAATTAAATATGAACATGGATATAATATGGAGAAATTAACAACTGTATGTAAAATGACATAATGGTAAATAGCAATGGATCAAAGAAAAATGATAAAGTGATTATAAGATACCTTGTAAATTATTAAAATGTTGTTGTAGTCAGGTTCTCATTGCTGATAGAAATCACCCAACCAAGAGCAGCTTGTGGGAAAAAGAGGTTTATTTTGGCTTACAGGCTTGAGGGGAAGCTCCATCATGGCAGGGAAAAACAATGGTATGAGCAGAGGATGGACATCACCCCCTGGCTAACATAAGGTGGACAATAGCAACAGGGGAGTATGCCAAACACTGGCAAGGGGAAACTGATTATAACACCCACAAGCCCACCCCCCAAATGCACATTGCCTCCAGGAGGTTTTAGTTTCCAATTGCCACCAGCTGGGGAGATTAGCATTCAGAATACACAAGTTTTTGGAGGACACCTGACTCAAACCACCACAAATGTAAACAGACTTTTCCAAAATTTATGAATTGATGAGATGCTGTTAAACTTGTACTATAAAGTGTGTTTATAGCTATATGTACTTGTATTAAAAAAGGATGAACCACAATCATTAATACACACACATACATATATTCAATAGAAATATAAAAACAATCATACTTAAATTAATTGGAAGAAAAGATATGAAATATTAGAGTAAAAATAAATGAAATACTAAGTAGAAAGAATGCACATGAAACTAAAAGTTGGTTGATTGAAGAGAATAAATACTGAAATTGAATCAAAAATAAAGTAAAAGTTGACATAAACTTATAGTAAATCAAAGAGTAAATTAGAGATTTAAAAATTACCTGTAAGTTAAAGTTATGACTTACATTCAATTGACTTCACTAGTGAATTGTACCCAATATTTCAAAAAGAATTAGTACCAGTGTTTTATAAATTCCCATTTGCCTTTCACTTCCCCAAGCAGAAAAGGGAGAAAAAGAAGGAACATGTCTAAAAATATTCCATGGGCTGGAGGGATGGCTTAGTGGTTAAGGCACTTGCCTGCAAAGCTAAAGGACCCAGCTTCAATTCCCCAGAAACCACATTAGCACAAGGGGGCGCACACATCTGAAGTTCATTGGCAGTGGCTGGAGTCCCAGGTGCGCCCATTCTCTCTCTCTCTCTCTCTCTCTCTCTCTCTCTCTCTCTCTCTCTCTCCCTGATAAATAAATAAATAAATAAAAATAAAAGAACTTTAAAAATATCCCACAAGGCCATTATCACCTGATACTAAAAGCAACAAAACATTCCAAGCAAATAGGACCACATCTCCATTCTTAGTATTCATTGTCAGTTTGACTGGATTTAAAGTCACTATGACAACACACTTCTGGGAGTGTCTACAAGAGGTTTTTTCTAGAACTGTTTGACTGAAAAGGGAAGAATCAACCCTGAGTGTGTGTAGTACCACGTGGACTATGACTACACACTGAATAAAAAGGTGATGGCAAGCTAAAAAAAAATCAACCTCTCTGCTTTCTTATTGAAGATACGATGTGACAAGCTGCCTCACAGTCATGTGGCCATGGTTTCCCCATGATACATTGTGCCCTCAAACTGTGAGCCAAATAAACTCTTCCTTCCTTAAGCTATTTTTGTCAGATATTTTGTTCTATCAATGAGAAAAACAACTCCTGTCATGTCCAGCCTTCCTTCTTCAATTTGAAGTGCAGCTGCACAAGCTCAGAGTTTATGTTGTTTTTATTGGTAGAAAAAAGCTTTTATCACAAGGTTATAGAAAAGGAGCCCAGTGACCACCAAGTCTGTATTTTGGGGTACTGACATGAAGGTTTAGGATTAAACAAAAGGTAAGAAGTAAACATATATATATATATATATATATATATATATATGTATGTATATATATATATATACATATAATTATAATTACAAACAACTTTGGCAGGTTTTCATAATACAAGATTAATATACAAAGTATTTTATACTCCTATGTATTAGTAACAAATACTAAACAGACTTTAAAGAAGAAATCATATTTATAATCACATCACAACATAAAAATGTATTATATTATGATTTTCTACACTGACAATTAGAGAATTATTAACTAATTTGAAAGTCATTTTATGTTTACGGTTTGAAGACTAAATTTTGTGGTGATATAAATTTTTGTATGAATTTAAGATGATCCCTGCTAAATTGTTACATGGCTTTTTTTTTTTTTTCAAATGAAAACTGGTAAAGCTATTGTGGTAATAAAGACTGTGGAGTGCTAATTAGCATAGTGATAGATAACTTCCTGGCGTGAGTTGATTCAAGAGTCCTGAACAAATCTTATCATGTGCAGTCCTCTAAATTTTAACTTACAAATCTATAGATAAAGACTAGACTCTGGAATAAGTAATAATGACACAACTAGGTATTCATATGTAAGAAATGAAGGCCCACCACTTCCAACATTATTCATTTCCTTACACAAAATTAATATCAAAAGCATACCATTTGGGGCTTTTTTTGAGGTAGAGTCTCACAATAGTCCAGACTGATCGAGAACTCAATCTGTAGCACAGGTTGACCTGGGACTCACAGTGACCCACCTAACGCAGCCTTTCCCAGTGCTAATAAAAGTGTGCATATCTAATATATGTAAATTTAGCTCAAAGCATATGAAGACCTAAATCTAAGTACTGCAATTAGAATATTCTTAGAGGAAAACATAGCATCAAATCTCTAACAACTAGGAAAGGCTGCTACCACATGGTACCCAAAGCAAAGGAGACAAGTAAAACAAGTAGATAAATTAGACACATTAAAATGACAGTGAAAAGACAGTGTGATATGGGCTATTATTTGATAAGTTTCTCCTGTCCTGTAGATATAAAGGACGGTTAGAACTCGATAATCGTGCAGTGAAGCCTGGAGAGATGGATCAGCAGTTAAAGGCATTTGCTTGCAAAGCCTGATGAAACATGTTCAGTTTCGCAGTACCTACATAAAGCCACACGCACCAAGTGGTGTGTGCATCTGTGCATCTGGAGTTCATTTGCAACAGCAATAGACCCTTCTCTTTCTCCCCCTTCTCTTTCTCTCTTTCTCATTGCAAATATTTTTTTTTAAAAAATCAAAAAATAATTCTGCAATGAAGTATCTCAATTGTCCAGCTGGAAAAATTTGAGCAGTTTCTCTAAAGATACACAAGTAAGCACCGAGAGGATGGTCAGTCCTAGTAGCCATCAGGGAAGACGAATGTCATGAGACACTCCTCTCTGCGCTGTCTGTAATTAGAGTTCATAAGAGGTGCAGGTGACGATGCAGAGAGGCTGATATTTTAACTAACACCCTCCTCTTTAAGGAGCGATTCAAATTGTTATTATTCCTTTGGAAAGCACGTTGACATTTCCTTGGCATATTTGCATAAAACTCTCCTATGCCAGTTGCATATTCAATAGAAAAGAAAGCATGGGTCACCAGAAATAGAAGCATTTTTTCATAGTGAATAAAAGTAGAAAATCCTGAACATCCACTGAGGTTATTTGTTTCTTTGATTTTTTAAAAAAATTTTCAATTATTTTTGGTATATTAACTTGGCTAGACTACAGTCCTTGTTAATAAATAGTCTTATAGATGTGTCTATAGTGGTAGTTCATGTCCACAATCATTGAATTTAAGACAATGTGTCCAATCTTTGAACACTGTGACACAGCATTCGTGTCTATATTGAGCTTCATTCATAGCTATCCTAGGATATAAGTGAAGCTTATATTAATCCATCTGAGTAGGCTAGATTAAGAGCAGAGGGAGGGCTGGAGAGATGGCTTAGCAGTTAAGCGCTTGCCTGTGAAGCTTAAGGACCCCAGTTCGAGGCTCGATTCTCCAGGACTTATGTTAGCCAGATGCACAAGGGGGCGCATGTGGCTGGAGTTCGTTTGCAGTGGCTGGAGGTCCTGGTGCACCCATTCTTTCTCTCTCTCTCTCTGCCTCTTTCTCTTTCTGTCACTCTCAAATAAATAAATAAAAATGAACAACAACAACAACAACAAAAAAGCAGAGGGAAGGCTTTTTTAATGGAGAATGTCTTCTTTGTGGAAAGCAGAAAGTTGTTTTTTTTTTTTTGTTTTTGTTTTTGTTTTTCTGTAGTAACATTGAATCTTCTCTGTAAAGAGACAAACTCTGAGGATATTTTAAGTACTTATGGATCTGGTTGAAGGTACACACGAGTTCATTCTAATATGACTATACTTTTTGTTTAATATTTTAATTCTTTCATGAATGGGGAAACAATTTTTGTAGTTAGTTTTACTTGACTTGCCTTTAAATCTACAAATCTAAAACTGAGTAAGTATGAGAAATAAACAAAAGGATAGAACATTAAAAAGGTCTCATTTATTTTGGTCTGTACATACTATTTTATTGAAAAAGTGAATAACTGGGTGAAAATCTTTAAGGAAAAGGACAAAGAAATTTCTTTTGCCAAATTTAATCTACCTAGTATCCAGAACTTCTCATATAATATTGAAAGTGATGAACAAGAACTTTCCCATGAGACTCAGCACTGAAAATATTCTGTGATGAAAGTTTCCTGAAGTCTAAAAATGAATGGTATGTGTGTGTGTGTGTGTGTGTGTGTGTGTATGATCAGCATACATCATCTCAAACAATAAGTTTCTTTTTGAATTACATCAAGTGATTATTTTTCTAATGCAGATGTTCTTCATGGTCAGTATTTTCTGAGAATTCTAATTCTTGGTCTTAGACAAGAATGACTTGGTTTTCCTCATTGTTGTTTGGATTCTTTCATCTCATATATTCCAACAGTGGTGAATCCAGTGAAGAAGCAAGTGTTTGTTTTATAATATCAAGTCGGTGTTTGCATTGGCATCTGCCATCCCATTTAATTTGATACTGTTGTTCCTTAGAACAGAATTAGCTTCTACTGTGGCTTTGGAAGCCTTTTAGCATGAAAAATCAATATGATTTGAGAAAGCTAATATGGTGTAAATTATATTGTTATGTCCTGGCTAGAAAAGCTACTCCATGACTTCATTCAGTTTATATTTTAAAAACAGGTTAGACTGACACATTGCCAAATGCAAACCATGTTTGTTTACAAAATCATGTAAATTCACTCACTAGTGCTTTATTCCAGTTTTGAAAGGAGATAAAAACATTGTTTTTCATATTCTTAACTTTATGTAAAACTAACATTGTGGTTTAATCTTATCATACATTCAAAGCATCTCAGAGTTGGACAGCTGGATACTCTACAGACAGCAAGATATTATAGAAGGAGAGTACACATTTTAGATTTAAACATTAATTCAAATCTGGTATTTAATTCTTCACATGTTTGAGCACAAATAATTTCTTTTTAAAATACTTTATTTATTCATTTGACAGAGAGTGACAGAGTGAAAGAGCCAGACAGAGAGAATGGGTGAGCCAGGGCCTCCAGCCAACTGTAAACTGACTCCAGATGCGTGTGCCACTCTGTGCATCTGGCTTCATGTGGGTATTAAGGAATTGAACTAGAGTCCTTAGGCTTTGCAGACAAGTGTCTTAATTGCTGAGCCATCTCTCCAGCCCTAAAAATAAATTCTTTGAGTGCACTAAAGCTTCCCTCCTTATAGTTTTCATAAGGTATTGTGCATGAAGAAAGATATGTTTATTAAAAATGCTCTATCAGTTCGCATTGAAACACCTGCCAGAGGAATGCAAAGGGACTCAAGAGGCCCATGGAAGGTAAGTACAACAACAGAAATGAGGGAAAGGATAGTACTAACACATGATATATCCACATTCAGTGTGTTCTGAATTTAAAAAAAAATTAAAATGCAGTGTGCTTGAAAAACTAAAAAAAATGATAAAAAAAAAAACAGAAACAAGTTGAGATCAGTTGTTGGTAATGGGATTGAAGTGTGAGTTTCTAACTAGGTGTTATCCCTTTAGCATCCTGAATTGTGACTGTGCACTTCCTATGGATAATCCACCTAAAGCTTTGGGGACTTTTCAAAATCTAGATGAAAGACTACCAAATGAATTTATTTAAAATTAATAAAATCATATTCAATATGATAATGTTATACCACTTAGTATGAAAAGATCAAACCAAATATGTTTCTCCCATTTGGTAAATCTAGATTTATGTGTAAATGTGTACATAGTTAATACAGATATTAACAGACAGGGGACTATTTGTGGAAAGGAAGGTGACCAGTGGCTTTGTGGAGGGATAGGAAATCATAATTGGTGTTAATATGTTCAAAATACTTCACAATAATATATATGTATGTACATATAAAATTGTAATGTAACTCACTGTTTTCTAAGCTATTTTAAAAATATGATTAAAATTTATTTTCTGGAAAATATATAAAGATTTTGTATATTTTGATATACTTTTCTTAAGTACGAAAATATTTAATTTACAATCTGATACACCTGGGCTAATTTAGTGCATATTTTATTATTATATTTTTGGCTGCCATCTTATGAGAGTTTCTTAATTTAGGATAAATTCACCCACTAACTCAATTGATTCTTGTTTTCATTCTTTTATCTGTCTGATTTTACTGTGTTTTCAAATTTATAAGTTTTAAATTTATAAGCCCAGAATGTAACTGATAAGCATACCATATACCCCAGGTCCACAGACCATCAGGTTTAGTCACTCAACACAACAACTTCATGATATAGTTACTATCCAACCAGATGGACAGAGATACTAATGAGGCCAGGACATTATTCCATAAGCTTCAATTCATCATTGTATATATAAGTACAATAGTTTGGTTAAGTTTCTCCCAAAGGCCTATGTGTTAAAGTCTTGTTCCCTGGGGTGATGCTATTGGTAGGTGCTAGGACCTTAGAAAAAATGGGAACTTGCGTCTGGCCATTGTCACTAGGCTATTCCCTTGAGAAGGATTATGGCACCTTGGGCCCTGGCCTCTCATTCATGTTTTGCTCCCTGGATTACATTGTGAAAGGCTAGCTCTGCAACATACTCTGACCATACTGTACTGTCTTCCCCAGAGCTCAAGCATATGGACTACAATCTCCACGACCATGAGACAAAACAGAACTCTTTTTCTTTGGGTTGTGGTATTGTATGTCAAGTGTGTGTGTGTGTGTGTGTGTGTGTGTGTGTGTTATGCATGTGTGTGTATGCAGATGTGTGCACCCAATGTGAAGGAAAGAGAAGAATGTCTGAAGTCCTCATCTACTGCACTTCTATTTTATTTTCTTGAAATGGAATCTCTCATTGAATGTGGAACTGCTACTGTTTGGTCAGACTGGCTGACCAGTGGGCCCTAGTGATTCTCTTGTCTCTGTCCCTTTAACAGTGGTGTGAAGGGCATGTGTAGCCACAGTCAGCTTTTGTCATAGGTGCTGAGGACCAAACTCAGGTCTTCATACTTGTGCAGCAGGTGCTGTTAAAGCCTGAGACATCTGTCCAGTCAAATACAAACCTCCTTTGATAAGTACCTTGATTCAGGGCAATCATTATATTAAAATTAAATTGAACAGCCCACTGAGATTGAAATTTTAATTTGTGGATGTGATCCAGAAATTTCTATGATCTTGTATCATCAGCATAATTATATAACTACCATTTTGGTGTGACACAATGTGCTTGTATATTTGTGTATGTGTGCATGCTCAGATGTAGGAATACAAACACGTGCATGCCATGGCACAGGTGTGGAGGTAAGTGGATCACTTTGAGTATTGTCCCTGACCTTCTGCCTTATTTGAGGCAGATCTCTCTTTCTCTGTGTTGTGCACTGCCATCGTCACCAGGCTAGCTGACTCATGAGCTTTCAGGAAGTTCTGTCTCTGCCTCCTTTCCTTTCATGGAGGTACTGGTATTATGGATGCTCACCACAGCAACTGGCTTTTATGTGGGTTCTAGGGATCTGAAATCATGTGTGTTTTATCCAATGAGCCATCTCCCCTGCCAACTTCTATTTTTTGATAGCTTACTACTTACTGGGAAAATGGCAATTTTTAAGTGGATTAAAAGGAGAATACAGTGTAGTTCAGTGTATTTCAAGAACTATAGGTCCAAATTTGTGGATATTTCATAAACATATTACAGACTGAGTTTTTTGTTTGGTTTTGTTTTGTTTTTGCCAAAGGACAGAAGAGAAACCTATAGGATGCCAGGAAAACATGATGCTGTTCATGCTAGTTAGGAGCTCCTCTCTGCTTTGCATCACAGTTTTGGGTGTGCTCAGTGATATGTGTTGAGTTAATTAGTGTCAAATGGATAGAAGGGTATATCACCAAGAAGATTTTAAGGAAAGAGAAGTGAAATTTAGTCAGTCCTAGAAGATCGGGGACAGAACGTCACCCAGAAAGAGCAGCATGGCCACACACTCTGCAAGGCTGGCTACAGTGAGCCTCTCTCCCATTCATCCATGAATGAGGTCGAAGGCTGGAAATCATGCCTGAAAATTGTCCTCCAACCTCCACAATACTCCATGGCACAGGCACTTTCACACTTACACACATGTGCACACACACATAAAGAAAATAACTTGCTAAGATTCAAAAGGAAAGCTTGGAAAGTCAATAAAATTATAGAACAAAAAAGTGGTAAAATTTTGATTAAATATTGAGGATTAATAAGGTTAACATCTGACCAATACAGGCTAGAAACCATCATGGTAGCTAATAAGGACAAACTGGCATCCTACAATATTTAGTTACCGAGTAGAAATAGTTCTGCGGCAGGATTGAGATGATCCTATGACCGCATGTGTTGGAATAGTACTGGAATAAGAAAGAACAATAAATCATGATTAAACCTGAGCTTTTCTTTTTGTGCACTTTGGTTAGGCCATGTGGAGACGTTGGCTCAGAGAAAGAACTCAAGGGAGGAATATTGTCCATGGAGGGTAGAAGAACAGCATGAACTGTTTTAGAAATGGTGGTTTGAGTTTCATTTGTGGCAGTCAAAAGTACAGGTGTGGGATGGCTGAAAAGAGCTGATACAGAAAATGTTTAATTAGATGCTATTATGGCAGAGAATTTAGCTAAAGCCAAGAAAACAGATGCGCCCACCCAGAGAGGAGCAAAACACACACACTTACAAATCAAAGGTGCTCAAATGCAAGGAAAGCCAACAGCCTGTGGGAGAGAAGAGACTTGTAAGAAGACTTAGAATGAGCAGCCAGAAAACAGGTAGCATCCTCACTGGGGCCTCTGCTTAAGACTTCTGATTGCATTTGTTTACAAGCCTGGCCCAACAATCATTATTCCTGATGAGCCAAGTTGCTTGCTAATCACAAATTCTGTTGTGCCCCTGACACTGGGAATTAGATTGCTGCTCTGAAGATCAGAAAACAAAAGGCAGCCTTTGAAGGATTTGAAAGCCAACTTCACAGACAGAACACTCAAGTTCCTCTAAATGGGATCTGGGGACGTACCAGGCTTTTTCAAAGAGAAGAATATTTTGCTATTTGCTGCTAGGTATTGCTGGGGCTGGGTGACAGTTCAGTGGACAAAGTGCTTTTGCACAATCATGAAGACCTAAGTTCTGATCCCACCATCCAGATATAAGCACTCAGCACTGGGGAGGTAAGATAAGGGAGTCCCTACAGCTTACTGCCTAGCTATTCTAGTCAAATAAGTGCGGGTTCAGGGAAAGGTACCCAAAAAAAGTAAGGTGGGAGTGACTAGGGGAGACACCCAACATTCACTTCTAAGCTTCCCACATGCACACAGGTGCACATGGACCCACAGACACACATACACCCACACATGTACAATAACACATACACGTGTGCACATGCAGCACACATACATACACACAAGAACAAAATAAAAGAGCATATAAATGAACAGTGATCTTTGCAGATTGAAATCGAATTAATTCTTGGCAGCATACCAGAGGCAGAGCTCCATTATATGGGACCAGAAATGATCAGGTTAAAGAGGTTTCTTCCAAAATGACTTGAGAAGTACAGACTCTTTAAATATTTGATTAATAAAGGGAGAAGGGAAGGAACCATTATATGTCTCAGAGAGGCAGGTTTTTTATTGTTTCTTTGTTTTATGTTTTGTTTTTGTGATCATTTCTACCTCTCCTGCTTTGCTATTTGCATGAGCTATAATGATGCTGGATTAGTTGACACACAAAATTATCTATCCATTACTGTTTTGTAAATGTGAAACTTTTAGTGTTTTAAGTTCTTACTAGTTTATCTTTCCCCTTGGCAGTTAGACCTATACTTAGAGAAAAACTCCAAGGAATGTCAACTTAAGAGAATCAATGGACTCTCATAGATCGGTGCTAGGTTACTTGACCATTAGGGGCAGAGTGTCTTTAAAAAGAATGGGCCAATAACTAGTGGTATTGATGGGTATCTATTCTGCACCCTTGCCTGAGTCTGTAGCTTTATCTAAGGCATCAAGAACATCTGTAAGTCAGATCAGCCTAGAGACAAAAAGCAAAATTACAACCAATTTAGATCTAAGTCTAATTGGTTTTGAACTTGTGATTCATGAGTCATAGCAATCTCTGTCTATAAAATGGAATTAGATCAATACTTGGGGTTAGAATATTTATGTGTTCACACATTTGTCTGTGTGAGTACATGTGCACGTGTGTGGTTAGTCTCTTCTCAGTTGCTGTCCACTTTATTTTTTCATTTATTTCATTTTCACTTACTAGTGGCCACACCACTGAAGAACTCAGCTCCCTGCTTTAGCAACTGTTTACAGCTCATAGCTCTTCAAGTAAGAAGGATGATGGTCTTATGAGCCCTTCCCTCATCCACAATAAAATACTGACAAGTTCAGTCTGGTGCAGGAAACGACAGCTGCTTGAGTTCGGTGTTTCTCAGCAAGTCACCTTAATTATTGAGACAGGATCTCACACTGAATAGGAAGTTTACTCATTCAGCTCTGATAGTCAGCTAAGGAGGTCTAGGGAGCCTTCTCTCTATATATCTCCAGCTCTGGTAAACCCACCGTCATGTCTAGCTTTGAGATTGTACTGGGGATCCAAATTTCCATCCTTATTTTTGAGTGTCAAGCACTTTATAGAGTAATCTCCTCAGCTAGACTCTCATTTCAAAATTTAGGAAACTGGTTCAGAAGGACTTTGGTTTTGACCACGGTTATGGCTGGTTGAAAACCCAATTGCATAACTTAGGTTTCTAGACTCTCCAGTTATAACTATTATATCTACAAGGCCTTTGCTTCCTTGCTTTTGTCGTTCCCATTTACAGTGTCATTCTTAGGTTTAAGAGATATGATTATTTTTACTTTCATTGTCTTTGGGGATGCTTTATTTTTACCTTTACCTTTTTTTCTGTCTTTTTCATCTCAGTTAAGAGAGACACTACTAAACTCCCCCTGAGAAATACAGAATTGACACATATAGTGGCATTTTTCTATGTTCAAGTTCAATCCTTCACACTGATTTATTCCTAAAACTTTCAGGAAAATAGTTTAAATCTATCATTCCTTCAAAATAAAAGTTCCTTTTTCAGTTTGAAAAACCTGTGAACAAATCTTTTGTTATGTTAGACATAACACTGCAAAAATAGCAAAATTTGTATTTATTAAGTGCTTAATTCATGAGTAGTAATCTCAATTTATGCATGTAGTTAACCAACTATAATCATAAATATTTGTATTAGTAATTAAATAAGTGAAGATCGTGTACCAATCAGTAGATATGAGAATTTTTACATATATAGACACATACATGATAGTTAATAACAAGCTTTCTTAGTAACAGAAGTCCCAGGTCTATCTTATCAAAAATCTTGGGCTGAAAAAAATCTTGTGATGAATAAAATATAGTGTTCTTTCTCACCCGTTTACTGTGAAAATGCAAAAATTCTTTGAAAGTAGAAAGCCTGAACTGAGAATGCTGCCCAGGGCTTACTTGCTTAAAAGCCATTACCTAAGGAAGTATTTTTCTGATGTCATCATGGAAGACACAAAGAAGCTACTGCCACTGTGGTCCAGGGGGCCCCGGTCTATCCCAAGCCATTTGGCAGCAGAACTTGGCAACACCATCCATACATTTACTTGTTTGGCAAGCATGAAAGGTGTCAGATTGAGAGATTCATGGTGTGTTGAACCACAGTTTCTGAAGGCCACTGATGGCAGGTATGCGTAGCGGGGTCGGGGCAGTGCAGGGAGGCTCTAAGAGGTCACTGCGTGAGGGTGAAGTCTAAGTTGTAATGGAGATCCAAGGATATTAGAGATGACAAGACTGTGAGATTGCTTCCAAGGATAGCCAGAGGCAAAATCAAGAAAGAAGCTATGTGTGATGAAGACAGCTGTGCCACTCCAACCCACTGGAACTCAGATAGTTCCACCATGAGGCCCTGAGGCCAGACATGAAGCTTTAATATGTGATGTCCTCCCTGCAAACATTTAGACCTGCTTTGATCTGATCTTTCATTGCTACATCCCTGTTCCTCATGTTTGCAATGGGAACCTACCGTGTGCCTTTGTACAGTGAAGTGGTTTTCCAGTGTTATAGAGGCTCACAGTATTGGACTGCTAAAGATAATGTGGACTTTTCATGTTGGTCAGAATGCAGTTTGTATTTTGAGATGTCCAAAAATGTATGTGAATAAGGGATGGAAGGTTATGGCTCTAAATTGATATGTTTGTGTGGGAAATTAACATGAGGTGTAATTCTGATGATTATTCCATATTGTCAATTTGATTGGATCTAGAATAACCTAAAAGATAAATCTTTGGGCAAATCTGTGAGGGAATTTCTACCTAAGGATAATTGTAGTGGGAAGACACGTAGTAACTGTGGTCAGCGTCAATCCATGGAATCAAGACCTATACTAAATAAAAAGGAAAAAGTGATGTAAGTAGAAGCCTTCATTACTCTGATTCCTAACTTTGGATGCAATATGGCCAACTGCCTTAAGTTCCTGCCACTATGTCTTCCTGTCATCATGGATTATACCTCCAAACTGTAGCACTTCCTTCCTTATGTTGCTTTTTTCAGGCATTCTGTCACAGCAACAAGGAATGTGGCTGATATAGAAATGGCACATACATGCGCATATGTGTGTGTGTGTGTGTGTGTGTGTGTCTATGTGTGTATGTGTATAACTTTAGACCTCATGGCATGAACACTTTTTAAAGAATCTTGCTTAGTTCATGATAGACATTTGTCTCTAAGTTTCTAATTTTATTTTCTGTGTTAAAAGTTATAATGATTGATAAAGAAAATAACCTAAATGTAAATCTCTAACACTGAAATGCTCATGGCTGTACCCCCACAAGACCTGAATTGTGCTGAGCCCATCAAAATTTTGACATGGAAGATTTGTTGGACAAAAGAAATGAGACCACCAAACAGAGGGAGGACTACTTGGAGAGTGGAGAATCCTCAGTAAAGTAAGGGTGGTCGAGAGGGGGCAGAAGTGGATCCTGGGAAGGAAATATGATCAAATTGCAGCATGTTTATATATTAGAATTCTGAATACAATACATAAACTTCATATTACATTGAAATATTACATAATAAACATAAAATAAATCACAAATAAAGGCTTACTTTAACTGAAAGTTATATAAAACACATGTTTTAGAGGAACAATATTTAAATAATGATGGCAGAATATTGACTTTTCAGGAACAAAAATTCCTGACATTCTGCTCTAGGATATACTAATATTTTTGTAACCATTTTAGACAGTTGCTTTTCATTTGACTTTACAGACAGAAAAGCACTGCATTCTCCAAGAGAGAATTTTGAAATAGAACACAACACATTAGCCCATCTTCAAAAGGACCTCATGTAATGTTCTCAGGATTCACTGGTTGTCACTGAGTTTTACCACTTCTTAGCTGTAGTAATCAAAGTCAGTTACTTTTAGCATCATGTTTTTGTTTTACATATATGCAAGTTTTTTTTTTTTACTTTTTTCATCCAAATTTTAAGATGCATAAAGACATTATCTTTGCCTTATGTAACAGTTCTTTTAAATCCATCACAGTACCTGCATGCTTTATATCTTCCTTACAAACTCTTTGGAAAAACTACAATGGTTGAGTTAAAATTTACCTTAGCTGTGCTCAGCAGTTAAATATGGCTTCTTCCAAGCCTGTTTGCATTGGTTTCAATCCTTAATATCCACATAAATCTGGACCCAAAATGTGGCACATGCATCTGGAGTTTATTTGAAGTGACAAGATATTGGTGTGTACTTGTATGAGCATATGCATGTGCGCGTGTGTGTGCATGTGCACACAAACACAAACGCACACAGATAAATAAGTAAAAACAGTTCTTTAAAAAAGTACAAAGTATACAACTTTAAGGACAGCTGAATAAAAGGGAAGTCTAGCAGGGGTACCCTTGCACTTACCTAAGACAACCTGCAAATGCTTCTCAGTTGATAATGCATAGTGGATATTAGTAAAAATATCAGCACTTTTGAAATGAGAAGCCTGCTAGTCCAGCTAAAGTTGAGCAACTAAGGGCTGGAAAGATGGTTTAGTGGTTAAGGCACTTGCCTGTGAACTCTAAAGACCCAGGTTCGATTTCCCAGTACCCACATGAGCCAGATGCACAAGGTGACACATATGTCTGGAGGAGTTTAAAGTGGCTAGAAGCCCTGGCATGCCCTTCCTTCCTTCCTTCCTTCCTTCCTTCCTTCCTTCCTTCCTTCCTTCCTTCCTTCCTTCCTTCCTTCCTTCCGTCCTTCCTTCTTTTCTTTCTTTCTTTCTTTCTTTCTTTCTTTCTTTCTTTCTTTCTTTCTTTCTTTCTCTCTCTCTCTCTCTCTCTCTCTCTCTCTCTCTCTCTCTCTCTCTTAAATAAATAAATAAATAAATAAAGTTGGGCAACTATATTCAATCAGAAATATTTGCATGTGTTAAATATAGAGGCTTGAGATGACATCAAATATTCTGAGATTCAGAAATTTTAGTACTGTTGGGTCATGTCTCAACAAAAATTGTTCTAGGACATGAGAGTGAGATATGTGGAGGACCAGATAACACTACTAGTATTGACAACAAGGACAAAGTTGTCACAAGTTGCTTCCTATAAGTAAGAAATATGCTACATATATAACATCTATGAGTATATTACATATGTAGCATTCTTGAACAAACTCATGGGCTTGAAAATTGGTCCCTAGCTGCGTAGGGTGATTGTGGAACCTTTTGGGCATAGGGTATAGCTTGCAAATGGTCTGTATGGGCAGAGCTTATGATTTGCAAGTATGATAAGCTCAGCTAAATTCTTCCTGCCTCATGGATATCAGAGATATATGCAATCCAGGCCAGAAGATTATGCCACTAGGGATTGAACGTGACTCTGCTACCATATATTACCCATAAAGCCACGAGTATTAGTTGTTTATTGTCAGGTATTGAGACATAGCAGTGAGAAAAGTAACTAGTACAAGTAAGTACTCTATCACTGTCTTGCAAGAAGAGGAACAACTTTTGGAGACTAGTAGTATGCTAAAATTCATGGAATGTTTTTCTCTTTTATTCATTTATTATTATTATTATTAGCTATGTACACAGTGTGTATGTAGCTATTTTTGGAGCCATTGTTTGCCTCCTTCCCCCCTTCCCCCAGGCAGGTACCCTCTTCATTGGGGAATGTGACTCATGCATTGTGGGGTTATCCATTAGTTATGGGTAAGAGGCAATGTTTCTATGCATAATGTTCCAACATATGGCTCTAACAATCTTTCCAGCCCCTCTTCTGCAAACTTCCCTAAACCATGTTGGGTTTGGTTTAGGTCTATTTCAGTGATGAGGTCTTGGGAGCTTCTGTGTCTCTGGATATCTGGTTTGGTAGGAGTTGTGTATTTTCTGTGTCTATCTCCTTCACCCTTATGCTGGTACCAGGTTCATCAAGAAAATCAGCACTCTTTCCCATTTCCCCAATTACTCTTGGTTTCAGATGGGAATTTAAAGGTGAACAATTTCTCTTAAAACATAGGCAGTTTGGTTGGGAAATAAAGCAAGGATTCATATGTAGATTTAAAAGTTCATGCAACATGATTTCTAAACAAATTGTCACTCATTCTTCAATTGTAACAAGCCAGCATTTTAGAAATGTCATTCATAGCAATTCCCAGTATGTCTTACTCCTCTGTGGTTGTGTTTGTAATTTCCCTAACTTTTGCTTGGCAGTTATTAACCCAAGGCAATTCCTGGTCCATCTCCACATCCCATTTAGAACCTTCTTCTATAAGGAATCTCCATTCTACACTAACATTATTTTTTCCTTTCCAGTTATTCTTTACAGGTTTCCTCAGACTTCTGGGATCTGCACACAGGGGACAATGGAGTACTGTACTTGGAAACAGTGCACACACTCAGCAGAGGGGCAGGGGCCTTTTGTTTTCATCCTCGCTACAATCTACATCTTCCTCTATTGGCATCTACCTCTATGTGGTTGAACTGATCAGGCTCACTGTTTCCTAATGTTAACCTCAAATAAAGGCAAATTAAACCTATATCTGAAATTTGAAATTGCAATGAGCTTAGGATGATAAGTAAAACCAAAATTATTCCTTAATTTTTTTTTCCTCTGAACCTCTGGGTCATGGTTATACTTAAAAGTAATATATTATTGCAAGAAACCAGAGCATTGGGGGATAAGAAATCCTTCAATAAGGATGGAGTTAAATGCACTTGCTGCAATTAAGATTCTTTGTGGAATATCTGAAGCTGCCAGACTGATCCACAAGATGACTTTGAAGGCTTTAGGGTCAAGATGAGCATGAGCTGATCTCACTTAGACACACCTCACTCCCTCCAGAATTCCACAGCATGATAGAAATGTGTTATTTTTTTTTCTTTATTAATGCCTGTTTTGTTGAGCAGAGATAGATACTAGGGCTTCAGGGATATATTATCCAGACAGAGTCCCTGCTCTAAGACCTCACAATCCAATAGGGCAGACAATCAGAAAATTAAAATCCAGGAGATAAGAGCAACAATGAATGGGAGTGCAGAACCATTGAGAAATGTAACCTCTTGCCAGCTCAGGGGTCAGAGTGTTTTCCTGTGAGATGACATCTCAGCTGGGCCTTAAAGCTTCACTGGGAAGGATCCAGGTAAAACCAGATGAAATTCTCTGTGAGGAGATTATGTTTAAACTTCCCAGTAAAACCTTTGAGAATAAAAGTGCTCCTCTGCATTTCCTTCTGGAGATTTTCTTCTCCATGAAGCAATTATAGAGACAGCATTTCCTATTTGAAAAAGCATGAACAGGGGCTGGTTTTCAACTTGTCTGTCCCATCAGAAAACTTGCAGCCAAGCCTTCAGATAGAGAAGTCCTCCAAGGACGGGTAAAGAGAGATAACAAGGGTAAGCTACCATAGGACGCCTGCTCCTAACCAAGAGAGAGAATGAGAAGCAGGACTTCTTATCACAAGATCTTTCCGCTGAGCAGCAGAGATGCTGAGCAGAGCTGCTGGGTTATCAGCACTGTGAATAAAAGTGTCAGTTTGACATTTTCCTGCTGGCAAAGACAGAACACCCCAGAGGAAAAGACACTGATCTTTGTTTTGTTTATTCAATTGGGGGTGATGTCTTGCCAGGTTTTGATAAATGTGTTTAGAAAATGAAAGGGATATGGTTATTGTGTGGCTTCTGCTTATTGCAGGGCTGTGTTGCCATCTGAATTTCAGAGTGCTCCCCAAGGGGTGCATATTTAAAATGTGAACTGTCGGGAGATCCTGACTGTGGCCAACCCTACTAAGATATGCCTCCCAATATCCCCCAAACTTTCTTTTCTTATTAGTCAGGTCATGTTGTGCTTAAATAGGATCTGAAGAAAGATACCTTATTCCCTGAAATAGCTGGTCACTAAAGTATGAAATGCCTATGAGAGATATAAGCTTTTCATTCTGCAAGTAGCACCACAAGCTCAAAATGCAAACACCCCTGTGAAAATAGAGCCGTTGATTTGAACACATTCTCATAAGTAAATCAAATGAAATCTTATTTCAAATACTTTTTTTCTATTTTCTATTATATATTTGTGTGGATGTATGTGTATACGCATGATATCTATGCATATGGGAACACACAGGCCCCAGTGTAAGTGTGGAGGTCAGAGAAAAAAATTAGGGATTTCTCTTTTCTCCTTCTACCTTCCATTGAGACACCATCTCTTTTGCCACAGTTCCTTGTGACTCTAGTTTCTAGATTCTCTAGGTACCACTTCCCATTACTGTAGATGCATTAGAGTTATATACATCTGTGCCATGTTGTACATATCTTTATGTGATGCTAGGGAGGATCAAACACATGTGTCAGGCAAGCTTATAAGCCAGATTCTTTCACCATTGATTAATCTCCCCAACCCTACAATCTTATATTTAAGAGTGATTATGTAATGCATCATGGACAGGGGGCATATATACATATGGTAGAGCAGAGGAAAGAAGAATGTAGTAGGAAGTGGCAAGCCACGAAAGGGAAGAGGGTAGGGTCTTTGAGAATGGAGTCCATGTGGCTTTTGTGTAGGCATTGTGGTTGCATTGTCATTCTGAACATACTGAGGTTTTGGAAATGGGAATTCTTAGAAAGAAGGGAAGCTTTGGTGGACCCTGAAGTTTTTGGCAATATGCACAGCTTTCCACTTCAGCTCCACCCTCCTACCTGTTGGCAGACCTGTGAGTTACATGGTAGAAAGTATCAATAATAAATTAGAGTCACCAATGTGAACCAAAGAGGGAAGGCAAGGTGAGACGGTGGGTGCTCTTAAAAATGGAGAAAACAGATTAGGCACCAATGTCAAGAAAGAAAATCAGCCTCCCTTCAAAACAAATCTTCCCTAATGCCAGGCCTCTGACATGCATTTGCTGATGTCTTTACATGAGCTGGAACCTTGAGTGATGACATATACAGCTGGACCTGGGCTCACTTAGGACTTTTCAACTTTTGTTTTTTTTTATTTTTGTTTATTTTTATTTATTTATTTGTGAGCAACATACAGAGAGAGAAAGAGGCAGATATATAGAGAGAATGGGCACGCCAGGGCCTCCAGCCACTGCAAACAAGTTCCAGACACGTGTGCTCCCTGTCTATGTGGCTAATGTGGGTCCTGGGGAATTGAGCCTCGAACTGGGGTCCTCAGGCTTCACAGGCAAGTGATTAACCTCTAAGACATCTCTCCAGCCCTTGTTTTGTTTTTTGAAATAGGGTCTCCTTGTAGCTGAGGCTGACTTGCAATTCACTAAGTAGTCGCAGGTAGGTCTTGAATTTATGGCAATCCTCCTATCTCTGCCTCCTGAGTGTTGAAATTAAAGGCATGTGCAGCCATGCTCCACTAAATATTTTTATTTGTTTATTTATTTATTAGAGAGAGTCAGAGGCAGGTAGAGAAAGAGAATGCACGAGGGTCTGTAGCATCTGCAAATGAACTCAAGACTCATGTGCCACTTTTTGCATCTGGCTTACGTGGGTACTGTGGAATTGAACCTGGGACCTTAAACTTTATAAACAACCACCTTAACTATTGAGCTATCACTCCAGTCCCAAATTTTCAGCTTTAATATGTAGGTGCACAAATATACCTACAAAACCTTTTAGTTTTCAGTTTAAATACAGGCTTCAATATAGGAAACATTCAAAACCTTAATAATAAGCTTAGGGAAAAATGAATTTGCCATAGTATAGGCTAATGCACATGTTCATAGTCACTTAAACTCAAACTATGCCAGCTATGATGTCTGGTGGGTTAGAAGCACTAAGTTCATTCATTCCTGTTTATAGTATCTTATCTACTTAGACATAGCCTGTGATAAATTAAGGAGGTAATATACCTTGAAAGTTATGCTGCTCCTTGACTTAGGTAAAAATATATTTAAATCCATAGGCTACTACCTACCAATTTATATGACTTTGGAGCAATTTTCTAAACCATTACTATCTTTAACTTTAAATTATGCACATTAAGTTATCTGTATCATAAGATAATTTGTTGTGTTGTTGTAGAAAGAACCACCACAGGGAAGTAGGGTTACTTGTGAGTGGAAGCCCATTCTAGGCCTACAGAGTGAGCTCCAGGCAAGCCTGGGCTAGAATGAGACCCTGCCTTCAATAAAACATCAGTAACAACAAAATAAAACTACCACAGGAAGAAATAGATCTAATTTAACTGATGCTGGCATCATTATCCTTGTGATGGTTAATCTTCATTGTCAACTTGACTGTATTAATAGTCACCTATGGAAGTATCCATGAAAGTGTTTCCAGAAAGTTTTGACTGAGGACAAAAGATTGACCTTTACAGTGGGCTGGGTTCATGAATTGAATGTAATGGAGAAACTGAGCTAAATACCAGAGCTTATCCTGTTTCCTGACTGTGGATCCAGGATGAACAGCACCTCATGCTACTGCTACCACCTTGATTCTGTGATCTTCACCTTCATACTGGGAACGTCCGTTACCCTTTCCTTCCTTAAGTTGTTTTCCTCAGGTATTTCTTCAGACCAATGAGAAAAAATAATATAATCTACACTACTATCATTGGATGAAAACTCATTTAAAAATGTCCACAGGAATTAAAAGATGTTTCAGTTATATGCTGCCAAGTACATACAGGGAAAATTTAATAGCTTATCACTGTTTAGTGAGTATTTTTATATTTACTCATTTATTTGCATATGTGTTTGTGTCCATACATGGGTGTGCCAGGGCTTCTTGCTTCTGGGAATGAATGCCCTGCCTGCTTTGTAAATGGCTTGGGAATTGAACCCAGAACCAACAGACTTTTCAAATAAGCCCTTTAGCCACTGAGTATCTTCCTGTATCCAAGAATAAATATCAATCAATTTTGATTTAAATGATGGAGAGATAGTTCAGTGCTTAAGACACTTGCCTGAGAAGCCTAATGACCTATGTTCAATTCCTCCGTCCCCACATAGTCTGCATTTGTTTTCAGTGTTTGGAGGCCTTGACATCTCCATTCTCTCTCTGTCTCTTTCTCTCTGTTTCTCTCTCTCTCTCTGTCAATTCCTCTCTTTTTCTCACTCAAATAAATAAATAAAAATGCTTTAATTTTTTAAAAATTATTTTGTGTATGTGCACACATGTTCACATGTGTGCATGTGTTCATTCACACATACATGTGGAGAACAGATATTGGTCTTTGACTGTCAATCTCTTTTGTTATTTGTTGCTGTCACTATGATCTTCTGGGGAAATTCTCCTGTCTCCACCCCCTATCTCACTGTCATATGCCATGGGCACATTGGGATTACAGAAGCCCACTAGGCCTTACAGCTTTTTGTGTGCATTCTTGAGAACAAGTTCAGGTACTCCAGCTTGAGCAGTAGGGAGCCATCTCCCCACAAAGAGAACATTTTAAAGCACTTCTCCTGGGAGGTAGTAGAGTGAAGAGTTTAGCTTATGCTTTGATTCTAATAGTTGTTTCCAGTGCTCATAATATCATCTTTTTAACTTCCTATATGCCTTAGTTTATCATTTCATGATGTTTGCTAATCATACCTATTTCATAACATTACTGGGAAGGTTAAATGTGCTGACACTTGCAAAGTGCCTGGCACAGGATTGGCTCAGTTTTTTTTATTAATTCTGGTGGGCTCTCTTTCATGTTGCTTCTTTACAGTGGACACCACAAAATGACATTGTGCGTGGAACCATCTGTCACATATAGCACTCATTCCTCAATTCCCTTGGCATGCCAAACACATATGTGATAAATCATATCGTGCAAGTTATTAATTTTCCTGTTTGCAAATTCAGTGCAAATATTTGTCCAATTTTAGAGGACAACATATCCATAACATCTGTGTTTCTTGTTTTTATTGTCATATATTTCTAAACCTATCTATCTTCCTTTAACTTGGGGAGAGAAACTTGCAGCCAGAATTATAAGTGGGTTAGGTAAGACAATAGATTCCTGGATAATGTTAAAACTATAGCTTAAAAAAAATACCCGATGGAATCAATATTCTCTTTATATAATCCTTTACCCAGTTACTTTTCATTCTGGTTGTTTATTGAAACTTAGTGAACATATTGGAGCATGTATGTATGTCAGATGTATGTATTTTAGGAGATAGTCTGGGTTCAACAAACATGTGGAGTATGTTGATTGATAGTTGAATAGTTAGAACACGGGATAGAATAAATTTTGCCTCTAATGCTGCTGGTGTAAAATACTCTTTGTGTGTGTGTGATACATGTAGTGTGGGGAGGTGGATACACATAAGTTTTCATGTATATCTCTTTGAGACAAGTCTCTCATTGAAACCAGCATTATGATTTTCATAAGCCCCAGTGATTCTCCAGTCTTCCCCACTAACAGAAATTACAGGAATATGTACCCTGGCCCAACTGTTTATGTGGGTGCTGCAGAATCAAACTCAGACAGTTTTAGGCCTGTCAAATCCCCATGCTTGTATAGCAAGTACTCAGACCCACTGAGACATCTCCCCCACTTAATTATTTTAGTAATTTCATATATCTCACACATTTCAGCTTTAGTGAGATGGAATGTGTAAACGTGTTACCATTCCCATTTGTATAATAGGAAACCAATAGCTACTTATGTGGTTGAAACATGCATGAAAGCTTTTATATAAACACATACCAAACAAAAAAAATCATTGTAAATTAATGTTTTGCATTTAGATTTTCATTTTAGGGTAGTGAATAGAATAGTGAATAGAATAGCACCAAACACAGTGGTGGTGGGTGACTTTAACACCCCACTCTCATCAATTGACAGGTCATCCCGGGAAAAAATAAACAGAGAGGCATCTGGACTAATGAGGTCATATAAGGAGTAGACCTAACAGAATATAGAGGATATTTCATCCAAATGCTGTAGAATATACATTCTTTTCAACAGCACATGGAACATTCTCTAAAACACACCATATATTAGGACACAAAGCAAATCTTAACAAAGTAAGGAAAGTTGAAATAATTCCTTGCATTCTATCTGACCACAATGGAATTAAACTATAAATCAGTAGCAAGAAAGGCTATAGAGCATACACAAAATCATGGAAACTAAACAATTCACTACTAAATGATGAATGGGTCAATGAAGAAATCAAGAAGGAAATCAAAAAAATTTATAGAGACAAATGATCATGAGAACACAACAAACCAAAATCTCTGGGACACAATGAAGGCAGTTCTAAGAGGTAAATTTATAGCCTTGAGTGCCTATATTAAGAAATTAGAAAGGTCGCAAGTAAACTACCTAATGCTTCACCTTAAAGCCTTGGAAAAAGAAGAACAAGGCAAACCAAAAATCAGCAGATAGGAAGAAATAATAAAGATTAGGGCAGAAAAAAATTCCAAAAAATTAATAAAACAAAGATTTGGTTCTTTGAAAGGATAAACAAGATTGATAAACCCTTAGCAAATCTGACCAAAAGAAAGAAAGAAGAGACACAAATTAACAAAATCAGAGATGAAAAAGGTAACATCACAACAGATTTCAGAGAAATTAAAAAAAAAATATATGGGGACATAGTATAAAAGCATATACTCCACAAAGTATGAAAATCTGAAAGAAATGGATGATTTCCTTGATTTACATGACCTACATAAATTAAATCAAGATGAGATTAATCACTTAAATGGACCTATAACAAACATGGAGATCCAAACAGTTATCAATAATCTCCCAACTAAAAAAAGCCCAGGCCCAGATGGATTCACTGCTGAATTTTACCAGACCTTCACCATTGCTTCTTAAGCTTTTCTAGGAAATAGAAAACAGAAGGAATTCTAACAAATTCCTTCTATGAAGCCAGCATCACCCTGATACCAAAACCAGGCAAAGATAGAACAAAAAAAGAAAATTACAGACCAATCTCCCTCAGGAACATAGATATAAAAATTCTCAACAAAATATTGACAAACAGAATACAAGAATATATCAAAAAGATCATTCACCCTGACCAAATAGGCTTTATCCCAGAGATGCAGGGATGGTTCAACATATGCAAGTCTATAAATGTAATACATTACATAAATGGGTTGAAGGCCAAAAATCACATGATCATCTCATTAGACACAGAGAAAGCGTTCAACAAAATCCAGCATCCCTTCATGATAAAAGTCCTACAGAGACTGGGAATAGAAGGAACATATCTCAATATAATAAAAGCTATTTATGACAAGCCTACAGCCAACATATTACTAATGGGGAAAAACAGGAAGCTTTTCCACTAAAATCAGGAACAAGACAAGGGTGTCCACTGTCCCCACTTTTATTTAATATAGTTCTGGAAGGCTTAGGCATAGCAATAAGGCAAGAGTCACACATAAAAGGGCTACAAATTGGAAAGGAAGAGATCAAGTTATCATTATTTGCAGATGACATGATTCTATACATAAAGGACCCTAAAGACTCTACTAACAAACTATTAGAGCTGATAAAAACCTACACCCATAGAGCAGGATACAAAATAAATACCCAGAAATCAGTAGCCTTCATATATGCTAACAACAAACACACAGAGGATGAAATCAGAGAATCACTCCCATTTACAATTGCATCAAAAACAATAAAGTACCTTGGAATAAACCTAACCAAGAAAGTAAAGAATCTCTACAATGAGAACTTTAAAACTCTCAAGCAAGAAATTGCAGAAGACACTAGAAAGTGGAAAAACATCCCTTGTTCCTGGATTAGAAGAATCAATATTGTGAAAATGGGAATCTTACCAAAAGCAATCTACACATTTAATGCAATCCCTATCAAAATTCCAAAGACTTTCTTCATGGAAATAGAATAAAACAATCCAAAAATTCATTTGGAATCACAAAAAAACTCAAATATCCAAAATAATACTGAGAAACAAAAATAAGGCTGGTGGTATAACCATATATGATTTTAACCTATACTATAGAGCCATAGTAACAAAAACAGCATGGTACTTGCACAAAAACAGACATGTAAATCAGTGGAACAGAATAGAGGACCGAGTGTAAGTCCAGGTGGCTATAGCCACCTGAGATTCGATAAAAATGCCAAAAATACTCATTGGAGAAAATACAGCCTCTTCAGCAAATGGTGTTGGGAAAACTGGATATATATCTGTAGAAGGATGAAAATAGATCCTTCTATCTCTCCATGCACAAGAATTAAGTCCAAATGCATTAAAGACCTTAACATCAGACCTGAAACTCTGAAACTGAAAGAAGAAAAAGTAGGGGAAGCCCTTCCACATATTGGTCTTGGCAAATACTTTCTGAATACAACTCCGATTGCTCAGGCAATCAAACCACAGATTAATCATTGGGACCTCATGAAATTACTTTATTCACTGCAAAGGACACAGTAAATAAAGCAATGAGGAAACCTACAAAATGGGAAAAAATCTTCACCAGCTATACCTCTGATAGAGGATTAATATCTAGGATATACAAAGAACTCAAAAAGTTAAATAATAAGGAATCAAGCCAATCAAAAAATGGGCTATGGAGCTAAATAGAGCATTCTCAAAGGAAGAAATACGAATGGCATATAAGCATCTAAAAAATGTTCTATGTCACTAGTCATCAGGGAAATGCAGATTAAAACTATGTTGAGATTCCATCTCACTCTTGTCAGATTGGATACAATCATGAAAACAAATGATCACAAATGTTGGCGGGGATGTGGAAAAAGAGAAATCCTTCTACACTGCTGGTGGGAATGCAATCTGGTTCAGCCATTGTGGAAATCAGTCTGGAGGTTCCTAAAACAGCTAAAGATTGATCTACCATATGACTCAGCTATAGCACTCCTATGCATATATCCTAAGGACTCATCTCATTTCCTTAGAAGTACATGCTCAACCATGTTTATTGCTGCTCAATTTATAATAGCTGGGAAATGGAACCAGCCTAGATGTCTCTTAACTGATGAGTGGATAATGAAGATGTGGCACATTTATACAATGGAGTTCTACTCAGCAGTAAAGAAAAATAAAGTTATGAAATTTGCAGAAAAAATGGATGGATCTGGAAAAGATTATACTAAGTGAGGTAACCCAGGCCCAGAAAGCCAAGCGCCACATGTTCTCTCTCATATGTGGATCCTAGCTACAGAAGATTGGGCTTCTGTGTGAGAAGGAAAATACTTAGTAGCAGAGGCCAGTAAGTTAAAAAGGAGATATAAAAGAAAGAAATGAAGGGAGGAGGGTACTAATAGGTTGGTATTGTATATATGTAAGTAGAATGATTGAGATGGGGAGGTAATATGATGGAGAATGGAATTTCAAAGGGGAAAGTTTGGGATGGGGAGGATATTACCTTGGGATATTTTTTTATAATCATGGAAACTGTTAATAAAAATTGTGAAAAGATAAAAAAATAGATTATATATAAATATATATATATATAAAATATATAATATACAGTATAATATATAATATTTATTATATTATATTATAATATATATTATAATATATATATATATATGTATATATATATATATATATACACACATTTATCTAACTACATTTTCAAAATGTGCGCAGTGCTCTTAGCCAAATCCATTCGATAAATTACATGCTAACTGTGTGATCACTCCTTGCCCAGGTCTTTAGTTTGCTTTTGAAAATGGACCCTAATCATCTGGAGGCAGTCATCCTAGGTAGTGTTGGGATGGAAGCCGTCCAGATCATGTATTACATCTTTCTCTTCCTCAATGACTTGAAGAGTATTTTACAGACATGAAAAAAATAAAACCTAGTATTTTCCTGTTTTGAAACACTGATTATTGACTTCCTTGGTGTCTTAGTGAGGAAAACTAATAATTTCTAAAATTCTCTTTAAATTCAACTTGTAAAATAACACTTGGAACTGGAAAGATGATTCACCAGTGAAAGGCATTTTCTTGTAATGCTTAATGGTTTGTGTTCAACAAACAAATTGGCTAATGTGTCTGGAGTTCTTTTGCAATGGCAGGAGGCCCTGTCGCACCCACACTTACTTTCTCTCATTTTCTCTCTCTCTTTCTCATAATTAAAAAAACAAAACAAAACATTAAAATAACATTGTATGAACTTTTGGTTTGCCTATCATATGCAATCTCCCATGGATATATGTGAGTTAACATTGTATATACTACAGTTTAGAGTGAATGGTGTGACCATCCTTCAGTAATTCATGTGACTAGCTATTTAGTCCTCAGGGTGGTGGTATTGGATACTGGTGGAGCCACACAAAGGTTCTTGAGTCTTTGGGGGTATGAGGTAATAACTCATTTGAGGATGTTCTGATTATTAGAGCAAGCCCAGTCCCTTACTGTTCTTACTAATACACATATGCTCCCACCATGACTTTATGCCCGTTATTTCTCCCTGGAGACAGGCAAACTTGTGTTTCATATCACTAGAGTTGTACAGTAAATAAACAACTTTTGTGCATAAGTAGCTTGTCTCTGGCTACTATATCAATGATGAAATATTGACTCCATTTAGAAATAGTGAAAATTATTATCTATCATGTACAAGAACACAATATAGTTGATAAGTTAAAAATTAAATGAGCCTGCTCTCCATTATCAAGCTCCCACCAATTGTAGGCTACAAGAGGGCCTACACCTATTAAAATTTCTCTAAAATAATAGTGGTCATCCAGTTTATCTGGTGCTGACTTCACTCTCCCTTGGAAAATTTGCTCCTTTTTCAGATGAACACAGATCCTGGGGACAGAATAAGCCTATCATACCTCACCAGGGCCTCAACTGAAACCCAGAGTAATTTGGGAAATAAGCAAGAGTGCTGCTTTCTTGGTGAACCTGGTACCAGCACAAAGGTGAAGGAGACAGACACAGAGAACACTCAACTCCTACCAAATCATTCATCCGGAGAAACAGAGGTTCCCATGATCTCATCACTGAAGTAGACCTAAAATGAACCCATCATGGTTCAGGGAAATTTGAGAAGGAAGAGGCAGAAAGATTGTTAGAGCCACAAGTTGGGACATTATGCAGAGAGACATTGGCTCTTACCTAAAACTGATGGCTACCCCCACAATGCACGACTCACACTCCTCAATAAGGAGGGTCCCTGTGGAGGAGGGAGGACAGGGAGGAGGCTAACGATGGTACCCACATGGCTGTATACACACTGGATACATAACTAATAAAAAATTAAAAATGAAATTTTTATCAACTGAATGATTTAACTCATATGCAAAGAGCTTAATTAAATAGCTGAAATTAGTAATTATCAATAACTACTTAAAAACTTATTTATTACTCTTGGGTTATCATAGCTGTAAATGTTCTGCACTCTTATTGTTGCAAAATGAAGTTGCTTCTTAATATAAATAGAATAAAACTAAAATTTTGGAATATAAAGATTTCCTAATTTTCAAAGGCAAGAAGACTACATAAATAATTTGAAATAGTTTTTCTCTATCTTATTTGGTTATTTTTATTAATTTATTACATTTTAATATTATATATATAATATATATAAATATAGATATATATATAATATATATATATAAATTATTTAATAGGTTATTTATGATATTATACACCCTCACATCAGTCCCTATTTTCCAGAGGGCCCTATTTGGTGTGGACCTTGGTGTTTACTGTGAGATAATTATGGGGCCGTGCCTCAGGATATTTCTACCCATGCTGTGGCTCTTACAGTCAGTCCTAATGCTTCCTCTTGTACAACAACCCCTGAGCCTTGGAAGGTGTGTTAGCAGTGTGTTTTCAGTGTTGAGTTCTTTGTATTTCTGTTAGGGTTTGTCTCAGTATACCGCTGTATCCGTTGCTATTTCCCTGGAGGTTGTTAGGCTAGCATTGGGAATATTACTCATCACTGCGTCCTCTGTGGTTTCCTCTGGACCCTGGTGAATGTGGTAGAGGCAGCACATCTCGTAGTGAGCAGTAGGCTGTCTTTTCGTGTTGAATTTATGTATCTTAGATCTCCACAGTATTCTCTGAGATCTACAATACAAAACAGATTCTCTAACCAATGGAATATTTTATTTAATTTCTTTTTTTTTTTTTGAGATAGCACTTCTTTCTGTAGGTCAGACTAGCATGAAACTCACTAGGTAGCCAAGGTTAGCCTCAAACTTGTGATCCTCCTACTTTAGCCTTTTCAATGCTAGGGTTAGAAGCATACTTTACCACCCCAAACTATCTTCTTAAAAATTCTCTTAATAACCCACAAAATTACATCAACATTGCTGAGAAAAGTAATCAACTCCCTTTACCTGAATTCAGTTCTGGGTTTCCCACAAGTCCTGGAGATGAGAAATGAGTCACAGAAATTGGTAAAAGCTTCCACTATACACACAGTTATAACTGCATATTTACAGTGCAATAGAGAATTCTGATTAAAAACATCAACACACTGAATATAAAAGATGAATAAGCATGTGGTTGTCTTATGATACTATAATCTTAACGATAAATGAACAATAGGCTTAACAAAATAAGTGTGCTGGCTTTCGGTGATGCTTCCCACGTTGCTTGTGGGAGTGTGTGGTAGACAGCATAAATGTTTTGTATTTGCTAATGTTAGGTCACAGATTCTAACCACATAGGATGGAGGAAACTGGGTTCTGTTAGCAGACTAACCATCTGGAATGAAGTTGACATCAGGCATGTATAAAAACATAGCTTCCTGTGTTCAGAAGGATTTTATATTTCTTCCTTTTCCCTTATGCAATCTGTTGAAATAAATAATGTTGAACTGGTATACATAAATATATACATAGTTAATCATCAATTGAATCAAAACTTTAAAATTATTGTATTTCTGATTTTTTTCCTAATAGAAGCTTTAATAGTAAAATGTGACTATTACATCTGTTTTCTTGCATATGATTCTTTTCATTTTATGAATTCTAAAACAATATGTCAATTTATCCATTATATTATTTGTGAATGTTTGTGCTGTTATTATAGTTGTTCTTGTTATTTAATATATTACCTACATATAGTACTTATGATCATTCTGGCATACATATTTAAAATAAATTTGTCAATTTTTCTTAAGTGTAAATCTAAGAGTGAATTTGCCCTAGCAAATGTGAATGGTTTCCATACTCATGCTATTCTCTTAGGTTGCTGCAAGCTATACATCAGATTTCCCCAGCATTGTCATTAGATAGTGAGTTTTTAAAATTCTGATGGGAGCTTGAGGTATCTTTCTCTGATGAATAGTGACATTGGTACCCGTACATGTGATTATTCACTATTTAAATACTCTCTTTTGTAGAGGTGAATTAAAGTATACTGTCCATTTATATTGGATGATTTATATATTTATTATGATTACTTAAGTTCCAAATGTTTGGGTATCATGTCATTGCCATTCTTTTAATGATTACAAGTTCAACAAAGCCACTATCTAGTCAAATACTATTTAGGTTGAAAATCCATTGTTTTTTGTTAATAACTGTCTTTGAAATTAGTTGATTTTTATACAAGCTATGACTTGGTTCATGAAATAGGGTATGCACTTGAAAAGATTGTGCATTCTCTATTTGTTTAATATAGTGTTTTCAAAGCACTTTTATTGTTAAGTAATATTATTTGTTTCTTCTGTATCAGTGTTGGATTGTGTTTGATCTTCCGTCATTTATTAAGAAAGGTTTGCTAAATTGTATTTATGTATTTGGTTTATCGCCTTAATTCTACAAAATGTTGTTTTATATTTTAAATAAGTATTGATGAATAAATAATTTAATGTCTTCACCTTCATGTTGAACTTATTATTTTCCAAAATGGTACACATCTATATATCTAAAAGAATAATGTCTTTCCTTGGTGTCTTTCTTTGTCTGATATTAATCAGTCCACAATGAGACTTCCTTTTGATTAGCTTGTTTCTATTGTTTAATGTTCTGTCTGTGTCTTTATATTTATAGTTATTGCGGAAACTGCAGAAGTGAGTTGATTCTTTTTACCAATCTAACAATATTTTTTAGGTACTAGATGATAAGTCACCTATTTCTGGCCAATACAATGGCAGATGCTTCTGATTGTGTGCCTCATATCATGTTATTTGTTTTGTATATGCTCCCCTTGTTGTCTTATTTTTTATTAACACTGCATGAATTAAGATTCTGTGTATTCTAATAAATATTTTTGTTTTACTGCATTGTACTTCTTTAAATGAACCCTCTTAGTTACCTAGGGAACAGAAATGAGGATGAAGGTTAAATCTTTTGATGCTTCTTTTAGGAAGGCCTGAATTCCATTCACTGAGGAAGGGGGTCTCATGATATCCACTTCTCATAGGTCTCTCTCACTTCTTAATGGCATATCATTGGTCCTTCAATGATCATATCCACATTTCTAATTTCTCAGTTGACACATCCAAGCCATAGCAATCTTCTTTCCTGAAAGGAGTAGGATGTAGATATACTAATATCTTATTATTTTTTAGGCTACGATTATGGAAATCTATTAGTGTCCTTCCATTTGCGATTGAGCCTCTCTTTGCAGACAGGCTGTACTATGAGGGCATCTGTATATCTTAAAGACATGCGCTATTCACCAAACAATTTAAAATAAGCTCAATCAGTTGTTTTCTTGTTTCTGAGATGGGGGTGTGTTTTAGCTTTCAGCTCCAGGTTACAGTTCACCTTGACAGAAAGTCACGGCAGCAGGGATTGGTCATGATTAGTCTAACATTGTGGAAGTGAAGTGATGTGTCGTAAGTGCTCACTTTATTTTCTCCTATTTGTACAGCCTAGGAACTCAGGCAGTGGAATGGTGCTGCCCAGAGTTAGGATGGGTTTTCCCCCTTCAATCTCATCTGGCAAACTAGCAAACAGGCCAAGAGATTAATTTCCATGGTGACCCTAAATCCTGTCAAGATAACAACCAGTAATTAACCATTACAGTGCCCTTAGAGAAAATAATTAAAGTGATCATTAGAAATATGGTAGTTATTCCTTCATTTTCATTCATTTCAGTTACATATTGCCCTCCTTTTCTTAAAAATATTAATGGAAAATTTCAAAAATAAGTAAATCACATATTTTGAATTGTCATTCTAGACTATGTGATGCAATCTCCTATTTTCTGCTTTGCCACAGATTGAATGTCAATGATCCTTTGGTCCAGACTCTCCACACTCTTTATATTAATCTGTGACAGACAAAGGTGGGGAGAGAATGAGAACTAGAGAGTGGAAGACGATATATACATACCTTTATTTCAATGTTCTGCTGTATAATTATCATTTTTATTTATTATTGCCATTGTCCACTTAACTATGTTTAATTTGTAAACTCAATTTCATTGTAAATTTTCATATGAAGAAACACATATATATGTATATATTACATATATGATATATATGATATCTTTATAGTCATCAGTATCTTCTAGGGTTTTTGAAATAGATCCACCAGTGAGTAAGGAATGCATGCTATTATGGACATAACATAGATCCTATTAGGGGTAATTTTGAAGGGCAGGATGTTGTACTTGAAAACTATAAGAACAAAAGATTTTTCTTCATTACAGTACTTGCTTTTAATTTGAGCCCTTACTTATGACATGTGTATATAAATACATGCTTTTATGACATATATATATATATATATATATATATATATATATATATGCATATATGCATACACACACACACATATATATCCAAATATAATGCTGAAAAAAATTCTTCTTGATGTGGTATAACATTTAAACAATATGTACTTGTTTGTTTAATTTTTTTATTTTATTAACTTAAAATTTGAAAGCTAGGAGACAATTTACCAGTATTATGCTTAGAGAGGTAATACATCTTAAATGATGGCATGGTTACAAGTATCCTGAGTAAAGGCAATAAAGTCTAATGATTTTACTTTACTTATTTGAGTTAATAAGGATAATTTATTCATTTTTATTATGTTTATTATATTTTTATTAGTAAAGTTGTGATGTAGCTAGGTTTCAGAAAAATGCAAATATTGTGATTATGAAAAGTTGTAACCTCTATGTATATTCTGCAACTGGAAATGTTGCCCACTCTGGGAGAAGGTCATACCCCCTCAGCTAATCCATTCCTTGAAAATTCCACACAGATCACCCCAACAGACATGTCTCTTACTTGATTTTTGATCTAATCAATTGCTTGAAAATGCAAATTAACTCTCACAGCATTATGAATATCCCATGTAGTTTTCAGCCTCAAAAAGCCTTCTGACAAAGAGTAAGAAATTAAATATAAGAATTTACTTTCAGATCAGTGTTTCTGAAAAAAAAAAACATTTATTTTTTGTTTATTTCTTTTTCATAAATTCAAATAGTGGGAATTTTTAGGTTATGCATATATTTTTGTAGGAAATGACAGATGCAAGTTTATCATTTTCTTATGCTTTAGAGTTTTAAAATCAAATATCTTTTCCATAGTTAACTTAAGACTGGCCTTTGCCTGATCATGAGAGAAAAGATTTCCACCCCCTGTAGTAGTTTATATTGATTTTGAACTTGACAAGAACTGAAAATCGTCTAGGAAAATAGTTTCTGGGCATATCTGTGAGGAATTACATAATTACTTTAATTAAGGTATGAGGACCCACTACTAATGATGGTGGTCCCATTCTGTGGGCTGGGGCTTTGGATTACTTAAAAAGAAGGCAGTTATCTGAGCACCAACATTCATCCCTGTGCTCAATCACTGTGACTATAGTGTGCCTTGATGTACTCTCCCTGGAACTGTAAGCAGAATAAATCCTCCTTTCCTTTAGCTCTTTCTTGTCAGGTATGTGGTCACAGAAATGAGTGAAATAACTAATATACCCCCTATAAACCAGCACTGGCAAAAGGAGCTGCAAGTGTGGGGTTCATTGAAAAATACAAGTTAGGGCTACTGATTTGAAAGTATTAATGATTATTTTGAAGTATTGTAAGGAAACTGTTGGCTATAACATGTTTGTCATAAAGCTGGGGTTCAGAGGACTCACCTGAAGGATGACCCTAGGTTGAGACTGACTTTACACCAGAGTAAGAAGCAAAGTCTTTATGCCTAAACTGTGCTTGGTTGTCCTTGGCTGGTTGTGAGCTGTGGGCCAGCAAATCCCTGTATTTTGTTCCTCTCTCACAGAATCCCTGAGAGGCAAAGTGAGACAGAGCCAAGGAGTGTATTCACATTATCAAGATCATTGTCATGTGTTTCTCACTCTGGCCCTCTGCCTTCTTCCACCATATCACCTCCCCAGTTCGGCACAGTGGAACTTTTTATATTTATACATGAATGCATATCTGGAAAACTCCTAGTGTATGGCAGGCAAATCAAGGAAAAGCTTGGGTATCATTTTAAATTTCTTTGCAAGCCCTGGCTTGTGTGATCCTTAAATACAGAATGAAAAGAAGTTTGGCTAAGGACATTGGTTGTTCAGAAACTGTTTTGTATATAGGCTATCTTACTAATCAGCAAAAGGTTGCTTCATGTTTCTTACGTGACTCTCATTAGTTGGTCAGGCATTGTATCCATAAAAAATTAAGTAGCATCTATTCATTCTTTTCTAAGTGCCTCTTGGGATTTCTATCTTATTCTTTTTAATTGAGAGCAACAGACAGAAAGTGAAAGAGGCAGATAGAGAGAGAATGGGTGTGCCAGGGCCTCCAGCCACTGCAAACAAACTCCAGATGCATGCACCACCTTGTGAACCTGGCTTATGTGGGTCCTGGGGAATACAAGCCTAGAACCAGGTCGTTAGGCTTCACAGTGCTTAATTGCTAAGCCATGTCTCCAGCCCCCTCTTGGGAGTTCTAATCCCATGTCTCTCAGAGAAATGACTTAAAGTCTTTCTAAGCACTCCTTTAAAAAATAGAATTATTAACTTTTAAAATTATATATAAAAATATGAAGCAAACTAAATTTCCCTCTCTTTGGATATATAATTAATTGAGTTCATATAAATTTTATTATTTTTATTTTATTATTTATTTATTTATTTTGGTTTTCTGAGGTAGGGTCTTACTCTTGCTCAGTCTGACCTGGAATTCATTATGTAGTCTCAGGGTGGCCTCAAACCCATGGTGATTCTCCTATGTCTACCTCCCCAGTGATGAAATTAAAGGTGTGGGCTGGAGAGATGGCTTAGCGGTTAAGCGCTTGCCTGTGAAGCCTAAGGACCCCAGTTCGAGACTTGGTTCCCCAGGTCCCACTTTAGCCAGATGCACAAGGGGGCACATGCGTCTGGAGTTCGTTTGCAGAGGCTGGAAGCCCTGGCGCGCCCATTCTCTCTCTCTCCCTCTATCTGTCTTTCTCTCTGTCTGTCACTCTCAAATAAATAAATAAAAAATTTAAAAAAAAAGAAATTAAAGGTGTGATTGCCCCCATGCCTGGCTTAAATTTTAAAGAATTCCCTATAATATCTTTCTGAATATGAATGAGAATATATGTATGTATATATATACATATATATATATGTATGTATGTGTGTGTGTGTGTGTGTGTATATATATATATATATATATATATATATATATATATATGTATATATATATAATTTCTCAGTTTATTTTGTAATATTTTTACTTATTTATTTGCAAGCAAAAAGAGATGGAAGAGAAGCCGGGTGTGGTGGTGCATGCCTTTAATCCCAGCACTCGGGAGGCAGAGGTAGGAGGATTGCCATGAGTTTGAGGCCACCCTGAGACTCCATAGTGAATGCCAGGTCAGCCTGGGCTAGAGTGAGACCCTACCTCGAAAAACCAAAAACAAAAAAAAAGAGAGAGAGAGAGAGAGAAAGTTAGAATGGACATGCAAGGCATTCCAGCTGCTGAAAACAAATGTGCCACTTTGTGCATCTGGCTTTATGTGGGTACTGGGGAATCAAACTCTGGTGGTAATCCTTTGTAGGCAAGTGCCTTAACAGCTAAGCCAAATCTCTAGCCCTCAGTTTCTTTGTCAGTTGTTGTCAAGTTCAATTTTTTTTTTGTTCATTTTTTATTTATTTATTTGAGAGCTACAGACACAGAGAGAAAGGCACATAGAGGGAGAGAGAGAGAATGGGCGTGCCAGGGCTTCCAGCCACTGCAAACGAATTCCAGACGCTTGCGCCCCCTTGTGCATCTGGCTAACGTGGGACCTGGGGAACTGAGCCTCGAACCGGGGTCCTTAGGCTTCACTGGCAAGAGCTTAACCGCTAAGCCATCTCTCCAGCCCTCAAGTTCAATTTTGAATCAAGTAGAAGTCAAGATCATAACAACCCAGTAAGCTATGCAATGAATTTTCATTCATTCCCATACCTGGCATACAACTATTAAGAATATAGTTTATTCACATATATAGTTAACAGTTAAGGATAAACAAGGGGAAGAGGTTGGTAATGGTATTATATGTCCATATTCCTAGCACTTCAGTTGTAGAGACAAAATGATGAGGAATTCAAGGCCAGCATCAACTATAGCAAGACTGAGGCCAGTCTGAGTTATGTGAGACCTTCCCTCAACAAGCCAAACTAAAACTGACAGAGAAACAGAGAGAGAGCTCAAGCAAGAGAAAGCAGAGGAAGTTGAGAATATGGCAATATTCTGGATCTTAGTTTACAGTCTATAATAAAACTGCACAAGAAGTATTTTATGCAATGACACTTTCAGGGAGTGATGCAAAGATTGGGCATTGACTTCTAAGCTTCTAGAACTTCTTTTTTTTTAACAATAAGAAACTATCTAGCCTCTGGTCTTGTTATTGCAGAAAACATATTTCTCAAGTAATTATCTTGGACTCTTTAAAATGATATGCTTCCCCAGTGTACTGATAGGTTTGTGGGATTTTCGGATATTTATGGCCTTGAACCTCAGAGAATCTTTCTTTAAATGATGGAAATGGAGCCTCTAACCCTAACTATGACTCACTAATCAAGATGTGACCTACGGACCTTGATGAGAGTTTGAGAAGGACGAAGGGAAGTTAATAAATCAGTCAGCCAGTTAATCATCAATGAACAGAAAATGTGTGTAGAATTCCATCTAGCTTCCAGACATGGTACTTGAGATTTAGAAATGAACTCTTAGTCCAGACCAGCAAAATCTACACCTCGGGAGGTGGCTGTGGGCTTCCTTGCAAAAGAGGAAGTAAAGCTGAGAAGAGGGGCAGTATAAAGTGAATTCATTACTTCTTCACTCAGTAGTCCCCAAATTTGCATGTGAATATTTGCACATAGGCAAGAACACATGTTGCAGTCCGGGTCGCATTGCTGTTAGAAATCACCCAACCAAGAGCAGCTTCTGGGAAAAAGAGATTTATTTTGGCTTACAGGCTTGAGGGGAAGCTCCACGATGGCAGGGGAAAACAATGGCATGAGCAGAGGGTGGACATCACCCCCTGGCCAACATAAGGTGGACTACAGCAACAGGAGGGTGTGCCAAACACTGGCATGGGGAAACTGGCTATAAAGCCCATAAGCCCGCCCCCAACAATACACTCCCTCCAGGAGGCATTAATTCCCAAATATCCATCAGCTGGGAACCTAGCATTCAGAATACCTAAGTTTATGGGGACACCTGAATCAAACCACCACAACACACATGCACACACACACACACACACACACACACACACACACACACAGGAGTTAAGGCTACTTTGTTTAAATCTTAATTCCTTGGGTATAGATTTTAACCACTGGTGCTTTGGAGATAATTCCTACGGAAACCTAATTGCTAATTTGTTAATGGATTTTTGTCAGGAGTTTTGCATTATATTAACAGATTGAAACTGGGCAAGTGAGATTGCATAAGCATAGATATCTACAGATGGGACAATTCACAGCCTGTCCCCTCACCCCCACCCCACAGCTGGCTGTTAACCTTTGACCAGCGTACCCACGGCCTCCAATCCTCAGGAAGGCTCTCCTCCGTCCCCTCCCAGTGATTACTCATGAAACAACACAAACGGGCTGCATTTGGTGGTGGTCACTATGGTGTCAGGGCTCCACTGGGACAGAAGAATGCGTTTTGGGCAAAGGTGGATATATATGGGATTAATGTCATGAAGAATCCCCTGAGCTTTTGCAGAGTGGCTGATGCTTCTGGGCTGACTCCTGGCTGATTTCCTAGGTCACTGCTTGCTGCTTCCTGCTCAGAGATCCCACTGGAATCTGGGAGCATTGATTTGGCAGACCAGATGCTAAAAGTAGGGCAACAGCCCACGGGGTGCATCACCACACTGCTCATGCTGTTTGCTCAGCTCATAACTGTGCTCATGCATTTTCATGCACCAGGTGTGCAGGACAACATTTGCCTTGTGTCCTAGTTTCATGGTGGATTTTGAGAATGTGTCACGTAGTAGCTTCTCCAACTTAATTCCCTAAGGAAGTTTACCTAGCTATGGATAGTCACATTATGATCCTATGATTAAAGTTCTGTCATAAATGACACCTCAGCACCTTGTATTATTTCTTTTCCATATCCCATTTGCTGTATTAATATATATAAGTATGATAATTAGCATGACGCATGCTTCTGTTTCATTGTCATGCCCCTCTATGGTGGATTTTATTTTATTTATTTATTTTTCATAATTTCTTCCTACTTAGACAGGCGGATGAATCTTGATGCCCGTCTTGACCACTCCTGTGTTAGGCCTTTTGCAGCTCCTGTGCTGGAGAGACTTCATTCTGTCACTCAGTGCTGATTCCAGTACTGGCTTGTTGAGTGTGCTGACCTTGCTACGATGGTCTTTACAATAAGACCCACGTTCTTCACTTCTGTATTATTCTGTCCTTACCACTCTTTATTCCTAACCCAATATTCCTTGAAACATTCCCTTTATAATGTCCCACAAAGATGTGTGTGATCTATATGTCCTTCATTGACTTCTGATATCATCTGTATCTGTGCCTCAGCAAGTGAAACAAAGGGTGCTTCTTTTGTTTTTTGCATATATGTTTGGTGAGTGTGTGTGTGTGTGTGTGTGTGTGCGCGCGCGCGCACATAGGCCAGAGACTGACATTGGGTGTCTTCTTGGATCACTCTCCACAATATTTGTTAAGACAGCTTCTCTCACTGGAACCAGATTTGGAGCCAGTCTAAATAGTCAGCTTGCACTGGCAATCTCCTGTCCCTTCCTCTATAGCACTGGGATTGCAAATGGGCTGCCATGCCCCCTCCCTCTGGCATTTACCTGGGTTCCAAAGATCTGAACTCAAATCCTAACAGCAAGCACTTTACTGACTGAGCCATATCCTAGCACCGGAATGGACTCTTTTTGACATCTTGCCAAATACATTAAAGAAAGAAGGAAACATAATAAGTCAGACCAAAGAACAATATGAAATGAGCAGCATCCAGGGACCGTGTGAGTGTGATTGCCTATCTTGTTTGATGACAATTTTTTTTTTTTTTGGAAATCTCCAGCTGTTCTTGTGAAAAAACATTTGTTGCTACCAGTCTTTAAATAGAGTGTCCTGGTTTCTCTCTATTTGTGATTTTGTTTCTCTCCCTTTCTTTCTTTCTTTCCTTCTTTTTTTCTTTCTTTCTTTCTTTCTTTCTTTCTTTCTTTCTTTCTTTCTTTCTTTCTTTCTTTCTTTCTTTCTTCCTCTCCCTCTCTCTCTCTCTCTCTCTCTCTCTCCCTCTCTCTCTCTCTCTTCTCTCTCCCTCTTTCTTTCTTTTTGTCTTTCCAGGCAAGGTCTTGCTGTAGTCCAACCTGACCAGGCAATCTGTAGCTTTAGGCTGGCCTTTAACATCATGGCAACCTCTGAACTCATCCTCTCGAATGCTAGGACTAAAGGTGGGTGCCACCATGCCTGGTTTTTCTTGATGCTCATTATTTTTAAACATTTTTTATTGAAGCTTTCATAAATATAACAATATACAAGATAATCATAATACCCTACCACCAACTTCTTTTCCCCTTCCCTAGTCTTTCCTCTAATGAATCTCTCTCTTTCAACATTTTGACTGATTACAAATTTTACTGTTTGGCCCTATAGGGGGGCTGGTCATATTTCCATCTGGTAATGTTCTTATGTACTCATTCCTTTCCTCCAATCTACTGAGGGCCCTCCTCAGTGAGGTCATTGATCCTGGCCATGGGGTCATGAATTCATCAGTCTTTAGAGGGGGAGACAATGCCATAGAATATTTCCCACACTGTGGCGCTGACAATCTTTCCACATCTCTTCCACAAAGTTTCCTGAACCTTGGCAGGTGTGCTATAAAATTACTTGAGTGTTAAGTTTCTTTGGTTTCTGAATTTCTGCGTTGAGATATTTTGGGTGTCCTCAGTGTTTAACACCATCTCCATAGAGTAGGTTTTCAGGCTAGCAGTGAGAACAATGCTCCTGTTTAGAATATCACTTCCTCTGTAATGTCTTGGGGACTCTGGAAGATGTGATGGGGGAGGGACACTTTGTGCAAAGCAGTTGGCTATCTTTTCTTGTTGTATTGACAGATATTGGTTCTCTCCAGTTTTCACAGCTTTCTATAAAACAACAGTGATTCTCAAACCAAGAGTAAAAGGATTAAAGAGGAAAATCCTAGTCATTTAGGACATATTTGGATGGTATAGCCACTCTTCATAGCCAAAGGTCAGTGGGAGCTTCTCTCAGGAGGCTATGGCCTTCCCATCCATGGCATTCTGACTTGGTTTACAAAACCAGGTATGAGTTCTCCCCCACTGAGCAGGCATTATATATAAACAGAGAACTGTCAATTACCCTTATATATTATGTGCCACTATTGCATGAGGTGTTCATTTTGTCCAGTTGGTTGATATAGCTTGTAGGGTCCTCTGTTTGTTCACCCTGTTGGTAGTCATTATTACCCATCAGCTACATACACTTTCCAGCACTACAGGGGCTAGTTCTCGTATCTGGTTCCTAACTTGGAACAGCTTTAGTCAATGGTATTAACAATGGACTAGATTGAAGCTAAGAAAAAAAGGAGAAATAGGGAGACAGGTGTTGCACTTATTTTCTCATTGCTGAAATGAACAGCAGAACAGAAATAGCTTATAGGAGAAAAGGGCTTATTTCAAACATACAGACTCAACTGGAAGCTTCATTATGAAAAAAGTGGCTCATTTTAGCATCCACAGCAGAAAGACACCACGAATTGACAGCAAGCTTGAACTGCCAGTGCCAGAGCTTCAAGTGCTCTCTCTCTATACCTTAGGGCTGGAATACAAGATCCATCTCCCTTGACACCTCCAGCAGCCTACTGGAAACTTAAGTCTGAAGCTTAACCCTAACTAAAACTCCCTGAGGCCATGGAGGACATATATTCATATTCAAACCACCACAGGCGGAGAGAGAAGGGGTTACTGGACAAGCTAGTTGAAGTTCAGTCTTTGTATCTGTTTCTCATTCATTGACCCAATATTTTAAAGCATGGGAAAGGGATCATTTTAATACCAAAGTACTGAGATAGCTAAGTTTAATTTGAACATTATTTTGTTCCAAGGATGTCCCTCCTCCAGTCTTACTTTCTATCCTTCCAACAGCCCTCCTAACTCCCCAGCACACACAGACAAGTCCCCTCTCTCTGCTTTTCAATTACATGGACAAACAAGAATTGCTTTATTTTGGTCACATTAGATAAAGTTTTACTTTCCCTATATTTGCAGACTGCCTTAGAGATAACGAACCAGACCTATGGGCTAGAGACCTTTTTGGATCTAATACAATGTTGACAAGAGTCGATCATTTAATTTTTGATTCATAAGCCTAGGAGCATAAAATGAACGATGCACTAGATTTTACCACATTCAGTTCTTTTTAAAAAACTATTTATGGGCTGGAGAGATGGCTTAGTGGTTAAGAGCTTGCCTGTGAAGCCTAGGGACCCCCGTTTGAGGCTTAGTTCCTCAGGTCCCACGTTAACCAGGTGCACAAGGGGGCGCACGCGTCTGGAGTTCCTGTGCAGTGGCTGGAAGCCCTGGCATGTCCATTCTCTCTCTCCCTCTATCTGTCTTTCTCTCTGTGTCTGTTGCTCTCAAATAAATAAACAAATAAATGTACAAAGAATATTAAAAAAAAACTATTTATTTAAGAGAGAGCCATATAGAGAGAAAGAGAATGGGCATGCCAGGCTCTCTGGCCACTGCAAAGTCCATATGCATGTGCCAACTAGTGCATCTGGCCTATGTGGGTCCTGGGGAATTAGGCCTGCATCTTTAGGCTTTGTAGGCAAGTGCCTTAACCATTAAGCCATCAGTTCTTTAGCTATATTTAATGTTGTATCTCTTGCTAGGTAACCAAACCACAGCTCTTAACCAAAGTTAGCATCTAACCTGTTTTATTATTTTAGATTAAAATGCTTTATCATTATTAATATAAAAGTAAACTAAAATGTAACATAGACCATGAAACTTACAAAATCAAAAACATCACTCTCTGATCACTTATAGGAAAAATAAGAACAAAATCTGTGCTGATCCATAGAGCAGACACTCCTTCCTCTGCAGTGCAACCAAACATGGGCTGCTTGTCAACTGCAGCCCATTCTGCTTGTATGATGCAGGAGAAAATAGAGACCTTGAGGATGACTGAAATTAGATTACAGGGGTTATGTGCCACTTTTTATTGTTAATATTTTATTATTTTTCCATAGGAAGAGATAAATAAGAGAAACATAAAGGATAAAAGACATTTATTTCTAAGTTAACAATTGAGTCAGAGGGTATGATATCTGTATATATATGACTATCAGTTTAGTATGCATAGGTGATTCCTAAACATCTAACTTCAACAACTTACTAAAAAAAAAAAGAAGAAGAAGAAGAAGAAAAGAAGGAAACAAGTCCCAGTAACAAGGATCATATGCGGTCCAATCTAATAAGAATTTAGATCAATTCTGTGGACATTACTGAAGATAGAGGAAGCACCTGTTCTTGAATTTTAAAAATTGATACTTTCAGGGAGCTTTTTAGTTCCATTTGTATATCAACTGTGAATTAGGCTCTTTTTTTTTTCTGTTTGGAGCAAAGAGTGAAATAACATCTTGAAATTTGAACCTACTGAAAGGATTGACTTTCTGTGACAAACTATGCTCACATGAAGTGGTCATTGTGTTCATAACTTTAGAATCTAACTCATATACATTGTTTAAGGGTACATTGTTGCAGTCAGTTTCGCATTACTGGAAAAAATCAACCAACCAAGAGTAGCTCATAGGGAAAAATGAGGTTTATTTTGGCTTACTGGCTCCAGGAAAAGTTCCACGATGGCAGGAAAGAAGTTGGCATGAGCAGAGGGTGGACATCACTCCCTAGCCAACATCAGGTAGATAACAGCAACAGGTGAGTGTGCCAAACCTATGGCATGGGGAAACTGGCTATAATACACGTAAGCCCACCCCCAACAATACACTGCCTCCAGGAACTGTAGTTCCCAAATTTCCATCAGCTGGAAACCTTGCATTCAGAATATCTATGTTTATGGGGGTCACCTGAATCAAACTACCACATTCTGCCCCGAGCCCCCATAAACTGAAAACAATACATGATGTAAAATGCAGTACATTCATCCAACTTTAAAAAAGATATTCTAACTTAGCCATAATTCCAAAAATTTCCCCCAAACCCATAATGGCACAGAATAAGCATTCACACTGCAAAAGATGGCATAGCAAAGAAATATTCAAACAATACAAGATTTAAAACAACCAGGGCAAATTTCAAACTCTGTAGCTTTAAGTCCAACAACTCTAGCCAGTGACAAGCCTCAAAATCCAATAATTCTAACCAGCATTAAGTCTTTGGAGTTCCAATTCCGCCCCTCCAGCTAGGCTACTCACAGTCTTGAAACACTTCATCTGGGCAGGCAGCTCCCCTTGACAGCCATTTTGTGGTCCCAGCATCTCCACTGGGTCTCCACTGCAACCTGCAGTTCATCCTCATGGCCCCATGGGGTCTCCATGCAGGCATCCTGCAAGCCTGCTTCATGCTGCCTATGGCCATTTCCAAAGCACAAGACTGTGTTGCAAACCCTATGAACCTCTCTTTCCTGCATTTCTTATACTCTACAATACCAGACAGGGTGCCAATTTGTTAATCCAGGGGGACTTAAGTAGACTTTGAAGAACAGGACACTCCTTGAGCACTCAGGCCCTTTCAAAAGAGTCTACATTCTTCCTAGCTCAATCTCAAAGGTTGTAATCTCAATTGCAGCTGAATGGGCAACAGTTCACCCAAAGATTTTTCTTTCTGTGCCATATCCCTCTGCTCACACCAGTTCATTTCTGTGCAAAGCAACTCTGCAGGACACAGGCATAACAGCAAGCCTCTCACACAAACTGCTAGCCCAGTCCAAGAAAAGTTGTTTCTCACCCTCATAAGCCAAACCTCACAGTCCATAGCATTCAGGTTGGTCTTTCAATTCTGACCAGAATAGTCCATCAAGCTATGATTATAGCACTGCAAGTCATGCCTTAGTCCAAGGCTTTAAATCCTTCTACATTCCTGTTGAAAATCAGCTCCAAAGGCCAAAGCCACACTGTCAGGTGTCTAACCACAATCCCATTCCTCGGTACCACTGATGCAGTTAGGTTTGCATTGCTGGTAGAAATCACCTGATCAAGAGCAGCTTGTGGGAAAAAAAGAGGGTTAATTTGGTTTATAAGCTTGAAGGGGAAGCTGCATGATGGCAGGGAAAATGATGGCATGAGCAGAGGGAGGACATCACCCCTGGCCAACATATGGTGGACAATAACAACAGGGGAGTGTGCCAAACACTGGCAGGAGTAACTGGCTATAATGCCCATAAGCCCACCCCCAACAATACACTGGCACCAGGAGACATTAGTTCCTAAATCTTAGGAACTAATCTTAGCATCCAGAACACCTAAGTTTATGGGGGAGATGTGAATTAAACCACCCCAACCATAATCCAAAGAATGCCCTATTTCATTTCTCTAGTTAACATAATAAGGGTAAGCATAAGCTCTAGAGCAAATAGAAAAAGGCTATTCAGCGTGATGCCTGGTTAGTTTAGTATTCTTCCTGATTTTTAGATTCTAAAAGAAATCATTTTAAACAAGATTATGAATGCTATTTTCATTTCTTGCCATTGAAGTTTGCAATATGGATACTCAATACCTTTTAAAATGTGTTTCTCTGAGGTGGTCTGGTTACTAACAAGGTTTATTAGCCAAGCTATCAATAAATAACAAGTTTCTGCTTTTGTATGTTATTTTCTCATCAAAACTTTTGAAGTTGAAATCTGTATAAAAGCCTAGGCTAAGGTAGAAGTGCACTCAGTGGTCTGATGATTCCTAGTGAGTTCATAAGCAGACTTTATGAACTGTCATGTAAAGGTATGTCATAAATAAATGCATTCTAGGGAAAAATACAAGCATAAACATTCCCAGAGTGAGTCATGCTAAATAGACATAAAATACTTCTGGATTCCTTGTTTATAGAAGAATAAACTGAGGCACCAATGCTGTTGGCAGTCATAATCATTCAAGTAATTGCAAATTTAATGTTTGACCAAAATGAAAGCTATTCACGGCCAAGTCTAAGTCTGTTTTATTCAAGTACAAAGGTTTAGATAATTCTCAGATGGAGAAATATAAGTTTTTCTTTTGGTAACCATTCCAGAGTGTGATAAATTGTCACATGTAGCTTGGAAACCAACCTTGGTCTTCCATATTCCCAAGGCTGAGCTGGGTATATTATTGAAGCGAAAATATTAACAGATGATGTCTTGGCTCTAAATATTTATATTTAAACATACAAAATTTTAAATTTTGTTAAAAATTAACTAACATTTGTCATCTGTAGACAAATTAAAACCTGTGCCAGTCTAATTAGTAATCAGAAGCATGGTGATTATCTTTGGCATATGAACATGGAAAACTTCTCCAGAGCAAAATAATGCCACACTGCACTCTTCTGAGTCTTTTTTTCCTTCACACTGACAGTGTTAATAGTCTAATGACATACTAGCCATTCTGTTTTAGGCTTTGGACAGTTTAATTTTTCATCTTTAGCAGAGGAATTTGATCTGTCATATATCATCTGTCATCAATTCATCCATCCATGCTGCTACCCATCTACCTATGTTTATGTATCTATATATCTGTGTAGCTTTGAGCATGTATCATAACAAATCTATCTATCTCTCTATCTACTATCTACTATCTATCTATCTCTCTATGTATCTATCTATCTATCTGTATCTATATCTATATCTATATCTATATCTATATCTATCTATATCTGTATATCATCTATGTACACGATAATGGCTACATCAAAGAAATATCTTTTCCAAATATTAGTGGTGTTAACTTTAGAAAGTCTGCTCTATATATAAGGATAAATAATGTATAGTTTTATAAGCTATGGAAATATGCTTGGCCTTTTTAAAAAGTGTATACACACACACACACACACACATATATTTTAATCTAAATATAGGAAGATATTTGAGAAGACAGTAAGTAGAACAATTGTGTTTTATTTTGTATATATATGCATGTGGTAGCATGCATGTGTATATGTATTAGCAGGGGGTACACACATGCATGTGTGTGTGGATATGGAGGCCAGAAGTTGACAATAGGTATCTTTTTGATCACTTTCCATCTTATTTATTGAGGCAATGCCTCATTTTAGCCCAATTTGGCCCATATAGCTATCCAGCTTGCCTCAAGAATCCCCCATCTTCACTTCCCCAGTCCTGGGGTTGCAGGTGGGCTACTATGTCTGACATTCATGTAGATTCTGTTAATTCAAACTTAGATCCCCATGCTTGGCTTACTAGGGAAAGCAAATGCTTTCCCTAGTAAGCCACCTCCCTAGCCCTCTGTTGTGTAAGACACCAAAATAGCTGATCTAGGAAGAAGCGACAACAGGAAGTAAAAATGGAATGACGGAGAAGATCCCAGGCTCATACTCATGGAATTTTCAACCTCAAAAAGCATGAGTCAAATGTGTATCTAATGTTTATAAATTTCCAGTCTGTGCTTTTATTTTATAGCAACAGAAAACTAGTTAAAACATAGGGTAAAGGATAGTCTGCAGTTAAAATGAATTTTTATAGGAAGTTCATAGATTACCAATGTGTCTTGCTAACGCCAAGCAATGCATGTTTGTTTGCTCCTGTGAGAACCTGCATATAAATGAGAGTGGAGAAAGCTCATGTTTACACTAGTAGCATGTGTGTGCAAGAGGCAGTAGCGGGCAGGATTGAGAAGGTAAACTTTGGAACAGCAGCTCTGACATATGGGGTTAGCCCTCTCCACCTTTGGGTGGATATTAGGGCCCTATAATAATAATTGCTGAAAAGGAGAGAACATTCCTTAATTGTTTTCCATGGCTCCTTCTTAAAGCAGTTTCCTATGCTGAGAAGGGATTGCTATAGGAGTAAAATCAAAATGAAGCAGTAAACGGACAATAAAGATTAAACAGAAGGTTATTGCCAATTTAGGGAGGGTGACGGAGCCAGAACATCTCAGAATAAAGCACTTTACTTTTAGAAACCATACACCTATAGCAGAAGAGGGATATTTATGAGGTTTCACAAGCTTTTCTGAATCTTGCTTCTTTCTAAAAGTTCAGAATTACTAGTTTCAGATAAAAGTTTTTAGTGATTGAGTCTTGTTATTAAGTGTTCATTGAATGTGGATAACTGAGAGTCAGATCACGCATGGGAATAAAGAAATATAGTGACTAATAGTACTAGCTTCCTTCCTAAGATCTGGGACCTCACCATCCATGGGCTTTTGGCTAGGTTTTCAGTACTAGGTATGAACTTTCTCACACACAAACAAACAAACAAAAAAATCCATCAGAAAGCAGTTGGTCACCCTCATACCAGTCCTGCACCAGTGGGCACATTCTCTATGACTGGTTGGTTGTGTAGCTCTCAGGGTTCACTGCAAGGTGAGGTGGTTGATGACTTTTTACTCCAGCAGTCAGCATTGCACTGGTTGGCACTGTGATAGGGAAGACGCTTCCAGTTCCATTCTAGCTTTACTTCTTGGTGTCTTACAACTGGACCAAGTGGCCTTCAGCAACAGGGACTTTCTATCTAGTTCTGATGAAAAAAAAAAAAAAAGAAAAAGAAAAACATCACTTGTGATAACCTGTATTGTTTGGGTGGGGGTGGGGGCTTAGGAGTCTCCCTGATCAAAACTCAGTGGGAAATGTCATACTCTGGGCATTGGGATTTTCCTATGTTAACATAGGACTTGCGGGAGCAGCATTATCCACCATGTAGGGTAGTTCTCTTCAATCTCCTTTTTAAATAATATATTTTTAATTAGATAATAAAGAAGTAGATTACCATAATGATTTTTCACATGCCTCTAGTTTAAGTCTTAAGTCCTTTTTCCTTTCCACTGTCATCCCCACTCCTATCGCCACTTAAACCCTTCGATCCCCAGTTTTCTGATTTTAATTTTTCCTCCCCTTGAGCTCCTCTCCCCGTTATCCCCCCGTGACCCACTATCAAAGGCGTCTGCAAGCCATATGCCTGGTTATATAAATGCTATTGCATTGAGAATAATCAATCAATGTGTGTGCTTGGCTCCTTGTGCGTTGTGGTGAAGAACAGCTGCCGAGGCAGTGACTTTATAAGCACAGCAAATAGTTTATTTAGCTACAAATTGTTTTCAAAGTTCTGTGGAAGGCTTGTACAACATTTGCCATCATCTCAGTTGCAGCAAGTACTTAGCCAACTAAACAGATATCACAGGACTCCTTGTTCATAAGTGTGTTAGACTGTTTTAATGTTAATTTTGCAGCTTTTGGATTTTGCATTAGACATAGTATAAGTTTGGGTATATAACTCCAGCACACTTGTTTGTTATTTGTATTTACTTTTATTATTTATGTCCTTCTGTGAAGACACATCATGACCTAGAAGGTGTGGGTGTCCTTCACATCTACATTAACTCTAGTGCATTACAAACCAACAATTTCTACTATCAACTCAATAATCCATACACTATATCAGTTCTTTTTCTTTATTTGTTGGATGGAATTTCCAGCCAAAAGCAGCTTAAGGGAAGAGATTTTTAAATTGACTTATTGTTCCAGAGGGTAAAGTCAGCCTTGACTGAGAAATAATGACTGGCCAAAGCAAGAAGCCTGTATGGCAGACAGGATGGGTAGAAAGAGAAAACTGTGATCCTAGGCTACAATATGTCAGGACCAACACCAATCCAATGGCACACTTATTCTGGAAGGTCTTATCTCCAAAAGGTTCTGAAATCTCACCACTTTGCTGGGAACCAAATGTTCAAATATTTAAGTCTATGGAGGGCAATTACATTTAAGAAAGAAAACAGGAGGATAAAAAAGAGAATGCTAGAATTTATCTTAATAGTACTTGGTCGTGTGATTTGAATGAACAGCTATTGCTACTGTCCAAGCTGTTTTTCAATGGAGCCCACACCACTGCCATCAAGAGACAAATGTGTTTTCTGGAGTGATGCTACCAGTCCAAGGAATCCAAAGCCTTGTATGTCCAGTTGCCAGTAACAAATGGACAAGAATCGCTACTGCAAGCCATAGCTTTCATGGCTTCCAGGGACCAAACTTCATTAAACTCTCCTAAGATTTGTTAGAAGCTTCTGAGTCAGTAGCCTATCCTTTTCATTCAGAACAACTCGAACCTCCCCCTGTAGGCAGGAAGACTATACCATAGCTATCTTTCTTTATCTCATTCTTTGGCCTTCACTACCTCCATTGATCCAAATATTCATCTCTGAGTTTCCAATATTCTCTTCACTACATCAAAGAAACACAGTGTATCTTGATTTTTGGTTCAGCCAATCTGTTTACTGGAATCCTGTCAATGTTCATAAAAATGAAAATATGTTCATATTATTTCATGGAAAAAAATGGAGTCACTTTTTATTCATGCAGGCAACATTTAGAGAGTACATGAGAATTAATCAAAATAACCCCTTTTAGAAATTGGGTTGTGTTTTCCTACAGAGATTATAATGATTTTTTTTCAAATAAATGTAGTTATAGACTTCCATGATAAACTTAATTTCCTGTATGCAATTATTTGTATAGATAAATGTGTTTCCTGTTTCAAGAAATAGTTGATCAAACATCTTTGGAAAATGGCTCCGACACGGGCTAAAGATTGATTCTAAGATTCCCACAATTCTTCTTTTTAAAAATATTTTCTGTTTATTTATTTATGCACCACCATGTGCATTTGGCTTATGTGGGTTCTAGGGAGTGGAATGTAAGACCTTAGGCTTCACACACAAGTGCCTTAACTGCTAAGCCATCTCTCCAGACCACACAGTTCTTCTTATCCTGCTGCTCATTCCCATGTGTTCTCTAAGCTTAAACTTCTTACAGGGAAAATCCTAATGACAGAATCTTTAATAATATTACCAAAAACTAAACATACAACCATACGTGACATGCATAGTTAGACTTTGGCCTTGCCCTCCACAGTAAGATAATAGGAAAGTACCGCCGCTGGGGTAAATATAGTTTGCTAAAAGAACATGCTGGAAGAGGGTCTAGTCCTGCCGAGTTGGGTTACTGGCTCTGAATGGAGTGAGAAGTATTGAAACCAAGCACAGAAATTCAAGGGGAAATCTAGCAGAAGAAGAAGCACAGCCAGCTCGGCAGCTGGGTCTTCTGTTTGAAGTTATTAGGGAAATTCAGCTTCTGCTACTCAGATACAACATTTTTATCTTTTATGCCCTTCCCAGACCTGGTTCCCAGATTATGTTCTCCTCTTTAATTCTTGGTTTGGGTTTCCTAGTTCCTTTATGTGTTTTGAGTAGATGGAAGTTGTCATGCTATTTCCAGAAATGTCTGTGGAAGTTTGAATGACTGGGCCACAATATATTCAGGATTGTATTAAAGTTTGTAATTTAGATCTGTAGCCTCCTGGCTGAACTGTGTGTGGCTCTTAGGGTCCAGCCCTAAGGCAGATCTGAATTCCAATTTAAGATATGCAAAGTGTCTGAGTTCTGCCTGGGGTTGCTGAAGTGTGCTTGCTTGTGGTGGCTAAGCTTGATAGTGATTTTGCTGTTTAAAATTGGTCACTTTGGAAGTTCTCTAAAGTTTTATTTATTTTCCATCAGTTTGCTTCTGTTTTATCAAAACCACACACTAAAATTTTATTCTTGGTAAGAAGTCTTTGTAAAAGTGATGTTTCACTTTTTTATGTTTTTCAGAAATATAAAAGTACATTTTCTAAGATTCAATAAACAGACACTTCAGGTGGTTCAGACCTGAAAGGTAGACATGTGAGACTTTGTGAAACATTTAACCTTGACATTCTCCCAATCTAATTGACAAGTCTGGTGTTGATGACTTGCTGAGATAAGAGGGATTTTCAGTGTATAATATGCAGGTCATTGGTTTTAAGTTGGGTCCATTATAATTTATTGGAGTCTTGACAGCTCTAGATGATATAAAGAAGAAAGATTGGCTTTATTAGGTGATTTTCCTGTCTTTAGTAGTGCTACTTTAATAGATAATAATGGTTAACAACTTGATGACATTTCCCTGATTTTACTTTAGCATTTGGAAGGTGATGAATCCTTGGACTTGACAATGTTTGAATGAGTTCATAGTCCAGAATAGCGAGTCTGGGACCTGCAAAGACTCCATTTTCCTTAAACTTTCAACCCTGTAGTTTTAGCTATGTGCCTCTTTAAGTACAACCTGACATTTGGGTTTGATTGGTTGAAATCTCTTAGAAATAATAAGAGCACACTTGGATGCTCAGCCACATACTACAATCTAATATGCTCCATGGAAACAGAATGAGTTTTCTAAGTTCACAAGGTGATGCTCTGATCCTACAGGGTATTGAAAAGGCTTGAAAGTGGATTTTTCTCCAAATCTTTCAGATAAAAAAAGTTTCCATGTAGTCTATACCATTATTTCAGCCATGTGAGTCTCTGAGTAGAGCAATCTAACCAAGCATGTGTATTTGTGACAATTAGAACTGTGAGACAATGAATGGATTTTTTCCAATACCTAGTTGATGGATAAATGTAAATGTAAATGTAAATCTCAAGCTTTCAGATACTCTGTGGGATCAGTAGGTCACTTTCAGAATTCTCCCGAGGTGATGGCTATTCCCCAGAATTAAACTCACCTATGAGTATCCTGTAAAAGCTATTGTGATCTACTTCTCACCTTTCATAGCCTCAAAATAAATAACTTCTTATTTATTTAAAAGAACAGTTATATAGCTATAGCCACGAGAAATTCCTTCTCTATTCTCATCTCCCAGGAGTAGTAAAATATACCTAGCATTTTAAGGTATAGTTGTCTTTAAATGACAATTATTTTTAAAGAACACAGGAGAAAAACATTATAATGTTATGTTTCTAATAAAAGAAAGAAGAATCTGCCAGTGAAAAAGTCAAAGGTCAGTATTAATGAAATATCAAATCATTAGGAGAGCAAAACATTAAATTATATATTAAGATATCAAATATTAAAAATAAACTATAGTTAGGCAGTTCTTTGAACCTTCCCAGTTCAATGAATCAGATACTAGGAATATGTGTTCTAGCAGTGAATCTTGAAATTCCATATCCATTGATTTTTTTTAGATGCATTTATTTATTTATTTATGTGAGAGAAGAAAAAAGAGAGAGAAAGAGCTAGAGAGAAAGAGAAAGAAATAATGGGCATACTAGGGCCTCTAGGCACTGCAAATGAACTCTAGATGCAGTGCCACCATATGAATATGGCTTACATGGGTTCTGGGGAATTGAACCTTGTTCTTTTGGTTTCAGAGACAAGTGCCTTAACTGCTAGACCATCTCTTCAGTGCCCCCATATCCATGGATTCTTCTTTGTATACTTGTTAAGGCTCAGATTGCTATTCTGTTTACCTCCATGTTCTGAACTAGTAGGTTTAGGGCACAGCCAGGAATTTGCTGTTCTTACAGTTTTCCTGGAGATGCTGCTATTGCTGTTCTGAGGACAACATTTTGAAAACTACCAGGGCACTGATACCACCCTGGCTATTTTGTGTTGACTATCATGAATTCAGAGGAACTGAAGCATTTTAGGGAGTGTGAGCCAGACATAGATTTGCATATAAAGACACCCTTGGCAAAGGAAATGGCTTATTTACTTTTTTAGCATATACTAGGTAATTTGTATGACTGAAGCCTTTGCCTGGCATATTAATATTTATTACAAAGACATTATCCCAGTCAGATAAAGAGAAACACAAATAATACAAGGTAACATGCAATTGTATAATTGTGCACATATATAGTGCATGAAGCAAACTCACCGTAGTCTAGAGTGATACAGTAGCAGCAAGTCAAAATTTCAATGGACAACACCATGAACTGTACATTGTTTTTCGATACAGTAGTTCATATTACTGAAGTCAATGATCAGGTGTAAGGCTAAGCATGGTTCATTGTTGGTTAGTTTGACGTTTTTCTTTCCTTAGTCTCTACATGCACGCACACTCACACACACACACACACACACACACACACACACACGCATGCACACACACAAACAAATATAATCTTAGAGCCAAATGTTGTTATTCATCCTTGATTCTTAAACTGTATTTTATTTCCTGAGAAATGTGACTGAAGCACAAAGTTTAAAGTTCCTCTAGTCCTTGCTCTGTTATACCTTTCTTTCTTTCTTTCATCCTTCCTTCCTTCTGTCTTTATTTTTATTAAGTAAAACACTTGCATGGACATGTCATGTGTTGGTACCATCATTTCCCTCCTTCCTGTCCTCATTCCACTGAGGGCCCTCTTCAGTGGGATTGCTGGTGTCCGCCATGGGGCTGCAGGTTATGAGTAGTGAGGGTATCAGCCAGTGCTTGTGGTTAGGGGGGGAAATGCCTCTGGATCTTCCCTCCCACCCTGTGGCTCTTACAATCTTTCTGCCTCCTCTGCCACAAAATTCCCTCAGCTGTAATGGGTGTGATTTAAGTATATCTTAATGTCCAGCAGCTTCTGGATTTCTGTCTTGGCATGTTTTGAGTATCTCAAAAATATCTCAGTGTCTATCTCTATCACCCTTGTGCAGGTTATCAGGCTCACAGTGGAAGCATCACTCTTAGTCATTTTGACAATTCTGTGGTTTCACCAGGGCCCTAACTGGATGTGAGGGGTGGTTCATCTCCTGTATGTTTCCAGCTGTCTTTTCTTGTTTTGTTGGTTGGTTGCCCTCACATTCTCTAATGGAGAGTGAAGTGAGTGTAAGTTAATATAATACATTTATTTTAGAGTATGTCCATCAACAAAGATACATGCTATTACACCTCATATCTGAGAAAGAATCTTCTCTTTGTCTAAAACCATCTTTTCTAGTAAATTATTTGTCAGCTGCTCAATAGCAGCTACTTAGAAGTCCCTAGTTTGCTGATTACTCTTGAACTTTTGTTAATGTTTGGGGACCACATTTTCACCTAAATCGTTCTAATCAGTAGTTAATGAGTTCTGCTTTGCTACATCCAATTCTTCCTCACAAGGACTAGTATTTCTCTGGGTAGATCAATTCTGAAGATTTTTGTGATCCATTCAATACAATCTATATTGAAACTTGTTCTTCTCTTGGTTTTTGGGTGATCCTGCTATGATTTTTCTCCAAATTCATTGACTGTTTTCTCTTTACCAGGTCTTCATTTTTATTACTTTCTTGACACTATCTTTCATAACATAGAATTTTTATATATAAAAGTCTGTTGTTTGAAATAATTCCTTGCATTCTATCTGACCACAATGGAATTAAAATACAAATCAGTAGCAAGAAAGGCTATAGAGCATACACAAAATCATGGAAACTAAACAATACACTACTAAATGATGACTGGGTCAATGAAGAAATCAAAAAGGAAATCAAAAAATTTATAGAGTCAAATGATAATGAGAACACAACATACCAAAATCTCTGGGACACAATGAAGGCAGTTATAAGAGGTAAATTTATAGCCTTGAGTGCCTATATTAAGAAATTAGAAAGGTCGCAAGTAAATGACCTAATGCTTCGCCTTAAAGCCTTGGAAAAAGAAGAACAAGGCAAACCAAAAATCAGTAGACAGAAGAAATAATAAAGATTAGGGCAGAAATTAATGAAATAGAAACAAAAAGAACAATCCAAAGAATTAATGAAACAAAGAGTTGGTTCTTTGAAAGAATAAACAAGATTGATAAACCCTTAGCAAATCTGACCAAAAGAAAGAAAGAAGAGACACAAATTAATAAAATCAGAGATGAACAAGGTAACATCACAACAGATTCCAGAGAAATTCAAAAAATCATAGGGACATACTATAAAAGCATATACTCCACAAAGTATGAAAATCTGAAAGAAATGGATGATTTCCTTTCTCTATATGACCTACCTAAATTAAATCAAAATGAGATTAATCACTTAAATAGACCTATAACAAACATGGAGATCCGAACAGTTATCAATAATCTCCCAACTAAAAAAAGCCCAGGCCCGGACGGATTCACTGCTGAATTTTACCAGACTTTTAAGGAAGAGCTAACACCATTGCTTCTTAAGCTTTTCCAGGAAATAGAAAAAGAAGGAATTCTACCAAACTCCTTCTATGAGGCCAGCATCACCCTGATACCAAAACCAGGCAAAGATAGAACAAAAAAAGAAAATTACAGACCAATCTCCCTCATGAACATAGATGCAAAAATTCTCAACAAAATATTGGCAAACAGAATACAAGAATATATCAAAAAGATCATTCACCCTGACCAAGTAGGCTTTATCCCAGAGATGCAGGGATGGTTCAACATATGCAAATCTATAAATGCAATACATTACATAAACGGGTTGAAGGACAAAAATCACATGATCATCTCATTAGACACAGAGAAAGCATTTGACAAAATCAAACATCCCTTCATGATAAAAGTCCTACAGAGACTGGGAATAGAAGGAACATATCTCAATATAATAAAGGCTATTTATGACAAGCCTACAGCCAACATATTACTAAATGGGGAAAAACTGGAAGCTTTTCCACTAAAATCAGGAACAAGACAAGGGTGTCCACTGTCCCCACTTTTATTTAATATAGTTTTGGAAGTCTTTGCCATAGCAATAAGGCAAGAGACACACATAAAAGGGATACAAATTGGAAAGGAAGAAATCAAGTTATCATTATTTGCAGATGACATGATTCTATACATAAAGGACCCTAAAGACTCTACTAGCAAGCTGTTAGAGCTGATCAAAACCTACAGCAATGTAGCAGGATACAAAATAAATACACAGAAATCAGTAGCCTTCATATATGCTAACAACAAACACACAGAGCATGAAATCAGAAAATCACTCCCATTCACAATTGCATCAAAAAAAATAAAGTACCTTGGAATAAACCTAACCAAGGAAGTAAAGAATCTTTACAATGAGAACTTTAAAACACTCAAGCGAGAAATTGCAGAAGACACTAGAAAGTGGAGAAACATCCCTTGTTCCTGGATTGGAAGAATCAATATTGTGAAAATGGCAATCTTACCTAAAGCAATCTACACATTTAATGCAATCCCTATCAAAATTCCAAAGGCTTTCTTCATGGAAATAGAAAAAACAATCCAAAAATTCATTTGGAATCACAAAAAACCTCGAATATCTAAAATAATACTGAGCAACAAAAAAGAGGCTGGTGGTATCACCATACCTGATTTTAACCTATACTACAGAGCCATAGTAACAAAAACAGCATGGTACTGGCACAAAAACAGACATGTAGATCAGTGGAACAGAATACAGGATCCAGATGTAAGCCCAAGTAGCTATAGCCACCTGATATTCGATAAAAATGCCAAAAATACTCATTGGAGAAGAGACAGCCTCTTCAGCAAATGGTGTTTTGAAAACTGGATATATATCTGCAGAAGGATGAAAATAGATTCTTCTCTCTCGCCATGCACAAGAATTAAGTCCAAATGGATTAAAGACCTTAACATCAGACCGGAAACTCTGAAACTGCTAGAGTAAAAAGTAGGGGAAACCCTTCAACATATTGGTCTTGGCAAAGACTTTCTGAATACAACCCCAATTGCTCAGGCAATAAAACCACAGATTAACCACTGGGACCTAATGAAATTACAAAGATTTTGCACCGCAAAGGACACAGTGAAAAAAGCAAAGAGGCAACCTACAGAATGGGAAAAAATCTTCGCCAGCTATATATCTGATAGAGGATTAATATCTAGGATATACAAAGAACTTGAAAAGTTAAATAATAAGGAATCAAACAAGCCAATCAAAAAATGGGCTAAGGAGCTAAATAGAGAGTTCTCAAAGGAAGAAATACGAATGGCATATAAGCATCTAAAAAAATGTTCTACATCACTAGTCATCAGGGAAATGCAGATTAAAACTACATTGAGATTCCATCTCACTCCTGTCAGATTGGCCACTATCATGAAAACAAATGATCATAAATGTTGGCGGGGATGTGGAAAAAAAGGAATCCTTCTGCACTGCTGGTGGAAATGCAATCTGGTCCAGCCATTGTGGAAAACAGTGTGGAGGTTCCTAAAACAGCTAGAGATTGATCTACCATATGACCCAGCTATAGCACTCCTACGCATATATCCAAAAGACTCATCACATTCCCTTAGAAGTACGTGCTCAACCATGTTTATTGCTGCTCAATTTATAATAGCTGGGAAATGGAACCAGCCTAGATGTCCCTCAACAGATGAGTGGATAATGAAGATGTGGCACATACAATGGAGTTCTACTCAGCGGTAAAGAAAAATGAAGTTATGAAATTTGCAGAAAAATGGATGGACCTGGAAAGTATTATACTAAGTGAGGTAACTCAGACCCAGAAAGCCAAGCTCCACATGTTCTCTCTCATATGTGGATCCTAGCTACAGATGACTGGGCTTCTGCGTGAGAATGAAAATACTTAGTAGCAGAGGCCAGTAAGGTAAAAAGGAGACATAAAGGGTAGAGAAAGGAAGAGGGGAGGATACTTAATAGGTTGATATTGTATATATGTAAGTAGAATGATTGAGATGGGGAGGTAATATGATGGAGAATGCAATTTCAAAGGGGAAAGTGTGTGGGGGGGGAGGGAGGGAATTACCATGGGATTTTTTTTTTTATAATCATGGAAAATGCTAATAAAAATTTAAAAAAAAATATGCCCTTGGACATTTTGCCTGTTGTTTGTCTGTTGTAGTTACTTTCTTGTTGCTGAGCAAAAGCACCCAATCAAAAGCAGCTCGTGGGAGAAAAGGGTTTTTTTTTAGCTGATAGTCTTGAAGTGAATCTTCATGATGGCAGGGGAAAGCATGGAATGAGCAGGGGCTGGACGTCACCTCTGTCGCAGCAGGTGGAAAACAGCAGCAAGAGAATAAGCCATGTTCTAGCCAGGAAGAGATAATTATAACAGCCCAAGGTCAACCCCAACAACATACCTCCCCCAGTAAGGCTCCACTCCCAAATTACCATGAGCTCAGAGCAAGCATTCAGAGCATATGAATTTGGTGAACATCTGATTCAAACCTCCTTAGCATCTCTGAGTGCACCTCTGCTCACTGAATAAAGAAACTTATAAGATCATGTTTATAAGCAATACTAACATTTGGTTGGTAATAGAGATATTTAGAAAACATTTTGACATGCTACCCACTTACATTAACTGTAATAGTAGGCACACCCTATATCATGTGCCTCGGCACACAGGCTCTCAGCCAGGCTTACAGTATAAGATATGATTTCTGCCCCCTGTGCAATGGTACTTAAATCCAATCACAAAATTCTTAGTTCCTCCAATAATATTCTTGCCACTGTCGCACCAGTGGGCACATCTTGCCTGGCAGATTGGTTGTGAAGTAAAAAATGTCCACTTCTTGGTAGAACTATGGATTGCTTTTCTCCTCCAGCAGTTTTCACAGCACTTTATGGCATGAAGAAAGCTAATCAAAAGGACAGAAACTTATAGCTCATTTTAGCTTTACTTTTTCTACCACCTGCAGATGAAGCATGTCATGTTTTCAGCAATAAGAACTTACCATATAGTTTTGGTGGGCAACTAAGAGCAAGGTTTATAGTCTTACTTTATGTGCCTCTCTAGCATCCCTAAGAAATAACTCATTGGGAGGTATCTTATCCCTTGCCTGGCATTTATGATTAGTAGCCTGTGACTTCTGAAAGCAGCTTTATCCACCCATGTAGAAGACCTTCAATGGCTGGCAAACTTAATCAGTATGTGTGTCTGTTGTATGCTCAATTCTAAACAGAACATAAAAGTTACCCCCATCATGGTTCTGGGAACCATGAAGAACTGGAGGCAAGAGAATATATGAGAAAAAACAATAGGGAGGTGGGTAGTGGAAAGTTGTCTTTGGGATATGACATGGCTTTTAAAGTCATGAAATTAAAGAGGCTATGGTTTTCTGCACAAGATTTGGACTGTCGATATTTTATCTTTCGGGGGTAGGTTTCAGAAGACCCCACAACTTCCTGAATAACTAATGGCAGTTAATAGTTACTGGGACAGATGGTGCCATTTTCTTCAGCACTGTGGCCACAGGTATGTTTCCCATTCCCCAGTAAATAACATTCCACCCATGATCCTGTACACAACTCTTATTTAACTCAGTGGGCCAACAATTAGAAGTATGAAAGATGGGGATTACTGGGGAGAAGAAGGATAGTAGTGGCTGATCAGGGAGGGTAAGAGCACTTGTGGTACAAGCATGAGGACTGAGATCAATCCCCAGCACCCACGTAGAAATCTTTGTGTGACTATACACACTTGTAAACTTAGCACTGAGACAGGAGAATCTCCCGGCTCAGTGTTCAGCCAGTTTAACTGCAAAAGTGTGAACTCCAGGTTCAGGGAGAGCCCTGTCTCAGGAAATACGGTAAAAGAGCATAGAGGAAGGCATGTGACATCTGACTCTAGCCTCTTCAAGCATATGCGTGGGGCACATATATCTGTATACACATGTGATTACCACAAATGGCCACAAAATTTGTCCTACATACCTAAAGAAAGCAGAGAAATTTCTCCTTACTCTTTCCCATATCTTCATCCACCTCCCAAGTACACTTTATTATTTCAGCCACCCTACATGTTTCTGAATCCATGTACTTCCTTTTGTATTTCTGAACTCCTCAGCCAAAGTGCAATTATCAGGATATGCAGAAAACACTGACCTATAATTCAAAATTTTTATAACCTACTGAGCCATTATTTTCTAACTCCTACTTCCCATATCATCTTGGTGCCATTGAGAAAGTAAGGATCTACTACTACCTACTCTCTTAGACATTTAAAAACAACAAAAAGAAGCTAAAAACTGAAGCCTTGCCATTATTTTAATGAGATAGTCTATCTACAAAATAGTATTTGTTAACTGTTATAGTTGACAGAGAATAGCTCATACATAGTTTTATTTCTTCAAATGAACAACTAAGTGACAAGCATAAGGCAGTTATATGATTATTCCCATTTTGTTGATGAAAGGCTGAATTTCAAGGTGACAAGAGACCTCTGACAAATGTCACTTACCTATTCAGCCTAGGACCTGAAACAAGCCAGATTTACCACACTTGAGAAGGATTTTCTCATGTGACAGTTCAAGGTTGGACTGTGTGGAAACAAAATGCCTGATAAAAGGTCTCAATCCAACTTTAAGTGTCCTGTGACAGGATTACATCTGAGCTCATGCAGGGAAGAGACAAAGGCATCCACCAAGGAGTCATATCCAAGGGGTTGGAATGATAATACTGCACATCTCCTATTTCTTGCATTTATCAGTAGGCTGCTTTGGCTGCCCGTGTTTGTGGTTTGGATGGGTTTTTTATGGCAATGTTTACTACATCCCATATGTGCAACGTTTTCTGCAAGTCATTTACTTGTGTTTTGGGATTCAGAGCTGAGTACTGCTGCAGGTTATACACCTAAACTCTCCACAGCTGTTGCTGAGAAGACTTCACTATAATGGAGACCCTCCAATCCCCTGGAGGACAAGCCCCAGACATAATCTCAGAGGTTTGGAACCTCTCTCTTGAGAGCCCACTTTCCAGTGGTACATAATATAGAAGACAATTGTTTGGCAGGCAGGATATATTCAAATGCATACAGTTAGAAAATATTATACTTTGTTCCTTAAAAAAAAGATTCAAATGTCTAAAGAACAGTAGGTGAGGATTTTGAAGATTCATCTCTAGCTTGATGGCAACCTGATTACAAACTTCTCATTATCCTGAATTGCAGCAATCCAACAAAGATCTAGGTCATATCCTTTGCTAAGAAACCTTATAAAACATTTGCATAATGCCTTCTCCCAAGGCACATAATTTAATAAATAAAAAGGGAATGCTATATTTGACAAATGTTACTACTTGGGTAAGAATGAAGGAACAAGCCAGATGTGGTGGTTCACATTTACATAATTCCAATACATAGGAGGTAGATGCAGGAGAATAAGAACTTTAAGACCATCTTTGACAAAGAGTGAATTCCAGATTAACCTGGGATACATGGGATTTTGTTTTAATAATAATAATTATGACGTTACATGCACTGAACACCAAGTTTTGCTGTCACATAATTGGTAGTTTCATTATTATACTGTAAGAAAGATAATTTGGCTGTATGTTCTCATATCTTGGGTTCAGGTACGACAAATAGAAGGTCTTAGCTTGGAGCTGGGGTTAGAGATGTTAAGTGAAATAAAAACACTCACTGTGGTCTCCTTGACCCTTTCTTCATGCTTGGTAGAAGTATGTGTTCAATATACTTGATGGAATGACTGTCACTCACTTTCAATAACATGAAAGTAAGTTGACAGTTAAGACTGTGCATGATCACTCATCATTTGGTACACCGAATGAGTTTTAGTTATCCTATTTTGTCCCTTCACTACACAGATAAGTGAGCAAAGACCCAGAGACACAACACGATTTGTTCAAAGGTCAAGAGTAAAGCAGGGCTGGAATTTCAATGTTTGGCTGACTTCTCTAAATGAACCTGCAAACCCCAAGGGAGAGAAAGGAGCCCATGATGATGTTCTCAGTAACAAGTAATCACCGTGTTATTTTACGGATTCTTCCAGGGGAACATATTACAGTGTTTGCTGCTTCCTTTGTTCTTAGAATCTTAGAATTTAAAGTTGCGTAAGCTCTTCTGCTGCCTCAAGGGGAAGCAGCATTTTCCTTTTTGGATTTACTGCTCACCCCAGTCTAAGTGTACAGTTGCTTAAAAGCAATTTATATTGAAGAGAACAAAAAAGTTTGATTCATGATTTTCTTCAAATTCAATCATGAAACTGTTTTGTTTATTTATTTATTTTATACTTTTACTTTTTCTTTAGCTATGAGAGACAGAGAGAGAGAAGAGAGAGAGAGAGAGAGAGAGAAAGAGAGAGAGAGGCATAAAAAGGAACAGAATGGGCATGCTATGGCCTCCAGCCACTGCAAATGAACTCCAGACATATGTGCCCCCTTGTGCATTTGACTTACATGGGTTCTGGGGAATCAAAATGCAAGCAAGTGCCTTAACCTCTAAGCCATCTCTCCAGCCTTTGTTTTATATGTAATAAGAAGTTAATTATTATATTTCCTAATAATTAATTTTAACACAATTAAATTCTATTAGTATATCCCTTTAAAGAGATCATGTCCTGAATGAATAAACCCTGATGATGTTATTATTTCCTTCCTAGAAGTGAAGAGTGTTGTTAGTCATTCAATGAAGAGTGACCTGGATAAAGAAAAAGGGTGGGCATTATAAGTCAGAGTTAAAAGCACTGGTGAAGAAAAATGCCCCATTTCCCTCCTCATACTAATGGCATCAATGTGTTTGTGATTGTGGTGATGACCATTCCTCACAAAGTTTATAGCAGCAATTTGTCCCCAGAAAGATTCACTGCTCTTCCCCACTCACATTGTTTCTTGTGAATAAGTTTCACACACTTCAATGTCTAAATTTAGTCATTTGTGTTTGATACAAAATTAGAGGAACTCCGACCTACCACTAAGCTTTCATCATGAAAGGTTGCAGATTAATAACTCTCCTCTTCATATTCTTAAATAAAATGTTCATCCACCCCTTCATACCACCCAGAGGAGAATGAAAATGTGACAATTTAAAGCAAGAGCTGCTGGTACTGGGCCAATTTGCATTCTTACTCAGGAGCAATATGGCCACAAATACCAGTGCATAAATTACTTCTGATTGTGGGTGGAAACATTTTACAGTACAATGACAGAGTGTCATCTCAAAATATCTCTGGTAGCTCACAAATAAAGAAGTCTCCTTCTCTGATCCATTTCAGGAGGAGTGCAAAACAGAGGATGGGTACTTCAGGACCTCATGGTTTAATTTGTGTGGGTGAGCGACTCTAAGTCAGTTAGCTTCTTGAAACCAGTGTGTCTTAGCTTAAACCATTAAACTTGGATAAAGTGTTTGACTTTATAGTATGTTTTAGTTGTGAAGAATAAATGATAAAATGTTTTAAAAGGCTGCATTTCTGGGGCTGGAGAGATGGATTTGGCAGTTTAGGTGCTTACCTGTAAAGCTCAAGGACTCAGGTTTGATTCCCCAGTACCCACATGAGCCAGATGCACAAGGTGGTACATGTGTCTGAAGGTTGTTTGCAGTGGCTAGAGGCTCTGGTGTGCTCATTTTTTCTCTCTTTATCTGCCTCTTCCTGTCTCTCTCCCCCACCCTATCTCTCAAATAATAAATAAATAAATAGATAAATAAATAAATAAATAATAAATAAATTAAAATTCTGTCTTTCATCTAATACTAAGTATATTCACTCTATTGTTATATTGAGAATGTTTCTTACAAAAAGTAGGTAATGTTTTGGTAAGGATTACTGTGAGGGATGTTTAAGGATTACTTTAAAAATGATGCTTTTGGTCTGGAGAGATGGCTTAGCAGTTAAGCGCTTGCCTGTGAAGCCTAAGGACCCCGGTTCAAGGCTTCGTTCCCCAGGTCCCACGTTAGCCAGATGCACAAGGGGGCACACGTGTCTGGAGTTCGTTTGCAGAGGCTGGAAGCCCTGGTGCACCCATTCTCTCTCTCCTTCTATCTGTCTTTCTCTCTGTATCTGTCGCTCTCAAATAAATAAAAAGATTAAAAAAAATTTTAAAAAAATGATGCTTTTATAATAGCTGGTGATCAAGTGTTTCCTTTGTGTGATTCAGTATTCAAATTGCCAACAAGCTTCTCTATCCTTAGAATGACATGCAATGTAGAATCACTATTTTGCAATATGAAGTGTGCATGTCAGATATGTTAGAGTATCTGACAAGCTTTCCAGTAACATTTTATTTAGAGGTGTATTCATTTAATTACAGGGAGCATAGTTTACGCAGGACAATATGGCATGTGTACAGATGCAATGCAGAAGATGCTGCTCCATGCCAGGTCCATGACATTCCTTTGGGGAATACAGACTGTACAGAAAGGAGCAGAGAATTTGTGGACTATAAAAGAGAACTAAAAATATTATTTATTTTACATGTATTTACTGTTTGCATATGGTATATGTTTACATGTTTATGCATGTTCATGGGTGGGGAGGCACACATTTGTTTGCAAGTGTCCATATGTGAGTATGTACTTGTGGAGGCTAGAGTTTGTTGAGGGTCTATCTTAATAGTTTTCTTCCATGTTCCATGTGATAGGGTATGTCACTGAGTCATGCTCTTACACTTATTTCAGTAGACTCAGTGGACAGTAAGTTGTCCTTACCTCCCCAGCAATTAGATTATTCACTGCCATGGCCAAATTTTATGTAGATGCTGGGGATCCAAACTCAGGATTTCATGCTCAAGTGGCAAGCAATTAACTGACTAAGCCACCTTTGCAGCCCCTGTAAAAGATTAAAGACAAATTGACCTGAAAGCAGATATCAGATTGGGTATTATGGAAGAGAATAACAGTAGAGATTGCACTGGAGCTCCCATGTGCTGATCTCTCTTCTCCACCACAAGGGCAGAAATCAAAGGACAAAGCAGGTATAAATCTATTTTGACTCAGACAGTTCTCCAAGACTCCTTGGAGTTGGATTCAAAGACTGAAGAAAATGGCCACATAGGAATGAATAAATAAGGGCTAAGTAAAATAAGAGAAGCATGTATGTTAGGTAAACAGTTCAAAGGGATCAGACCTGCACTTGGCACCTGAAAGAAGAGGGTACAGCAAGGGAATTATTGTAGTTACTTTTGTGTTGCTAGGATGGAACAATTGACCAAAAATAGCTAATAGGAGGAGAGGGTTTATTTTAGCTTATACTCTCAAGAGGAAGCTTCATGATGGCATGAGTCAATGGTAGACATTGCCTCTGCCTCAGTAGGTGGAAAGGAAGTAACAGCAGGAGAGTGAGTTGAGCACTGGCAAGGGGGAGTTAGCTATAATACCCCTAAACCTGCCTCCAACAACATATCTTTCCAACAAGGCTTCACCTCCCAAAATGCCACCAGCTGAGAGACCTCTGACAGGGATGCAGAGCTGCATGGTTTTGTTTTGGCTTTCCCTGGTATAGAAGCATGGGCAAATCCTGGAATGTGCAGGCCCCATCTTCTTAGGCATAGGCAACAATGTCTTTTGTGTATTGTATGAATGATACAGGCATCCCAGGGCACACGGTCACATGGGCCTGATTCACTGCTCCTTTGGTACTACTAAATCTCAGACACTGAGCCAGAAATCAATGCTGCTCATTTTCCAGGGAGCATGGATTATGGTTATTTCCATACAAAGCACTTTTCTCAAAATATATGGGAGTTTTTTAGTTGTTTCTACACATTCTGATCTCTGTAGCTGCCTTCTATGCTTGGGAATTTTCATTTATCTTTTGTCTTTGTTGCTGATCTTTGAAAGAAAAAGCAGAAAGGCCATTTTCCTTTTGTGTGTGTAGACATGCTTATCAGCCAGCAGATGTTGCCCTCTTGCACAAAACAAAACAGAGACATTTGTCTTGAATATTCAGTTATCAGTTCCCCAGCTAAGCCATCTATAGAGGTGGCTAATATGTCCATGTACACTTAAGGTTTTAAACAGCAAAATGCTATCCAATGAACCTAATATCATATATGTTGATTTAAATAGCACTCTCTCACTGGGGAATATTTACAGTGAATCTCTTTAGTTTAAGTAAGAGTAGCTGGAAGAACCCAAGGTCATCAGGTCAGAGGTTGACAGACAAAATCTAATGAAGACCTATGCTCATATCCCTAGAACCCATATAAAGCCAGATGAAGTAGAATGCACCTGATATCCTAATGTACCTTCAATGAGAGAAAAGAAGAATCTCTGGAAGCTTGCAGTTCATTAAACTTGGCATATGCAGGAACAAACAAAAGACTCTCCTCAAACAAGATAGAAAATGAGGTTAGACATTCACACACTTGAACATATATAAATATCTCCTCTCCTTTCTCTCCCTCTCTCTCTCCCTCTCTTTTTCTTTCTCTCTCTCATGCACACACAGAGATTTAAATATATAAATGAAATATACTATGAACAGTTAGAATAATAACTCCACACACATAGTCTCAAATAGAATAGAGCTCAATCCACAAGGCACAGAGACATGAGTTTGGAACTTAGTTCTTCTAAAGTTGAGTTATATGTGACTTAGAGTAAGATAATGTCTTAATATCATGTAGCTTGCATATTTAAAAAGATTTGGAGCAAAATTTTATTTATTTATTTATTTATTGGAGAGCAACAGACAGAGAGAAAGAGGCAGAAAGAGAGAGAGAGAGAGAGAGAGAGAGAGAGAGAGAGAGAGAGAGAGAGAGAGAGAATGGGTGCATCAGGGCCTCCAGCCACTGCAAACAAACTCCAGACGCATGCGCCCCCTTGTGCATCTGGCTAACATTGGTCCTGGGGAATCGAGCCTTGAACTGGGGTCCTCAGGCTTCACAGGCAAGTGCTTAACTGCTAAACCATCTCTCCAGCCCTGGAATGAATGTTTAATAGACACTAACTAGAAATTATTTACAGAAGGGCTTTTTACTATGCTGTTAGTTTTATTTATTTATTTATTTATTTATTTGTTTATTTATTTATTTATTGCAGTAGGGTTTCACTTTAGTCCAGGCTGTCCTAGCATTCACTATGTGGTTTTAGGGTGGCCTCGGACTCATGGTGATCATCCTACTTCTGCTTCCCAAGTGCTAGAGTTAAAGGCATGTGCCACCACACCTGGCTGCTATCAGATTTTAATCTGAGCTCTTTCGATTTCTGTTCTGATCTTGGCTTAGTATAGTATTAATCAGTGTTTGTAGATTTTCAAATAAAGTACAGAGACATCAAGACCTGCCTTTTGCCGATGTTCTTTATCAATTTGCAAAGAAACTTAGTGCTTTGGAGTCTTGTCTGATTTTGCTGCTTTTCAGCAGGATGAGAATCTGTTTCTGAATATTTATTCTGGAAACAACAATCCTTACCTACTTCTAAGAATAGGAAGATTTTAAATGATCATGAACCTGATATTTAGTGTATGCTTTGAGTGTGTGCCACAGTGGTTCATACACCAGTAGCCTAGTTCTAAGTTTGGTTCCACCTTTGAGAAATAATTACCTTGGTTATTTCTCTGAGAGTGATGTATACATAATTCAGGCTGATCCTTGAATCTCTTTTGCATCCCGACTTTCCAGGTGGTTTGTACATCTTCCTATCATGCTTTAATGTACTTAGGGGAACCTCACAACAGGTGGAACAAATGATATTGATTGATCCTAGAGGTTTGGCTGCCAAACTGTGAGCTGACAAACATTAAATATCCCCCAAATAACCTTCTAGGCTATTCAGGGACGCCATCAGAGTCACTTTTAAGATTAATAACCTACATTGCTTGGAGCCATATGCTTTGTTTATTTCTCAAAATGGATGTTCAGAAAGAAAAATCAGCATACAAAATATAGCTCTTTCTAAAGGCATATCTTTGTTAAAATTATTTTCAACTGTAAAACAATATTATGTTTAACCACTTAATATATATTTAAAATCAGTGAGTAAAAATGTGAAACCTGGGCTGGAGGGATTTCTTAGTCATTATGGCTCTTGCCTGCAAAGCCAAAGGACCCAGGTTCAATTCCCCAGGACCCATGTAATCCAGATGCACGAGGTAGTGTATGCATCTGAAGTTCATTTGCAATGGCTAGAGGCTCTGCCATGCCCATTTTTTTCTCCCTCTCTTTCTTTCTCCCTCTTTCTTTTTCTTTCAAATAAATAAATAAAAATAAAAACATTTTTAAAATGCTCAGGGAACTTTTGCAGAAGAGGGGGCTGAAAGAACCTCAGAGCCACATGTTGGGTCATGATATGCAGAGACATATCTCCTACCCATAACTGTGGGCTAACTCCACAATGCATGACCCATGTACCTCAGGAAGAAGGGGCCAGGGGAAGGGGATAGGACATGGACTAGCCTAACAATGGTACCAATTTGACTGCATTCACTGAGTACAAAACTAATTAATTTTTAAAAATTCCAAACATCACATTTACACTTTTAAAATATATATTTTATTTATTTGAGAGTGAGAAAGCGGCAGAGGGAGAGGGAGCGAGAAAGAGAGAGAGAATGGGCATACTAGGGCCTAAAGCCACTGCAAACCAACTCCAGATGTGTGCACCCCCTTGTGCATCTGGCTTATGTGAGTCCTGGAGAATTGAACCAGGATCCTTTTGCTTTGCAGGCAAAAGCCTTAACTGCTAAGCCATCTCTCCAGCCCCCACATTTTCACTTTTTAAACAATACACAAGGAAAAGAACAAGAGTATTAAGACTGGTAGGATCCTACTCTCACCTCAAGTAAAATGAAAATAAATGGTTTATGCAAAAACCTTCCTGGCTTCTGAAGGTTCAGTATTCAGTGTCTGTGGGACAATGATGGTGGGGTAACTGCTGCAACTCTAGCATTCCATGAATAATCATCTCTGCTTTGCATGCTGGCCAGCACAACACGTCTTCATTTCAGTAAGGGAAGGAAGGACAGGTTAGAATTGGCAATGGCAGAATTCATTTATCACATTTTCATGGTGAGGCAGCTCAGAAAGGGTGGGCCTAATGAGATATTTCTAAAGAAATTATCCAGGTCGCATTAAAGAGCTGTCTCTTCTCTGTCCACATTAGTGATGGATAGCAAGGGCCATGGGGAGATTTCCAACCTTTCCCACTTTACTTGGATTTTCTGAAATGTATGATTATTTTTACCTGATCCATCTCACAATCTCTTGAAAGGATCATTTTATAAAGTGATAGCAAATTTTAGCTTGGAGAATAAGGACCTGATTTGATATTCTGGACTCATTATTTGTAAGTATCCCTATGTATTCAGGCTTTGAGAATATCACTACAATTTCTTATGACCAAATGCTGCAAAATACATGGAACATTATCTCTCACTTTTGATATTTTTCTTGTTCTTATGTCAATGAAATATATACTATCAAATTTATTCTGAAAAAGTTCTCTATGCAGAATTTCCCCCAAATTACCTTATTGAAATAGCTGAGTTAGTAAGGTGTATGCCTTATAAGCATGAGCACCTTAGTTCAATTCTCAATACCCACATGAAAAGGCAGGGTGTGATGATGCACACCTGTTATTCTCATTGCTGGGGTGGCAGAGACAAAATCAGTGGAGCTGGCTAACCAGCAAGTCTGCCCTAACTGGTGAGCTCCAGGCCAGTGATAGACCCTGTCTCAGTAAAAATTGAGCAGTGTTCCTGAGAATGACATCCAAGATTTTCCTCTGGCTTCCACACACACATGCACACATGTGCACTGGCAAACACATGTGCACCAGCATACACAGAGAGATATTAACACTCGTATCCATATGTGCACACACACATACATGCATTAAAAAATTCTGAAAGTTTCTCAAAATCCTAATTGCATTTTGACATAACCTTAATTTACCAGGAATGTAATATACATGCTACATATCACATAGATCTATAATTTCATATTCTGTGCATCTCCTTTCCTTCCATTATGGCTCACATATAACCATTGATCAGAAACTCAGAAGTATACCATATAATTAGGAATGAATTCCTGACAGTGTGATTTGAAATGCCACTATTGTTTTCTATTAGAAAATGTGGCATATGTTTATGTTAAAAGACAAACTGAACAATCTAAATTTATCAATGTCTGTTTGAACAAGGCAGGACTCCATAAAACCAAACAAGAATGAAAGCTCTCCTCCACAGTATGGACACTGAGTTTTAACACACAGAAAGAACTAAAGCCTGGAAAAAACTTGATTGGTTAGAGCTCAGTGTTTGCCTCATCTGAATATTGTCTGCCAGTTGGCAGCCTATGATTGCCTGAAACGTAGCTATTAGTGTTTGACTGAGAATCAGCTCTGCACTGTATTCCTGAAACAATTAGGCTTTAAGCTTGCATGTGTTTAGATGGAAATTCATAGTACAGAGTGCTTTGGCTAATGGCCTCCTAAGTATTTGACTATTTAACACTGGCATCATTACCAAATAATTAACATAAGATTGGTGATAAGAAGCAGATGTCCAGAGGCTAGGGAGAAGGCTTAGCAGTTAAGGGCTAGCCTGTGAGGCCAACGACCTAGGTTTGATTCCCTGGTACCTACAGAAGCCTGATACATAAGGTGGCACATACATCTAGAATTTGTTTGTAGTGGCTAGATGCCTTGGTGCACCCAAAATTCTTTCTCTCTCTATCTGCCTTCTTTTCTCTCAGATAAATCAGTAAAATGTTTAAAAAGAATCAACTGTTCATTAATTCACATTCTTTTTGCAAAGAAAATTAGAACATACAGATTCATTGTGTTATATACTGAAATCAAGAGGTTGGTTATTTTCTAATTTGCACAACAAATATATATTTTTGAGCATTTAACTAAGATAATTAATCAGGCAAAAGGAAAACTATCAGTGATGAGGTCTATTTCATAAACAAATAAATAAACATAAAATTTTATGCTTCAGAAAGCACAAACACACACATACAGAAAAACAAATGAAAAATCCATGTCATGTGTCTATTAATGGAGAATTCACACTGAAACATTAAACAATTGGCTTAAGAATGCTTTAAATATTAGTGGAACATGTTGGCATATAACTTTAAACCCAGAACATAGAGGCAGAAGTAGGAGGAGAGATTGAGGCCATCCTGAGACTATATAGTCAATTCCAGGTCAGCCTTGGCTAGAGCAAGACCCTACCATGATTGAAAAAAAGTGTTATAATTTAAACATACACGTGCTAGTGCAAAATATTCTGAGTATGGAGCTATTTTTTAAATTTTTTGTTCATTTTTATTTATTTCTTTGAGAGTGACAGAGAGAAAGAGGCAGAGAGAGAGAGAGAGAGAGAAAGAATGGGCACGCCAGGGCTTCCAGCCACTGCAAATGAACTACAGGTAAGTGTGACCTCTTGTGCATCTCCTGGAGAATCGAGCCTCAAACTGGAGTCCTTAGGCTTCACAGGCAAGTGCTTAACCGCTGAGCCATCTCTCCAGCCCAGTATGGAGCTATTTATTCAAGGAGGTTGACATGAATAGACTTTCCAGAACATGATCACAAAAGAAAATTTAGGAAGTATGCAATTTAATGAGAATACACAAAAGACAAAAAATAAAATAAACCCAATATGACACTGGGTAGTTTCAAAGTTTGAAAGGGAGGTAAAAGAAAAGTGAAGGGAAAGAGATTTAACCTTAAGAGATAAAATGGTTTTCTTAAATAAGGTCTTGGGGCCAGAAATCAGAAAGAGTCAGACAAATGGACAAAAAAGATCTGTAATCTTAGCAGTCATAAATGGGTTTAAACAAATAGTTATGAACATATCTAGAAAACAGAAGGTTACAAAGAAAAAACCTGGAAAATGTGTTGGGTTTGAACTACATGTTTGGCTTTCTGCCTTATAAGATTTCCATCTGTTTCTCAAACTGCAGATTTTCAATAATATTTGTGTCTTGATGACTTTTTCCTACAAAATATATTTTTGCAAGTCACCATAGATTCTGCAAAGGCTGTCCAATATGATATCACTGACCACATGTGACTTAAAAATTATATTCAAATAGGAATTACCTCACTACACTAGAATTTCATGTGCTCAATTCACACATTTGATTAGACTCTTCATAGTGGAAACTGAAGAAATCTTAGCTAATATCTACCATTACAGGAATTTTTTTTAGGCTAGTCTTACCCTAAAAAAGATAGGTAATGTGACTTTCACAAAATGTATGATCAGTGGATTCACTATGAGTAATACAACATTGCATTACTCAAGAGTCATCTTTTTACATATCAGACAGGAATAGTGTCCAGCTGTGTTTGCATTTATTGAAAATGTGATTAGTTTTTACTATTACAATTTTATTTTTTCCCCTTAACTAATTGCATAGATTATGACAGGAAAAAGCTTTACTTCTTGTTGATACTATTTCCAATCTTTTAACTATATGAAATGCAATGGATGTGTTATGTCACAATGCACGACCCATTTACATCAACAAGGAGGGTCCAATGGGAGGGGGTAGATCACAGATGAGCCTAGACAATGGTACCAAACTGCCTGTATTTACTGAAAAGAAAACTAATAAATTAAATTAAAAAAAAGAATGCAAAACAATAATTTAGAAAGGGGACATATGAAAGTGAAAATTAATTTGTACAGTTTTAAATTTAGCCAATTAGTGAATCAAGGCCCCATAGTATCTTCATATGGTGAAAGATATATATGTTCCTCTCTAGGTTCTCTAAGTTAATTTGTATTAACCATCAACAAGATCTTGCTGATGCATGGAGTGTCTCAGTGGGAATTCATATCTGGCTTGAAACTATTTTGTTTTCTTGAATAAAAACTAAACATGTGTAGACCCTGATTAGAACCTCAATGTAGCAGGAATATTCTCATTGCTGGAATAAAATATCTGACCAGAAAAAGATTGTAGAAGAAATGTTTTATTTCAAGGTTACAATAGTGAGGGAAGTTTGACTGTGGTGGGGAAAACGTGGCCAACTCAGGGAGCAAAGTGTCACATCTCCACAGCAGCAAGAAGGAAGAAAATACAGTGATTGTTGTAGCTAACACTAGCAGATATGCTGGACTATAAAATCCCAAGGTACACCTTCAGTGACATACCTCCTCCAGCAAAGCTGTATCTCTCAAAGACGCCACCAGCTGGGATTGATTGTAAGAATTAGTCACAAACACATGAGGGTATAAGTGGACATTTGACACTTAAGCCACCCACTCAGTATCTACTTTATATATGCTAATATTTAGGAAGTTAAGTCTTAGGCATGAAACATGCTCCCTGCCTGTTCCAAGGAATGACCATGGTATGAGTGAGAAAACACAAGGTATAATGCATAATCATTGTTATAATGTGTAAGAAGGTCTCAGTCACACCAGTGTGTTTTGTGTGATGACAACTTTCTATAGTCACAGGGAAAGAAGCATAAAGACCCCATCTGAAAAGGGTCTTCACATTTGAATTTTCTGACATGTTTTTGAAGAGAATCAAGTTCTTATCTGTGTCTGTATTAGTGGAGCATATCAGTTCTAGAGGCAGCACTGATGTTTGCAAACAGGAAATTAGGATCTAACAACACCTAGAAAGGCATGGACTCCAGGGCTGGTCACATAACTTCACCTGAGAATGAACTAAATACTACTAAATATGCGCATATCCATTACTCTGGGCCTGTAATATACTAAAGTTTGTTTGAACAAATCTTCCAGGTGACTCAGAAACATTAAATTTTGAGGAACACTATGTCAGAGGAAAGAGAAGGACTCCCCCATGTCTACCTATATTGCATTTAGAGATGGAAGATAAGTCCTTCCTCTGTTTCTACTGCATGCTAAGTGCCATATTAAAGTATATGCTTGGAGAGAGATTATTTATTAGCATCATGTTTAGAGTCATCTAATTCTCATGCCTTTCCAAGATTCCTTGGATATGAAAAGTTTCTGATGATGAAGTCCTCTAGTATTGGGACACAGCCTTACCAGGGCTAAAAGTGGCACCTGACCAAAGGAGAATGGATAAACACTACCTACTCTGTGTCTACAATGATCCTTCCTAAGTTAAAACTGTTTGTAGTTTAACTCAACACAGATTTTTTGACATTGGCACTCTCTTTGTTTTCTTTTCAGTGGCTTTCAGGAACGTCATGATTATAATTTCTCTGCAATGATAATGGGCTATTAAGCAGACTACTTTTCTTATAGCACATCAACAAGAAAAATAACAATAAAATAAAATTTATCATTCATTTATTCTCTGGTATAGTACATATTCTCACAGGGAAAATAATGCATTCATATGTCTGAATTCCAAAGATATTGTACTGATATCTTTGAACCTTGGCTATCAGTCTTTATGACTATTTTCAGGAAATAAAATTATATAGTTTGCTTTAGTTACCCATCTTAGTCAGGAAGTTAATCCTGTCTACAATAAAGTCCTGACCCTGATGATTTTTTTTTCTCTATACTCATAATTCTCAATGAAGAAAGGAAACAGCTGGTCATCATCTTTTATGCAATTTCCTTCACATTCTGACTTGCTTCTGGCAACAAAATTGTTTAATCATTGAAGTGATTTTGATCAGTTCCCTTCTGGCAAAAGGATTATAATCATTAGAAAATCAGAATCAAATGGGAAAGTGATCATGATAGTGAGCTCTGTCTAGACACTAGCAGCCCCATGTGAGTGAGTAAAAAAAAAAAAGAAAGAAAAGAAAAGAAACAACAAAATAAAAGCAAAAGCAAAAACCCAACTTGGTCCAATTTCTCCCTCTGAGAGCACCTGCCACATCCAGGCAGTATTATGTAAGCCATCAGAAACCATGGCATCAAAAATTTCCACCTTCCAAAGGTGGTAATCTTGGACTGTAATGTAAGAAAAAGAAGATTGTGCTTCCGTTTTACTTCTGATATGACTGTGATGTCATTACACTTCATAAGTCTGGTCCAAGAGACTTTTATCCCCCCCAAAAAACCATTGCAGCACTGAGAAATAGACATTGTTTCCAAACTCTTTAAAACATAATCAGAAGTTTCTTTACTATTATTCTATTGTTTTTCAAAGAAAGGTAAGGTTCAAAAGATGACTCTTAGTTTTTTAGGTCATTAAGTATCAAATAAAGACTAAATTACTTTCCTTGAATTCTATTTGTAATGCAAGAAAGACAGTACTTTTTTTTTTTTTTTGATGGAGAAATAAAATGGGCACACCAGGGCTTCCAGCCACTATAAACCTCTGGCTTTGTTTAGATACTGGAGAATTGAACCTGAGTCCTTTAGCTTTGTGGGCAAGCACCTTAACCACTGAGCAATCTCTCCATCTCCCAAAATATATTCTTATTACACAGGCATCTGGATGTGACCAACTTACTATTTTTACTTACAAAAAAACTTGACATTGTAAACCTTGCAATACAATGTAACTGAAAGGTTCACAGAATTATCTTTATTTTTTACAAAATGTTTGGCCTGCATGTTCTCGGGCCTATAGTCTTCATCTCTACTTGATTAGGTAAAACTAAACACAGAAGAACAAGATAAGTAACACAATGAAGGGATGAAGGAGTAGGTGAATCCAGGACATGTGGAGCTCTGTGAGTGAGCTGGCCTAGTTTCATTACATAATCAATATTACACCATAACAAGGCAAGACAAAATATGATCCAGCAAGGTACCATGTCATGGGAACTGATGAACATATCCTTCTAGAGCAGTATGGATTTTGAAGATGTGTTTAAATACCTTGCATCTAGAAGATTATTTTTGCATTAATTCTTTGGGTTTACACTGTAATCGTAAGAGTCCTTCCCAAAAGGGTCTAAATGGAGAAGATACCAGAGTAGAGAAGAAGGGGATGATCCCACAGGAAAAGAGTTTAGAAGACTATGGACAAGGGTGAGGAATGTCAGGGGAAGGGGAAAGAAAGAAGACTCTGAAGAAGACTTGATGACACCTTGCTTTTATCCTTGAATGCTCAATTCAGACTTCCAAAAACAACGACTGTGGGACAGTAAGTATGCGTTATTATGTAAGAAGGAGTGTAGTATTTTCTTACCACGACAACAACAACAACAACAACAAAAAAAAACCAAAACACACACACAGAGGATTAAAAAGATTCAAAATTATTGTACTAAGAGAAAAATGAATCGTGGTCCACATAACAAATCTAATTTTTAATAATGATGAGACCAACAGGATAAAAGCTTAGCAAGCTGCTCTTAGCCACTGAAATGCATTCAAAAACCCACCGGTACGGAGACACACAAGCATGCATCTAGTCATCTCTCAGATTTTGCTGTCTAATTGTACAAATAACTTAAAATTTAAAAAAGACTGTTGTTGTGCTGAGGATAAAAGATACATATTTTTCTTAAGATTAATAAGCTCAAGTAAAATTTTGATTATTGACTTTTTTAGTTTTTGAGAAGGCATTCATTATGTAAAAATAAAATTAATATTTTCTATTTTAATGGCATTTAAACTTTGCCTCTGACATTTTGGAAATTATGGCCTTACTATAGAACTTGACCTAAAAGGGTAGTAGATATAAATGAGGGTAATGAACCATAGGTGACAAATTTCATACTTGACCTCAGTCATTCTCATGTATACTACAGACTATAGGATTAGTCTGGCTAATATCCGGCCAGGTTTCTCCATAAAATCTCACTCCCCTGGTTTGTCTTTTTCAGTGTCATTTGTGATTCTTGTAATTTACTCTTGAAATTTAAATAAAAGTTAAATAAAAGTAAAAAGCAAATGTGCTTAAATAGTGAAGTCAACACAAGTCATGTGGATGCTGTGTCCTACTGCCAGAATCAAACAGGCTGGATGTAATTAGTATTCATATTAACCTCCAAGAAAAAGTTTAAGTTTTTTTTTTGTTTATTTTTATTTATTTATTTGACAGTGACAGACAGAGAGAGGAAGAGATAGAGACAGAGAGAGAATGGGCACGCCAGGGACTCCTGCAAACAAACTCCAGCAGGTGTGCCCCCTTATGTATCTGGCTAAAGTGGGTCATGGAGAATTGAGCCTCGAACCAGGGTCCTTAGGCTTCACAGGCAAGCACTCAACTGCTAAGCCACCTCTCCAGCCCCAAGTAAAAGTTTATATCCACAAGTGCTCTTGTCCTAATTCCCAAATGAAAATAGTGAGTGAATCATGGACCACACAGTTACAGATAGTCAACTTATGAACAGTGATTAAACTCACTCACTGTTTCTATAATAAGATACAATTTAAGAATATTACAGTCAAGAATGATGGTTTGTTTAACAAAACCTGTAACTTCATTTAGAAATAATTTAAGTCACAGGCAGATTTTTCTCTATGTGCCATAATATATTCATTTTTTTTCTTTTTCTATTTATGTTTTTTATTGACAACTTCCATAATAATAAACAAGATCCCATGATAATTCCCTCCCTCCTCCCGCACTTGCCCTTTTGAAACTCCACTCTCCATCATATCCCCTCCTCCTCTCAATCAGACTCTCTTTTATTTTGATGTCATTCTCGTTTCTTCCTATTATGATGGTCTTGCATAGTTAGTGTCAGGCACTGTGAGGTCATAGATATCCAGGCCATTTTGTGTCTGGAGGAGCACATTGTAAGGAGTTCTACCCTTCATTTGGCTCTTACATTCTTTCTGCCACCTCTTCCACAATGGAAGGTGTGACTGAGATATTTCAGTGTTGAACACTCCTCTGTCACTTCTTCTCAGCACCATGGTGACTTCTGTGTCATCCCAAGGTCACTGCTGTCTGAAAAGAGAAAGTTCTCTAATGATGAGTGAGAGTAGCATTAATATATGGTATGAACATTGAGAAAAGTGCTTGCTAGGCAGTTTGGTGAGCATAATGTATATGTTTAGCCAGACAGCAGCAGGCGTCACACCGCTAGGGCTCATGACTACCCTTGTTGTAGGATTTCAGTATCAGGGATGTATTATTCCCTTCCATGGAGCAGGCCTCCAGTCAAAGTAGAAGGTGGTTGGTTTCCACCATAACAGATTTGCCAGTATTGCACCTGTTGTGTCAGTTGGCCTGGCTGGCCATATATAAGGCTTGCAATGTCCACTGTTGGGCATCTTCACAGGTTATTTCTCTCTCTCCCATTGAGCTGCATGCAGCATGGCTTTTTCCAGCTGTTAGCTGGTCTGCATTTAGGAGGCTTTCAGATCAGCTCCAACAGGGTTTCTCAGTGACCTTGCAGCCTAAGTATGTAGAGTCTTCAGAAATAGTGTCTTACCATCTATTCATGATGAGAAACCAAGGGCTTTAGCAATGGCCAATAATGTTTTGGGGGCATCAGGGACCTCCCTGGCCAACAAGTCACTGGAAAGTATTCCGTTCCTGCCACTGAAATTTTTCTAGTAACAATATATGGTTCCTGTGTGTTCCATTGTCCAAAAAAGTAGGTTTCCATATGACTTATTTATATAATTTTTATGCATATATGCATGTTGAAGTACTCCTGTGTACAGGTGCACATATGTGTGAAGGCCAGAAGACAACCTCATATGTCATTCTTCATGCATGTAAAGGAAGTACTTTTCAAACTGACATATACCCCCAGCCACAATATATAAATTTCTTTATTGGATAGGTCGCTTGCTTTCTACAGAATATTATTTTTTTCATTTTGTAATTATGCATTCAAAAGTCATGAGATATTATCTTTTAAGAGTCTTAAAATCACTTCCTTTCTCTTATTGCTCTGGACTTTGTCATGTGAGCATTAGAACCTTAAATGTAACAGAAATGTCATGCATGCAAAGCACATAGAACAGAGCACAGTCTTCAACTTTTCTGTTGATGAGAATGTTTGCACCACAGGATCGCGTTGCTGTTAGAAATCACCCAACAAAGAGCAGCTTCAGGGAAAAAGAGATTTATTTTGGCTTAAAGGCTCGAGGGGAAGCTCCACGATGGCAGGGGAAAATGATGGCATGAGCAGAGGATGGACATCACTCCCTGGCCAACATCAGGTGGACCACAGCAACAGGAGGGTGTGCCAAACACTGGCATGGGGAAACTGGCTTTAATACCCATAGTCCAAGATTTTTAACTGAGCCAAAATACCAAAAAATAATCTCAAAAAACCCATAATGGCACAGAATAAATATTCATGCTGCAAAAGATGGCATTGGGCATAGCAAACGAACATTCAACCAATACAAGATTTAAAATAACCAGGGCAAACATCAAACTCTGTAGCTTCAAGTCCAGCAAATCTAGCCAGTGACAAATCTTCAAGTCTGATAATTCTAACCAGCAACAAGTCTCTGGCATTCCAATTCTGCCCCTCCAGCTAGGCTACTCACGGTCCTGGGAAACTTCATTGGGGCTGGCAGCTCTTTGGCAGCCATCTCATGGTCCTGGCATCTCCACTGGGTCTCCGCTGCAAGCCATGGTTCATTCTCCTGGTCCCATGGGGTCTCCATGCAGGCAACCAGCAATCCTGCTTCACACTGCCCATGGCCATTGCCAAAATACAAGACCATGTTGCAAACTCAATAACCCTCTTTCCAGCATTTCTTATACTCCACGATACCAGGTTAATCCAGGGGGGAATAAAGCAGACTTTGAAGAACAGGACTCCTTGAGGACTCAGGCCCCTTCAAAAAAGTCTACATTCTTCTTGTTGCCCCAGCACAGTTCAGCTAGCCCAGTCTCAAAAGTTGTAATCTCTCAGTTGCAGCTGAACGGGCAAGAGTTCATCCAAAGATTTTTCTTTCTGTGCCATATCCCTCTGCTCACACCAGTTCATTTCTACACAAAGCAACCCTGCACAACTTCTCAGGGCATGGGCATAAGAGCAAGCTTCTCACACAAACTGCTAGCCCAGTCAAGGCAACGTTCTTTCTCACCCTCATAAGCCAAACCTCACAGTCCATAGTTCTTACTGCCTTCAGGTCTTGCAGCTCAGACCAGAATAGACCATCAAGCTGTACTTACAACACTGCAAAGCATCTCTTAGGCCAAGGTTTCAAATCCTCCCACATTCCTCTTGAAAATCAGCTCCAAAAGGCCAAAGCCACACAGTCAGGTGTCTAGCAGCAACCCCACTCCTGGCACCAAAATCTGTATTAGTCAGGGTTCTCTAGAGGAAACAGAATTGCTAGAATGAATTATTTTACAAAGGGAATTTATTGGATTAGCTTACAATAGTCCAATAGCAGTTGCAGGCCCGAGAATCACCATACCTGGTAGCTGCTCAGTCCACGTGGCCAGATGCCTCAGCAGTCCCAACCCGGCACTGAAGATGGTGCCAGAAAGCCTGGAGGCTTCCTGAGGAGCCTCTGGGGGGTTCGATCCATGAGGGTCTTCAGTTGATGTTGGTCTTCAGTCTGCACTGGTCTTCAATCCATGCTAGAAGGTAGGGAGTAGCTCTGGCAGGCAAGCGGAAGGAAGGAAAAGGGAACTATTTTACCCAGAGCTTCCTTATATCAAGTCCCTCTCTGAGTGGGGCCGCCCACTCTGGGGGAGGGGCTCACCCTGGGAGAAAGACCTCCTCCTTTAGTTAATCCTTCCTAGAAGCAGCCTGTGGATTACTAAACCAATCAAGTTGACAACACCTTAACTATCACAAGTCCACCCCTTGTCAATTTGGCATGAAATCATGTTTCCTTACATCATACTTAACTTCCAAATGAAAACAGTAACAAGCTCATAATTCCACCTAACATCGCATAACTATCCCACGTACAACTGGAACCGCAAAATCTTCCCCCCAACACAAGCTTAGTCTCTAATACAATGGGTCTAATATAAATTCAACAGTTAGCTAATGATATAATCTTAATATTGGTGTAGATACAAACACTCTGTAATCAAAGCAGGACAGAAACATTGCAATCACAGTGCTCGTTTCTGTAACTGATCACGTGGCCTTAGCTGATATTTGTAACTGCCTTCTTCTACTACCCATTCTGTATTCCCTCCACCTTCAGCAAGCACCTCAGCAGGTCTTGGTTCTTTACCTGCAGCGGTAACCCATACCTTCATTCCTGAAGGATCTGGGCCATTTATCACACTACTTCTATTGGGTTGTTGCAGTCATCCATTGACTTTGACAACAGGACATGGTAACACTAACAGATGCCCTAAAGGATCTCCTGCACTCCAGGCATACTCTTCCTTACCTCCATTGTGGAGGAGCAGCCCAATTTCCCCCTGGTAATTTGGACCAATCACCCCTGCAATCACTGTAACTCCTTTCTCAGCCTGTTCACTCAAGGGCATTAGGAGCCCAAAGTGACCAGGGGGAAGTCTTAGCTTCCAGTTCAATAGAATGTTCTTTGTGTCTCCTGGCAAAAGCACTCCCCCCTCTGGAACCAAGACTTGTAGTCCAGCAGAGTGTAAGGTTGCGGGAACAGGAAGCAAAAATCTAGCTAATGGGTCACTTGGGGTGATGGTAAGTGGGACCATTCCCATTTCCACCCCTTGATTCCTGGACCCGTGAATCCGGGCTATAGGAGAAACAGTACCATATATAGGACGCTGATTCAGAGCATATACAGCCTGCTGGAGGACACTCCCCCAGCCCTCCAAGCTGTTGCCACCTAGTTGGCGCTGTAGCTGTTTCTTCAAAAGGCCATTCCACCGTTGTATCAAGCCAGCTGCTTCAGGATGGTGGGGCATATGGTAATTATGAATTCAAAAGTCATGGGATATTATCTTTTAAGAGTCTTACAATCACTTCCTTTCTTTCATTGCTCTGGACTTTGTCATGTGAGCATTAGAACCTTAAATGTAACAGAAATGTCTTGCATGCAAAGCACATAGGACAGAGCACAGTCTTCAACTTTTCTGTTGATGAGAATGTTTGCTCAACAGGATGAGAAAATACTGAAAAACTTGAATCAGTTCCAGGTGTATATCAAGTGCTTCTCTAAGTTCTATGTGATAATACCACATTATTTAGTGCAATTTATTGATAATGAGCAGAAATACACTCTATTATTCTCCCATCATACTTAATCTGAACTTTGAAATTTAAAACAAGATTACCTTTTGCCTTATTATGCTGCTCTCCTAAATCATTCCTTTCACCAGGGAATCAACTCTGAACACAAGCAGAAAGACTACACTGTCATTTGCTTTCAAGGTGCATTGATTTCAGTTTGAAATTTTATTTTGTTTTGCAAAGGAAGTTTATTTTTCCCTACACCTCATGAAGTTCTCATTCCTGAATGTATTTTAAAATTTATATACTTCTACCTAAATTGTAAAAGTTGTACTTATTATGATTAGACCTACTAGCACAGTGTTTTAGGACTTAGAAAATCCTCATTATTTTAACATCTTAACTAAATTATCATTTCACAGACAAATTTTTTAATAAGATTAAAATATATGAATTATTGACAATTGCAGATAAATAAGTTCTAATCTTGAGTGTTCTTTGTGCACAAAACAACAGGAAAGATACTCTTACAGTTACTTGCCTGAATACATTTAGAAGACATTCACTCACTGATTAAATAAAGGTTACTTTATATACTTCTTGACTTACAATTATTTTGCAAACACATAGGAATAAATATTGTGATACTGGCCTCAAAGTAGATAAAGCAAGGAGTAGAAACATGGGGAGTGTAAAAATAATTTAAACCCTATATGGTCAAATAATTTGTGAGAATGGTATGAAGAGATCACAATTTGGAAGCCTTTTCAATAAATAGTGATATGAAAATTGTATTCCAATACACAAAGAATGACATTTGACCTTTATTTTATAGCTGCAGAAAAATAAATTCAAAGTGGATTAAAAAAAAATCTCAAGGGCTGAGGAAATGGTTTAACAGTTAAGGTGCTTACCAGCAAAGCCTGAATGAAATTCCTCAGTACCCACCTAAGGCCAGATGCACAATTCTTTCTCTCTTTCTGACACTGTCTGTCAAACAAAGAAATAAAATAAAATAAAAAAATTAAATTTATTGTAAAAAAAACTCAAAAAATCTAAAAGAAAATTGTGGTAGTTTAAATGTATGTTACTCATAGACTCAGGTGTTTTATTAAAGATTGGTCTCCAGCCACATGGCTGGGGGAGATTTTTGCTGGGGCAAATACTAGAATCCATCACTGAGGTGTGTTTGGTGTGCATCTGATTTCCAGACCCAAAGTCTGCACATCAGTGTGAGTTCTGGCAGGGTCCCTGCTGGCTGCTGCTTGTGTGTGCTCTTGAGCTGTTTTCCTCTGCTTGCATTGACGCAGCTTCTTCCTCCATTGATGGAGCTTCGTCCTTGGGTCTGTCAGCTTACAGTAAATTCCCTCCTCCCCGAAACTGTTCCTGGTTTGGTTGTTCATCCAAGCAAAATGGAACTGACTATAACAAAATCACTGGGGAAAATATCCTGGGAATTGGCCATGGAAATTATTATTAGTATTTGATATCACACAAAAAACCCAGACCACACAAGGAAACATTTAAAAAAAAGTAGAAGAGCATGACCCTCAAAAAATTTCCCATATAAAAAATACTATTGGGCTGCAAGGATTGCTTAGCAGTTAAGGCATTTGCCTGCAAAGCCAAAGGACTGACGTTAGCCAGATGCACAAGGGGCACAAGCATCTGGAGTTCATTTGCATTGTCTGGAGGCCCTGACACTCCCATTCTCTTTCTCTCTCTCTCTCTCTCTCTCTCTCTCTCTCCTCTCTCTCTCTCTTTGCCTCTTTCCCTGTCAAATAATTAAATAATAAAATATTTAAAAATACTATCAAGAAAATCAAATGGCTCTGCTTCTGTGAAGACATTTGCAATTTGTGTATCAAATACCAGAGCTAATAAAGTTCCCATACCATTCACTAGTAGAAAATGAACCCAATTTTCCATATAGAAAAGACAATAAATAGTTCTCAACAACACATAAAAATGGCCAACAAGCATCTGGGATGTAGTCAGCATCATTACTCAAAGAAACTGCAAATCAAAATCACTAGGAGAGCCCACTTCCCAGTTAAGGATGTCAGTGCATCAGAAAGTTCAAAGGTAATGTCTGTTAGTAAAGGAACAGAGAAGCAGACATCATGCACTGTTTGTGGTGACATACATTGGGATAACTATTATGAAAAAACATATGCATATGTCTAAATAAATTAAAAGTATACTTACCATATTACCAAGCAATAATCTGGGTGTATACCCACAGAATTGAAATCATTTCCTCAAAAAGATATCTGTAGTCCCATATTTATTTTGGTACCTTTTTAATATGTAAAATATAAAAATTTCCCAAGCAGCCATTGCCACTGTTAGAAGCAAACAATTAAATCAGCTCCCCATAAGTAATGTAGTATATAATGGGGCATTATTTAACCCCCAAAAAAGATTGAGTTTTGCAATTTTTCATAACATGAAGTGGGAGGATAGTAAATTTGGTGCAGTAAGACAGATACACTAAGAAAATCTTTCATGATCCCACTTACCTTGAGAATAGAAATCAAATAAGCAAGAAAGCCAACTATGCATCTAGATAGAGAATAGGCAACCAGGAGTGGTTGCCAGAGCAGGGATATCTGATGAGGAAATGGCAATATGTAGGCACAGTGGAACAGAATGTCAGAAATGTAGCATAAGAAAGTTTTATAGATCTAATGTATCTACAGACTAATATGTAATAAATATTTTTTCTGTGATTTATACTAATTTCTTAGATTTAGCTGCTATTATCAAAAAGGTAGCTATTTTAGATGGAAAGTTAATATGTTCATTATAGTAAACATTTCCCTCATATCCCACAACATCATTTTGTATCATGTACACAGTGAAATGCATTGGAGAACTTGTCTCAAAAAACAAAAACAGAAACAAAAATCCTAACTAACCAAACAACAACAACAACAAAATACTTAAGAAAGAAAGAGAAGGAGGGAGGGGAGGAGGAATAGGAGGAAGAAGAAAAAAGCAAGCAGGGAAGTAGGGAGATAAAAGTATATCTGTCTATAAACTGTATTTGGAAGAAAACATTTGAAATTTCTCAATAAACCATGGTAGTTAGGTTGGGGGTGGACTTTCACTATAATTTGACACCGTTTTGTACTCTTTGTTTTGGATTGCAGTGAGTACATGTTACATTTATAGTAAATGGTAGCATTTATTACTGCACAAAATTTGTACTGATAAATAAGTTATATTTTAATAATTGTATATTTATAGCACAATCTTAAGCCTTTGGGCAATTTAGCAAAAGTTTCCTGGCTTCCAAAAGTCTAACATGATGTTTAGTCTTCACTCTCAACATGACTAGATTTAGAATCATCTAGGAGACAATCCTGTTGTTGGGTCCACCTGTGTGTTTTAGAAAGGTTTAGCTGAGATAAGAAGACCCATCCTAAATGTGTGTGACAATGTCCCCTGGGCTAATAAAAAGTGACATAATGTATGCCTTTAATCCCAGCACTCGGGAGGCAGAGAGAGGAGGATTGTTGTGAGTTTGAGGCCAGCCTGAGATTACATAGTGAATTCCAGAACAGCCTGGGTTAGAGAGAGAGAGACCTACCTTGAGAAATTAAAAAAAAAAAATAGTGACACAAACCCCAGCATCAATCTTTTTGTCTCTTTCTATCTCTGTCTCTGTCTCTATCTATCTCACTCACTCGTCTCTCTTACTGTGGACGCAATGTCACCATTTGCCTCACACACTTGTCATCTTGCCTTCCTTGTACTGATGGATTATATCCTTTCAAATGGAGAGTAAAACATAGCCTTTCTTCACGGTGGTGCATTTGTTAGATACTTTGCCACAGCAACTAGAAATGCAAAATCTAGGAATCACTATTTGGTCAAAGTGACAGGCAATTTATAAGATTTTGATATGTACTCATCTCTATTTTCCAAACTTTTATTTTTATTTTTTATTGAAGTAAGAAAGCCTAGAGTTAATTTTCTAGACATGCACTTTTATTATAATCTATATATAAAAACAATCAAACAGATTGCATTTTAACTAGGTAAATAGTGATCTCAAAATTGTATTTTTAATAAGTAGCTGGAATATAAGTTCTTATAACTAGCATATTACTAAAAGAAAAAATAACTAAGTGGACATATTATAGAATATGTATGGATTTAATAAAGAATATAAATAACCATGAGGAATAGTACCAAACTCATTATAGAATCAGTAGTTGACTAGAATGTGAACTTAAGAAAAGTAATAAAAATAACTATTAAGCATTGCTTTGATATTTATTCTGATCATCATACTTTGGAATTGGTGCACTTAGTTCAAAACTGCTACAGAATGAAACTCCAGATGCTCACAGATGGTAAGCCTATGAACTTAATTAAAACTCATGCTTTATTATTCCGAAACAGGAGAATTGAGAATGCTTTGCCCAAAGAAAATGTTTATGTTTTCACTTTCTCATCTTTAGCCATCCAGAAAAGTTTAGGGGTCATACACATGAAATAAAATTTCTTTGGTTTACAGGCAAGAAAGTGAAATAGAGTTACAGACCATTAACCCAAATACCAATTCAAATTAAAATTCAACAAACAATTATGGAGAGTAGATAGTGTGCCCAGCACTGTATTTAGTCAGTGCTTAATGAGAGTATTATAAGGAGGAATCAAATGTACAAACCTTTATAAGCAAAAATATTATGCTTTTATTACAGTCCCAGTAGCATGTTTATTGGATTGTAAGTTGTCTCTCTTTGTTGATAGCACAGGTTACCTTTTTTTTTTTTTTTTAGATATACTGAAAGGAAATTAGTCATACTCCATATATTTGTATGTGTACATTACATCCATATACAGGGCTCTTAACAATTTTTTATTTTAATTTTAAATCCTTACTATGTTTTCTTTGATGTCTCCACCTCATAGCTAAGAGTGAATTTTACAGATTTTGGTTGTTAGTTAATGTAGGTGCTTCTCTGGGTATTCACGAATGACTTCTATGACAACTAGAAAATTAGGACATAAGAGATTAAGAGGTAGAATATCTCAGTGGGGAACACCAATGTATCAATTTTGAAAGTCATACCATAGAAAATCATAAAACCATTAAGGAGAAAATAAATTGATAGCTGACTACTTGGTAAAACAATGGATAGGAAACACTGAAATAACATATTAAGCATACTAAGACAATCAGTTACTCTGCATTTATGTTATGATCACTCTATGGTCTTTTAACAGCGAAAGTGAAGGGATACTTACCAATCAAAAACTCATGAGAAATTTTCACCCTCAAAATTTTCAGAAAAGGTTATAAAGTAAGTCATTTAGGAAGACAAAAAAAATGATACATAGAAAAATACAATAAGAGCTCTGGAGAGATTGCTTAGCTAAGGCACTTTCCTGCAAAACCCAATGGCCTGGGTTTGATTTCCCAGTATCCAAATAAAGCCAGATGCATAAAGCAGCACAAGTGTCTGGAGTTAATTTGCAGAGGCTACATGCCGTACCTCTCTGTCTCTGTAGTTCTTTCTCTGCTTGAAATTTAATAAATTAAAAAAGATAAAAGAAAAAAATGACATAAATGAGTAGAAAGAATTACTATGTAAGTATCATAGTTATTAACAACAATGGCATTGCATAATATTGCATCATATCATGTCTAATATGAGGACCTAATGCAAACACTCAAGTAATATGCATGACACTGCATATAATGATTCATGGGCTGGGGTTAAGACTGGGTATGAAGGGAGGTTAAAATATTCTAAGATCCAGTCAGGGGCCAATGCAGTAGTGAATTCCAATTAATCCTGAGCTAGAGTGAAACCCTACCTCAAAAAGATAAAAACAACAACAACAGCAACAGCCAAAATAAAGTTTCTGGCAAGAGCAAACATAAAGAATGGGCATGGGTTTCAATATTCAACAATCCAGGAGAATATAGGGAATGCAGAGGCCATATATATATATGTATGTATATATGTGTATGTATATGTATATGTATATGTATATGTATATGTATATATTCCAAAAATCACATGTTCAAAGGAATAAATTTACTTACATTGATTAGTAAGCCATTGGAAAGAGGGGGTATCTTTATTTTATCTATATTTAAGCATAGGCAGTGTGGAATACGTAGAATACATGTGGGTTTCAGCTGAAATCCTTGACTAGGAATTGAGGTTTGAAGTAGACTACTCAGAAATAAAGACGCATTTAAAACATTTTAATTAAAAGCCATTTTTTAAGGCTGTTACTATAGGTCTTTCAATTATCTTTTATTATTTTTAAGAAGAAACTGCATATGAACACATCGTGTGTTGGGACCATCATGTCCCTCCTCCCTGCTGCCATTCCATTAAGAGCCCTCCTCAGTGGTATTGCTGGTACTCCCCATAGGCTGTGGGTTGTGAGTGGTGAGTAACAGCAGTCACTAGTTGTGTATACGGCACCTCTGAATATTCCCTCCCAATCTATGGCCCTTACAATCTTTACGTCCCCTCTTCTGCAAAATTCCCTGAGCCATTGTTGGGTGTGTTTTATGTCTCCTTTAGTGTTTAACTCTCAGGAGCTCCTGGTCTCTGCTTTGGTAGGTGTTCAGTGTCCTCAGTGTCTGCCTCCTTCACCTGGAACAGGTTGTCAGGTACAACATGGAAGCAACACTCTTGCTCATCTCACCAGTATTTCTGTAGTTTCAGCTGGACCCTACCTAATGTGTGTTCATCTCCTGCCAGGGAGTCAGCTGTCTTTTATTTATTTATTTATTTATTTATTTATTTATTTATTTATTTATTTATTTATTTTTGTCTTGTTCCTAGAATTTGGTTGTCCTTGGTTCTCACTGCCTTCTGAAATAAACAAACAAACCAATGGATTATCCAATGAAGAAGAAGATCAGCATAGGTTTAAGGGGATAAGGATTGTTTAAAAAGAGAGATTTCTTTTTTCTTTTCTTTTTTTTTTTTTATGGGAGTAGTCTCTCTTTGACTAAAAACTAGTGGGGACTTCTTGATCTCAATAGGATTCTGACTTGGTTTCCCATTCCAAGTATGGGTTCCTTTGCACTGAATGGATCTCTTAGCCCATCAGTAAGCCACTGGTTACCTCTAGTCAGGATGGTGGCTTTTGAATAGCTCACAAAGCTATCGGCCTCTCTCCTGCAGCAGCATATGTGGCACTTTCCAGTACCATAGGGGATACCTATCTGGGAGGTGACTTACCTCATGATTCTAGCTGGATTTCGCAGTGATCTGTGTTGGCAGCATGTGGTGACTTCAGCAATAGGGTCTTACCTTTTACCTCAGGTGAGCAATCAAATACTTTGACAGAAGTCTGCCTTGTTTTGGGGACCGCTTAGTTCTCTCTGATCAATAGCTTATTGTGGATAACAACTGATTTCTGGTACTGAGAGTTATAGGCCAGAGCCAAATGATTTAAAGGTAGGCATTATCCCCACCTCTCCAGGACCCTTTTTTTCCCAGACGATTCCCACCCCTACTCCTATTGAAGTTTATATGTTTTGGTCTACTATCCAGGAGAAAGGTTCATTTTGGGTTTAGTTTCTTGATCTCTCCCCAATCCTCCAATTATTTCCATTCCTATTGTCTGTTTTTCCAGTTCATTGTCAGGAAAGCCTGCAACTCAATTTATTGTATGTTAGGAACCACAGATGAAGAAAAAAAAAAATGTAATGTTTGTCTTTCTGGGCTTGTGTGAGTTTGCTGAGTATGATCTGTTCTAAGTATGTTCATTTCATTATCACATTTTTCCTTACTTCTGAGTAGAATTCCATTGTGTGAATGTTCTCCATCTTCATTATTCATCCTTCCAGTGATGGGCACCTATATTGATTTTGGTTCTTAGCTATTGTGAATTGAGCAGCTATAAATATGATTGAATAAATTTCTCTGCAGTGAAGCATGGAGCCCTTGGGTAAAATGTCCAGTAGAAAAATAACTTGGTCAATTGGCAGTTCTATTTTCATCTTATTCACGAGTCTCCATATTGATTTCCATAGTAGTTGTACAAGCTTACACTCTCCCTAATAGCAAATGAGGGTTCCTTTTTCCCCACAACCTTGCCAACATTTATTGCTGTTTGATTTTTTAAAATTATTTATTTATTTATTTGAGAGCAACAGACACAGAGAGAAAGACATATAGAGGGAAAGAGAGAGAATGGGCGCGCCAGGGCTTCCAGCCTCTACAAACGAACTCCAGATGCATGCACCCCCTTGTACGTCTGGCTAACGTGGGACCTGGGGAACCAAGCCTTGAACCGGGGTCCTTAGGCTTCACAGGCAAGCGCTTAACTGCTAAGCCATCTCTCCAGCCCACTGTTTGATTCTTTAATGATTGCCATCCTGACTAGAGTAGGGTGGATTCATCTCATAGTTGTTTTGATTTACATTTCCCTGATAGTTAAGGATGTTGAACATTTTCTTATGTGTTTGTTAGCCATCCATCTTTCTTCATTTGAAAACTCCCTATTTGGTTATCTGCACTTTCTTTGAGTCCATTGTTTGACTTTTTATTGCTTAGGTTTTGAGTTCTTTGTGGATTCCAGGTGTTAAGCCTCTCTCTGTCAGTGGTGTGGCTGGTGAAGTTTTTCACCCATTCTGTGGGTGATCTGTTGGCTCCATTTATGGTTTGTCTGTACAAAAGCTTTTTAGTTTTATGAGATATCACAGGTTAAGTTACTGTTTAATTTCCTGTGCTATTGGGATATTGTTCAGGAAGTCTTCCCCAACTCTTGCATCATAGAGAACTTGGGCTATTTTTTCTTTCACTCATAGAAGAGTTTCAGGTCTTATATGGAAGTCATTAATCCATTTGAAGTTGATTTTTATGCATGATGAAATGAGTGTATGGTTTTTTTTTAGCTTTTCTAATTTCTTTTTTGTAGTACTACTATTTAACTTAGATATATTTTAATACAATACAAATTATTAAGTTCAATTATGATGTTTTCTAACATTTTTTGTTTTTTAAATTTAAACATACTTTATACTAATTGAAACATAAGTTTTTAAAAAAATTGTAAACTTTTATGACCATGTGTATACTTAGATAATGATAATGCAAGTAAGGTTATATGACAGTCATAATTACATACCTGTACATATTGTCTCTTTAGAGTCACTATCCTTCACATTAAACATTACATTATGTAAAACATAGAGTTATATTTAGTCAGGCTTTACCTGTTTACAATAATGTGAGTAGAGAATTAATCTATGTTATTAAATATGGCAATAGTTCATGCTATTTTTAAATTGTTGTTACTCTTTACTGGTATGACTATCTCATGCTTGTGCTATTGGGGTATTTTGTTTCTAGTATTTGCTTTCATAAACACCAAATTTTTAAAATGTCTTATGAAACATTCACCTAATTCTCTTTAGTTAAAGGCTGGGAGAGGTAATCATGGAGTGGTCATATACTCTTCAGCAAACAGTACCACACATATTCGTGAAGAGATATATAATGTACACCATTTCCAGTTGATACATATTTTCACAAGCATTTTGTAATTTTAGTTTGCTTTTAAAAATTTATTTCTATTTGTTTGGATACTGCACAGGAATATGGGTATGTAGAAGAGAGAAGAGTAGTTTACACAAGGATAATCATGGTGAACACTGTTTTCATAGGCTGTGGGTCATTTGGATCACCTCCTCTGTGATGGGCCTTTGTGTGAGCCTGTTGTCTATTTCTAAATAGATTTATTGTGGCCATCTTTTTCTCCTCTCCTGAGTGTTATTTGAGAATTTTTCAATTTGTTTTTTAAGTTCTAGCAAAGATCTAGAAATATCCAATTGGCCATTTGTGTGTATTTTCCAAATTTAACACATTTATCCTTTTCATGTTTCAGTGTTGGAAGTAGTCTGAGATGTCAGTTTTGTTCTATTTAATGATATCCATAGTAGCTGAATTTTGACTGAAAATTGCAGTTTCAAAGCTTTCCCCTGAATGGTAATATTTTATTCGGTGATATTTATTCAGATGTGTCAGATTGCTTGCCTTTCATTTCTTCTATTCCATGCCAGTTGCTTCTCTACAGTAGAAGTATGGCTCTCAGTGGTGCGACACTGCCATTCTCAAATTTTAACTGTTTAAAGAAGGTAATTTGATATTTACCCTCATTTCACAAAATTGCTACCCAACTATTGTGGCCTTAAAGAGCATGAATGTATCCAAAGGGATAGACACACTAATGGGTTTGGGCTTGACTTATAATCCAACATAAAAATAATACGATTGTAGGCAACCTTACTCCTATAGCTAAACAGAGGCTGAGAGTAGCATGACGTTCACCAAAGGTAAGGCAGAATGCCTTTATTAGGAGAAAGAAGAATGAACAGAGGGCTGGCATTTTTCCAAAGGCACACTCTACTTACCTGAAAGAAAGTCCACACTTATCTAGTATTCATTATAAGTATTTTTCTATCACTGAATGAACGGGTGATTTATAAATTATTTAAGTTTTAGAATGGGAATGAAGAAGAAAATTTATATTACTTAGAGGTTTATGTTTCCTTCAGGTTAGTGGCTCTGAAGGCAGAAAAATAAGAAATATCCAATAATTGCAGCAGGAGCGTAGGAGCTACATTTCTGGGCCAATGAATGGTTCTTATAAATTTGCTGTGTACTCAGAAGTTCCTTGGGGGAGGCACATTTATTCCTCCAAAGGTTACAGAAATCAGAAGTATCACTCAGCAGCATCCGGCTCCATTTTCATTAGCAAGTTCTAATATAAGGTACGTTACAAGGAAGAGCATCTTGTTAAATAACATGCAATAAAACACTAACCACTCCCTCCCTTACATAATGAAGTTCTGCCTCTCTCTACTCACAGGATGATGATTTTAAATCCAGGCATTATTGTGGCTGAATAGACCTCAAAAAGCCAGGCAGGTTTAGATACTCTCCTTCAAGCCAAGTCACTTTGTTAACATGGCTGAAATCACAGTTAGAAATATTCAGTGTCTGGCCTGGGGATGCCATTGTTCTCTGACTGTTAACCAGATTGTTATCATTCCCCATTCCCACTAGTTACTTCAAATATATAGTGGTTTTGGGGACAAATCACATCATGCATTGAATATCTGATTAAATTCTCCAATGCTGCTTATTTCACTCAAAAATGTTCTAGCCATCAAGACATGAAGGGAAGACTGAATTGTTTGTATCCACAAACCCAGACTAGCTGGAGGGTTCCTCTATCAAGTCCACAGCTGAGATCGAGTCACACATGGATGAGCACCTGCTAAACTGCCCCAGCTCCTTTCACGAGGGTGAGAGGGACCGCAAGCATGTCTTCGTAACTCTGATTAGTCATTACCTGTGTTTAAATAACTTAAAAGTGTTTCCAGAAAAGATTCACGTAAGTTGATTATTCAAAAAATTATCACAACAGTATTTTTTTACTCATTCTACTAAGCTAAATTCTAAATATCATTTATAAACCTAAGCTACACCATTCATTGAGAAATTTTACCTACACTTTGAGTCCTACCAGGATAATCTTCACGGGAGAGGAAATATGGGGGGGTTCTGTCACATGCTTTTATGAACACGGAGAAACAAATTTCCCCTTAGTAATGTGAATAGGCCCCAAATGTCACAGTTCATCAAAATGTCACAGTTCAGTTTTTATGAAAATCTTTTTCCATTTCTCTCTCACTGTTGTGTATTCATTTACACTGACCTTATTCATATACTTGTGTTGCAGTTACTTTCTTGTTGCTGGGACAAACAGTCTGAAGAAGAAGCTTATAGGAGGTAAGGCTTTCTTTCTTTCTTTCTTTCTTTCTTTCTTTCTTTCTTTCTTTCTTTCTTTCTTTTTTTTTTTTTTCAGGCTTATGGGGTCCAGGGAAAGTTCCATCATGGCAGAGAGGGAAAGAGAGATAAAACACCAACAAGCACCAACATTGAGAATCCAAACAGCTTTGAACACACATAAGGGCTGGACTGCAAGATCAGTTTCCAGTGGCACCACCTCCAGCAGGTTTCTGGAGACATAAGTAGGAAGCTCGAACTCGAAACAAACAGACAGAAATCACTGAGGCCATGAGGGACATACATTCACAGTCAAACTACCACATCGTGATAGTGGATTTATGTGGATTATAAATAGGGGTCATTGGACTCTTTCTCAAGATCACTATTCTGTTCATAGTAGCAACATTATTATAATTGCCTGTTGTTTCTTATATTGTTTCTTTAATTTGACCCAAGCCAAAAAAAAAAAAAAAGCCTATGCTGATAATTAGGCCAATTTTAAAATCCATCCTTCCTTATGAAAGGAGAATAAAATTGGACTAATGGAAATTAATATGTATAATAATATACTACCATTATGTTAAACATATGTTTTACCCTTCATCTTAGTTTATGACAATAAGTACACATTTAGATATTTTTGCTAACTGGCTTATTTGGAGAATGTTATATCACTGAGATCATGAGAATGTCTGCAAAGGCATACCAAACAAAAGTAACAAGGTGGCAATGGCATAGAAAAAGGGCACTGCAAGTTTTGGACAGAATAGTGATAAATTTTCTAAGCTGATGGTTGTAGGGCACCCAATTCTTTTTTATTTATTTATTTTTTGTTTATTTTTATTTATTTGAAAGTGATGGACAGAGAGAGAGAGAAAGAGGCAGATAGAGAGACAGACAGAATGGGCACTCCAGGGCCTCTGGCCACTGCAAAAGAACTCCAGACGCGTGTGCCCCCTTGTGCATCTGGCTAACGTGGGTCCTGGGGAATCGAGCCTCGAACCGGGGACCTTAGGCTTCATAGGCAAGCACTTAACCGCTAAGCCATCTCTCCAGCCTGGGCCCAATTCTTATAGTTACCTGTCTTCCCTCCTGTACAGAGCACTTCTTGTCTCACAACAGAACTCTCATCTTGAACAAAAAGTAGCACTCACGAAGATTAAGTCCGTCCTTCGGTCTTGTCTTTGAAATAAATTGAAAGGACAGATGTCTTTCAAATAATGCTGTTGAGTTTGATGATGCCACCAAGAGGTCAGTAAATATATTAATGATAAAAGAAAGAGGCATAATTATAGGAAGGAAGAAATCCCAAATTATAGCAATAAATCGCTCCTCTCAGTGAAGCTGAATATAAAAGAGGCATCATCAGAGAAGCTTAAATCAGCAACCCTTGGAAATGTGCTGAGCTTCAGTTTATATATTGTTTCAACATAATAGAAGAACCTTTGAGCATTTGTCAGAAATTATCTATTAACTTAATATTTCCACCAACAATCAAGAACTGTTCGAGCAGGGGTGGGGGGACTGGTAAGTCAAGTTTACTAATACTCTTGGCATCTCCATGGTGTGGTGACTTGTGAGAATCAATGAAACCCTATTAATATTTCTCTGCCTGCTCCCTCCATAGTTCCTCATACATATTTGGACCTCATTACTGACTATACTTGTTACATTGATCTTCTTAAAGATAAGTCACTTCTACTGCCCTGTGAGTCTCTTTGAAAAGAAAAATATTTATGAGAGAGAGAGAGAGAGAGAGAGAGAAAGACATGCCAGGACCTTTTGCCATTGCAAACAAACTCTAGATGCATGTGCCACTTTGTGTATCTGGCTTTATGTGGTCACTGATAAATGACCCCAGGCTATTAGGCTTGACAAGCAAGCATCTTTAAGTATCTGAGTCACCTCCTCAGATACTTTTCAGTTTCTTAAGGGCAAGCTTATGTTTGTTTTTATGTAACTGGGTTTATGTGTGTGTGTGTGTGTGTGTGTGTGTGTGTGTGTGTGTGTGTGTGCATGTGGGTGAATACACATGCATGTGGGTGCATGGAGGCCAAAGATTGACACTGGGTACCTTTCTTGATCTATCTCCTCTTAATTTACTGAGGAAGGGTCTCTCACTTGAGCATATAGCTTGTTAATTTCACTAGTCTAAGTAGCCAATTTGCTCTGGGGATTCTCATTCTCTATGTCCTCTGCACTTGGAATTACCAGGGGCTACTAGGCCACCAGCCAATGTCATAGGTGCTGGAGTTCCAGACATTGGCTTTCATACTTGGGAAACAAGTGCTCACAAATGGATTCATCTGCTCTGCCCCATGATTGCTTTTTAATTCAGCTTTGCACCTCCAGCACCTGAACATTCTGGGTCCAATAGAAGCTCCATAAAAGAATCCTAAGTAATGGGCTGGTGAGATGGTTTAGTGGTTAATCGCTTGCCTGTGAAGCCTAAGGACCCTGGTTCGAGGCGCGATTCCCCAGCCCACGTTATACAGATGCACAAGAGGGCACATGCGTCTGGAGCTCGTTTGCAGTGGCTGGAGGCCCTGGCATGCCCATTCTCTCTCTCTCTCTCTCTCTCTCTCTCTCTCTTTCCTTTCTCTGCCTCTTTCTCTGTCACTTTCAAATAAATAAATAAACATAAAGCAAAAAAAAATTAAAAAAGAATCTTAAGTAAATAGAGATTTATGAAAGATAACATTTGATGTGAGAACACAATGTGGTATCTTTTCTTATCTGTTCTAATTTGCCATCAAATACCTAATTTCCAACACATATTTTTAGAAACATGGTGTACTTCTTGAAGATGAGATCAGGAAATGTGAAGAGATGATAGTTGAAATAAGACAGAAATGGCAGCAAAAAAATGCAAGAGAAAAGGAGGCACTCTGGGGTCATCTTTTAATTTAGCCCTTTATTCTTGATTAACAGGTACCATAAACATTCCAGATTCAGAAATTTGTTTTGCTAAGGATACTTATGCAGAAGGAATAGAGTATTGGACAAGACAATCATCAAATAACATACATCCTCGAGTGAGGAGATCAACCATAAACTTCTACTCACTGCCTAAATGAAAAGGATGCGAGGTGCTGACAGATATTCTTTAGATTGTAAGAACTGGTGATGTGTTCTAGAAGTGTCATAGTTAGTATGGGTTGAGAAGTGAAGTGCAATTTTAAATTTGATGAGTAAGAAAAGATAGAATAGAGACAAGCTGGCAAGAAGGAAATCAGGGGAGGAACATATGAGAAGGGGGAAAGGGAGGGTGGTGGGAGGTGGTATGATCATGGTATATTTTATATATGTGTGAATGTTGTCAATAAAAAATTTAAAACTACTTCAACTGTCAAAGAACTATATTTCCACTGTTATCACATAAAAATAACATTCTTGGTATCAGTTTTTGCTGTGATCAAAGTACCTGACAAAATCAAGGGCATGGCATATGTATTTTACCTCACATATCAGAAGACTTTCAGTCCATCATGATAGGACTGAAAAAACAGCATGGCAACAAAAGTGTGTGGCTGAAAGTCTTTTTATGGAGGACCAGGAAGCAGAGAGACTGAAGCTAGAGCCAGATTGGGTGTAATCTACCCTAGACCACATGTAATGATTAACTTTCGTCAGCCAGGCTTTACTTCTTAAAGGCTCTACAGCCATTACACTTGACATTAGACATTAGGATTAAGTATTCAAAGTAGTGCCTGTGGAAACTTCAAGTTCAAAAATTAGAACTGAGTAATTTATGAAGAAGAGTAAATAATTTCTTTGCCTTCCTAGAGGGTAGGAAATCCACACTCCAAGTATTATCAGTTTCATTTTCTGATGGGCATTTCCCCTAAATATGTCCATTGTAAAAAGCAGGAAGACAAGATGAATGGACTTCTTTATAACATTCTAATATGTTAACCTTCATTCCATTCATGACAGAAAAATTTACCTGACCAGTCAGTTATTAGAAACTGTAATATTAACAAACTTCATATTGGCAGCGTGGAAAACAATTGAACTTTAGAGGGAAAAATATTAAGAAAATAACAAGAGAAAAATTAATTTCAAATGCTAATTAACCATTTACATCTTTAGTGTTAAGTAAAATACATCTTAATATTTTAACTGGCATATAAAAATAATACAGGTGCTAGAAGGATGGCTCATCAGATAAAGGACTTGCTTCGCAAACATGAGAACTTGAGTTCAGATTATCTAAAATCACATAAAACCAGACACTGTGATAGGCTTCTGTAATCTTAGCAAGATGACAGGTAGAGACAGGAAAATTCCCAGAAGTTCACAGAAGAGTTAGTCTGGCAATCTCAGTGGTCAACAAAGAGAGACCTCATATCAAACAAAGTGGGAAGGCAAGTCTCACATCCATGATTCTCTTCTGAGTTCCACACATGTTCATGGCTCAGTTATGGCTATGCTCATACAACACCCAAGCAAATTAAAATGAACTACCATGAAAACACACACCCTAAACAGTGGTACCAACCAGTAACAAAAAAAACAACATGGAGCCCTGAATTTGGCACCACTTCTTGAGAACAAAAAACAAAGCTAAATAATAATAATAATAATAATAATAATAATAATAATAATAAATGGTTATCTCAAGACAAATTGATTACATTTGCATATTGCAGTCCTGGGGTGGTTCTTAAATAACACCACACTATAGAGTTTGTTACACTTTGCCTTGTGGGCAGTGTTGCTCATTGAAGAATTAATATCATAGGGGCTGGAGAGATGGCGTAGCGGTTAAGCACTTGCCTGTGAAGCCTAAGGACCCCGGTTCGAGGCTCGGTTCCCCAGGTCCCATGTTAGCCAGATGCACAAGGGGGTGCACGTGTCTGGAGTTCGTTTGCAGAGGCTGGAAGCCCTGGTGCACCCATTCTCTCTCTCTCCCTCTATCTGTCTTTCTCTCTGTGTCTTTCGCTCTCAAATAAATAAATAAAAAAAATTAAAAACAATATCACAGATAAACTAGTGCATGAAAGGACATGCAAACATAGTACAAACTGATTAAATCACATGGAACACCAAAAGGTATTTATCAGAGAACATTAGCTATCCCACTGAAGGATATCGTTAGGAATAGTGTCATCTTCCAGTACAATGGGATGTGCTCCTGGAATCTTTATGTGATACTTTGTATCCAGTAGGATGAGTTGATGGGTTCACAAAGATCAAGTTCTCCCATGGACCTTTTGTACTTATGACTCACTTGGGGAATATGTACTTCCTGGCCCCATACCTTTATATGGAACAGGACAAGACTCTAAGTCTGTTATAACCTTACTTCTGAGTATTTTTTTTTTTTTTGCACAGTGTATTCAAGAACTGATAACATATCAGAATTATCACTGTCTTGTAGGAATTACTTTATACTCATACTCAAAGAAGGATAGTATTGTTACACAGTGAAGCAGTAGAGAAATATATTCACTATTGTAATCCTATTGGGTTTTGAGTCCCTTGACTCATTTTCATGGTCAAAGGTCAAATACCCAATCACAAGTCTGAAGAACATGTTGAGCAGCTGTAGACATGATCAGTGTAACATCAACACTTAAAATACTAATGCAAACAAGCAGGGTCATTCCTCAATGACAATGACAATGTGCACTTGATAAAGGAGATTGGAAATAAAAGCTACACATTGAAGGATAACTAGACACGTGCCAAAACTTTGACTGAACACCACAGAGTAGATGTAGTCTTTTCCTCAAGCCACTGAAAGTGTGCTCTGAAAATGACCTTTAGTGGTCAGTTTCTTCACATTACCTAAGTTAAAGGGAATTGCAAATAGTCAGCTTTCACCCTCTGTAGAATCCCATACATTATATCTGTTAGAGGTAGAGTTACAGGGGCCTGATTAATTTGGCTCACTGCACAGTAACTTTGAAGGGATATTTCAGTTTTCTGGATTGCCATAGCACTGGATGAGGCTATCGTATCTCTACGAAGGCAACATCACTCCCTCTACTCAATCCTACTTCTTTCCTCCACTAATGTGAGTGAATGAGCTAATAATATACTTTCTGATGAATAGATTCTGTCAGAGTCTTCATCCTGGAGTATTCAAAATGCAAAATGTTAGTAATGGCATAAGCATGATAGAATTTGTTACTTAGTTCAGTAACTTTTAAATGATTGCCTTTAGGATTCAATACTTCATACAAAATAATCATTTAAAAATTGCTTAAAATATTATGATAAAATGTGTGAAAATATTTTATTTTAATGTAATTACTATAATTTAGAATGTATTGATATTTACATCTGATGAGAAAATGATAAGCTCCTAAAACAATACATTAAGTAAGATGAAAGTTCATGGCAGAAACACTATTTCATAACATATTTTTGGAGGAATTTAACTTGGGAATTTGAATCCACCTAATATGAAAGGCGTATAACCTTTGGATTTGACTTTTGATGGAATCTAATATTTTCACAAAGAAAATTAGCATATTAAACAATATAACAGTGAGCCAAATTTTCACAACAATTCAAAAATAAGATTTAATTTGTTTATGTTTGAGACCTCACATTATATTTACTTCCTCATCTCAAATCTTCATGAAATTGTGTTTTGATACTCGTAGCAAGCAGCCCATCTGCTTTATATATTCATGGAGTGGCAATTTTGCACATATGGATTCTGTCAATTATCTATGAACAGAGAAATATCTTAATCACTGTGTCTGCTCCTTATTGCTACTTTAGAAAATTTCTTCTCCATTCGGATCTCCTGGGACCTAGTTTATCCATGGAAGACAGCAAAGTTAATCTTCAAAACATATTTGTGTATGCAAAATGGGAGTCATGTTTGTAAGCAATGCTGTTTACATTTAGGCTAGCAATCACATGGATATCCATGCATAAGGAAAGTTTTCATGCTTGTATATAAAAAGTGAAGATGCAGTGTAAGATTTTCTTATTTATGAAACTATGAAGGGTCTCTGGCCAAGGTAACTGAATGTGGAAATTTGTTTTAATGTATAAATAAATTCTTCCTGATACTTTTCCTTTTTGAAGCAGGGTTTACTCCAGACTAAGCTGGTCTGGAACTCACAAGGATCTTCCTACATCAGTCTCCTGAGTGCTGGGATTAAAGGAGTACACCACCACACCCAGCATACATTTATTTAATAGATGAATACAAATATATTTTTTCTGTTATATCTGGGAAATAACTTCCCAACCAGCTTGACTTTGCTCAGCTAGATCCAGCAAGCTCTTCGAGTGTGTTGAACTACTTTTTTTCTAATTTTTAAATTTTTGGTTTTAAATTTAAAAGTATAGAGTCAGTGAAAGGAAAAAAAAAAGCCAACATATTAAGAATTTGATTAAGACAAAATGATAGAGAAGAAACATTTGAGCCTAGAGTTTGAAGAATCTATCAAGTGTCATCCCTGAAAACAAATATCTCTGAAGTTCACAGCATTGTGAGCATCCAAGTGCTGAAAAGCAGTGTATATTTTGGTAGTCTGGAAAGAGCTGGCTCTCTCTAGGCAACCAAGTAAAAAGAAGAAGAAAATAAAAACATTTCTGCCAGTTTGAGTCAAGATGCCACCACTGAGGATCCCTACTTATTTCACTTTTTCCTGATCAGGTTCCTGCTTGCTGTACTTGCAGCCTATGATATCCACAGTGGGTCTTTTCATGGAAAATTCCATGAGAATGAGCTAAGGATAGGGTCACGACAGTCATACCTCCTCATACACGGTGTATAACTCTCTTAGAAGCTGATGTCAGAATTGAGTACATATCGTTTCTTCAAGTGAACATTCTCCAATTCCATGGAAAATAAGCAATATTTTTTATGAAACTCTCATCTATTTGATATTCATTGCCATGTAAGCTCCTTAAAGGTGTCTTTCCTGGGTTAACCAGATTGTGAGGAAAATGAAGGACATGATGTCAGAAAGAAATTCTGAGTATTTTTCTCCTCAGTGAAGAGTAACTTCTGTTGTAGCAACTCTGTTAATTTTCCCATGCGATGGTATTTTTAATTTCTAAGTCAGGCATGTCAATGCACATGAAAAAAAAAAAAAAGCAATTTACAACTGTGAAAGAAATAGAGCCTCTTTCACTTCATTTGTGTCTCATCTCGATTATCATCACATTTGTCATTCCCTGTAATTTATTCATTATTTTTACCAGAAGAATATGAAGGGGGAAAAGAAGATAAGTGCACTTGTCAAAATGTGGAGCAGATGCTCGAACAATGATTGGAGACAATTAATGCTCTCAGGAAGAAACAGCAGGCTGAGTTTGTGTTTAGCTTTAAGATTTTTCACCACACCGACCTAGGAAAAATGCAAATATAAAATGTGCATTTTATTGTTCATGCAAGGGCAAACAATATTCTTCTAATACATTGTTGTTGTTGAGCAGTTCTGTTATGATCTTACAGTTTAGAGCTTCTCTGATGAATTGTGAGTATCCTTGGGTGCAAAATGCAAATTGAGCAGGTTTGTTGTGTCTATGTGTTTCCCTTCAGAATCACCACGTTGCACATGCCCGCCCCCCCCCCCCCATTGGAAATGATATGGGATGAACTGCTCTGCAGATGATGTTTTTCTCTGGCCACACCTTAATTCCTGTCCACCAACGAAGATAACACCTTCACTCATCTTTGGAATGTTTCCATTTGCTTTGTGCTGTTGTTTTTTTTGTTGGGGGAGAGAGAATCTTCCTTTCTATTACATTGTAGGCTCCAGCAGCATTTTCTCTTGTTTCACCTAGTGTCCTGGACTGTAGGCCTTGATATCAATAACATCTCCTTTCCTAACCATCACCACTTATCCTTAGAGTGCACTTACTGATTCTCTTTACTTACTAAAGTATTTTTGGTCAACGGTTTTCTAATTGCGTAAAATTCACTATTTTAAAAACAAACACCTACTTTTGTCCTGATTTCAGACAGTGGTGAGGATCATACCATCCCACATTCATGTTGGCCTCACTTTGAAGTTAGAAACACAAATACTACCCCTAACATCTAACCTGAGACATCTGTGCAAGTGATGCTATGAGAAAAAAATAGAATTTAAAATAAAAATGGGCAACTTACTATTGGCTAATGCACTGATGACCTTAAATCCCCTCTTCTAGTAACTAGTAGCTGCCGTTAAATGGCATGGGAAGTCAGGGGACTGATACACCCTTTTCACATCAATGGTGACGTATTGGTAGGCTCAATCTGGTGCTGGAAATCACAGCTACTGGGAGTTCATGAGTGCAAATGGCATGTTGTACCTCCATGACAGCCTTTCACAGTTCTCCTCTCCATCTTTCTTCCCTTCCATTCCTTTTGCCCCCTCTTTTGTGAGGTTTTCCTGAGCCTTGTGATAGGGTGAGTTAGATGGCCTGTTTGAAGCTGGGAATATAGTAAATGCCCTTTCACCAATGATCATACAGGCAATGGGTTAAAAAAGGCATGAAAGTAAGGTTTGGATTTGTGGGTAAGAATGGTATTAATGGGAGGAGAACATGATAAACGGGGGTTCAGTGATCATTGTTGGGCCTTGAGAGGCCTGGGCGTGAGGCCTAGTCGAACTTCCTGAGCCTAGCTAAAGTCTGGTGATCTGCCTTGGGCCAGCTACTGCCTAATGGCTTCTGGCCTCACAGTGTCTGACACTATACAAAACCATCATAATAGGAGGAAAAGATCATGATATCAAAATAAAAGAGACTGATTGAGAGGGGGAGAGGATATGATGGAGAGTGGTTTCAAAGGAGAAAGAGTGGGGAGAGAAGGCATTACCATGGGATATTGTTTGCAATCATGGAAGTTGTCAATAAAAAATAAATTAAAAAATAAAATTAAATTAAGGTTGTTGCAGAGCAATTTTGAGCTCACAGCAAAATTGAGAGGTAGATGTAGGATTTCGCGCCCTGTCTCTCGATAGCACGCATCTTCAATGTGCTCTTGGATGCTACAGATCTTGCTGGTCCTTGTGTTACACTTGTGCTTAAGGAACAAAAGCTGACTTTATCCAGAATGGCAAAAATATGGAATAATAAATAAAACTGTGCCTTCCTGAGTTAATTTCTGTGACTAGGTTTCAGGAGAACTTCCTGAAAGTCAGCACTTTTCTCTAACCCAGATAATTATTCAATCTCCTTCTCTTGTCTTCGTATCTGTAACAGGTGATAAATACTTTGAGCTGCTCTTCACTTGTTGTCTTTTGTTTTTATCTTCCTGGAGGCAGCTCTATTGAACATGTGGAAGTAACATAGCTGAAAGCAAAACATCTACATATCTGCCTGATCACTGATCTGTGCCAGGGTATGCTTTTCTTCCCTACTAGCTTATTCTACTTCTCAGATGGTTAGCTTATCACTGATGCCTAACACTGAATGATCCTTTTGTTATGTAGGGCTATTCACGGTTTAATGGAAGGGAGGAGAGGCATTTTACTGATGGAAATCTATAGCATGGTGCCTCTCTCCCATCTGCACCTTGGCCATTCCATTATCTTACAGAACTGAACTGGGTGGTTGAGCACCAGAGAAGACAGGCTTAAAATAATTTGTCTCAGGCCTCCAAGGTGGTCATGTGAATGAGATGATGCCTCACGCATAAAATGTTAGACTGGTTCTCTGATGTACTAACTGCATGTCTTCTTACATGACTATCTCAAACTATGTTGCTTTCCAAATAAGGAGCCTACAATGTCAACCACATTGTCTGCTACAGAAAAAGAAAATATTTCTGTCATTGGACAAAATATCAAAACTTGACAAAGGAGATGATATCTCAAGTGTGAATACTGTCTGACTCCACAATGACTCATAGCATTTATTACACACTTATTTCAACAGTACACAACAGATATTACTCATATTTTTAGTTCAGTCTTCATTCCCTGCAGATGAAGCGTAATAAATAAAATGAATGGTTATTGCTATATACTGCATGCTCCAGGAGAGACAGTTACTTGTAAAAGTGAGTAAAAATCTTTACACTTTCTGAATAAAGCACATTCTTTAGGTTGTTGTCTTGCCAAGAAAACTATTGTCCTCTAAATATTAAGTATAGCTACATACTCTGTGATCTTGGAAGTTCAATTCAAGTGGGAGAATGCACAGCATTGTAAATGTGAAACTTCAGTTGAGTCAAATATCCTTGAGGAAGTGAATTATGAGTTTCCAGTCCAAGTTCTTTAATTTCATATGGTTTGTAGGCTTTACTTTTTAAAATTTATTTAATTGGCAACTTTGACAAACAGATCTGATGTGTTTTGATCATAATCCTTGTCCTTTTCATTCTCTTGACATTCTTTCCCACCCACTTTACACTGAACACCTTCTTCTTTCCAATTTGCATGGACACAGGTGAGGAATTATTTATATAAGCACAAGATCCTACTGGAGGCTACACCACTACAGACAATATCCCTCACTCTCCTAGCCACCAGGAAAAAACAAAACAAAACAAAACAAAAAAAAAAAAAACTAAACTAAACTAAAACTCCTCAGCTGGTAATGAAATTCCACATTATGTGTCTATCCAAGAACAGAGAAAAGGCGCAGCCATCCTGTATCTTGAGGTCTTAAGGGAGTTTTCATAGATAGCTTCTATGATGGAATCTGAAGATGTTCATAGATTCACTTTAAAACAGTTCACAATACCAGTGATAGCTATTGGCATTTAACATGTTCTCTGGCATCATCAAAACTGTCTGAATAGAAGAGCCAAACACAAAATTTCTGAAGCAGGGAACTCTGAAGCCTGCCTCAAGGATCCAGTAATTCTATGAGTAGTTTTATGTAATGAAGTTTTAAAAGGAAGGTGGTCTATTAGGGTTACATCCTTATTACTTGCTGTTTTCACATACCTATTCTGACCATAATTTCAATCTTTATTTCAAAGAAAATGAATGATAGCTATGACAGATATTTTGTGAGAAGTTACTCAAGTGCTGGGATCTTAAAAGGCAGATGCTTAACCTTTGATTGTGCACATACTAGATCATATTAAATCAAAAACACATTAGTTTTACATGTATACCAATGCAGAATTACTGGACAGCTATCATGTCCCAGCCAAACAGGCAACACTGCTTAGCACATCGCGCCTAATTGCCAACCTCATGCAGTTTACATTCTGTTTCAACACCATTTGTAAAATGTCCTCAGCTAAATGTGATATGGTAAACTTCATAAAACTGTGAATTGTATATTTATGTTGGAATGATGGCACATTTTAAAGGAAACTGAAATAATGTTATAACTTTTTTAAAAGTATTTTTATTTATTCAAATGCAAGAAGAGAGAATAGCCCTAGAGACAGAGAGAGAGAGAGAGAGAAAGAGAGAGAGAGGGGGAGAATGGGTGTGTCAGGTCTTTTTGCCATTGCAAACAAACTACAGATACAAGTACCCCTTTGGACATCTGGCTTTACATGGGTGCAGGGAATTGAACCTAGTCTATTAGGCTATGCATACAAGTGCCTATAACTACAGAGCTATCTCTCCAGCACTACTGTTCTTACTTTGAGCATTAATTATAGACATTGCACAGTGAAAGTCGATTATTGATTACTTCATGCCAACAAGTAGTAGTTACAATTTTCAATTTTTTAGATGTCAATGCACTCTATCTTCATAGCCAGCATATTGCATAAGAATTCCTATTATCCCCCTGTCCCAAATGTGCAACTGGAGCATAACAAGCTCTAGTAACTAGCCTTGTTATTTCAGTGCTATTTTCAGGAGTATTGTCATCTGGCATTGTTACTTCTATTATTACTGTTATCAGACCTAGTATAAAATTTAGTTAACTAAATGAGTTTTTGTTTATTTTTAACCCAAACTGGTTTGACAGGCAAACTTAATATCACTAAATTATATGGAAAAGGAAAAAGAAAACTACACTTCTAAAAATTACTAAAGGAAGTTGATGTTGTAGGTCAGTAGTAGATGATTTGCCTAGCGTGTGAAGTTCTGGGTTCAATCCCCAGCACTGTGATGGTGGGAAGATAACTACTGGATAGAAAAGACAATATTCCACTGCTAAGGGTCATTGTATATATTTTGGCATTTCTGAAGACTATGCTGTTTGATGGTAATAAAAATCAGCCCACATAGAGTATTGCTACACAGCATAGTGACAGTGGAGGTAGATTTATTCTTATATCCAATTGGAATGACTGAAAACAAACTGAAGAGTGGTTGAGGTGACAGTCAGATAAAGGAGTGATGAATATCTTGATTATCTAATACTTTTTATATTTTATTTATTTATTTGAATGAGAGGAAGGAGAGGAAGATAGAATGTAGGAGCATACTACGGTGTCTTGACACTGCAAACAAACTCCAGATGAAGGTGCCACTTTATGTGACTGGTTCATGTGTGTCCTGGGGGTATCAAGTCCGATCACCAGGCTTTCCAAGCAAGCAACTTGTCTATGTGTGGATGTGTATTTTGTTTTTCAAGGTGGGTCCTCATTGTAGCACCAGTTGACTGGAATTCACTATCTAGTCTTAGGGTGGCCTCGAACTCCCGGCAATTCTCCTACTTCTGCCTCCCAATTTCTAGGATTAAAGGTGTGCACCACCACGCCCAGTGCAAGCAAGCAACTTTTAACTGCTGATACATCTCCCTAGTCTTGCTTTCTCATATTATGCTTTATTAGACATCATTATTACATATTATTGCATGTAATTAACCAGCATGCTAAGGGGCATAACTTAATACAACTAAAAAGTAAAACTAATGCTCCAGAGGGAGTGGAAAAAAACTCCAATAATTGAAGGGGAGCAAATAGTTCTAGGTCCTGACCACATCCTTGCTCCCCAAAGGCCTTGGTGATGGGACAGAGCTATGACTTCCTGGCCATGAATGAAAATGAAAAACATAGATTTTCAAAGATTTGTTCCTCTTTTAAGTACTAAAAGATTGCTGTTTTATGATGATGAATTATATAATTTTATGTAAGATATTCCTGGTTAGCTTTTCAATATTTCTTTTTTATTTGTAATGATACTGCATAAAACACAAAATATAAAAGTTATTAAGGTAAGTCCTGGTCATAAGGAAGGTTATGTACCGACCACTGTTGTGATTAATTGAAAAGTCTTTATGGTACAAAATGCTTGCCTATGTGGTCTCTGAAGTTCATTTTAATTTATATACCCCAAACTACACTCAGTTGCAGTTACAAAATTCTTTATTCTTTAATAAAAGAAGTTGCCAAACTTTACATGATTAAAAAGGAAGTCCTTCCAAGTTGAAATTTTATAAAGCACATCTTATAGGTGGTGATATATTAAATAAAAGGTTACTTTAATAATAATTTTTTTGCCAGCACAGCTTCAATGCCATATAAATGTTTCCTATTCAATTACCTGCTCACATTTTTCATCTTCACTGATTTTGCAGTGATCAGACTATTTCCCTTAAACCCCACTACATTAATCCATCAAAGAGCTTTTTTCATTAGGCAATGAAGTTTCCCACCCAGGATATTGCTGGGGAGGAGGCCACTTTGTATTGTTAGGCCCCTAGACTATTATTTGTGAGGGTATTTTGATTCATCTAATTTCCCATCATTCAGAAAGCATAAGGGGTCCACTGTGCAGAAGATAAAATTGCAAATTAGTCAGAATCAGACTCATGTACTTCTTTAAAGGATCCTTTTCTATGTATGCTCAGTTCATTGCTTAATTTTCTGTCAATTATTTTGCTAATGTATTTTGTCAGTAGAATGTTAATTTAATGTGTAGTAAAGTCTATCTTTCTATCATCTCTCTCTCTCTCTATCTACCCATCTATCTACCATTTATCTGCCTATGTATGGAAAAGATACAGTCCACATTATAAGAAGCAGCAGAACATTAAAGAAGGAAGATATCAAAAACTCCTTTGGTTTGATTGATGGTTAATAGAGAAAGACAAATTTTCTTAAAGATTGAACCATGCCCTGATACTAGACAGCGGGCAAAGGACATTTCCTTCTTTTATTCTACTTTGTATTTGTTTCTTCCTTTGTTTATTGGCCTATTTTAAGGTCTGGGTAACCCAGAATTATTTCTTTTCCTAGGAAGATGAATAAAATCAAATGCCAATAGCAAAGTGTTACTCTGGTTTGGTACTGAGAACAATAAATAATCCTCTCTGATTTTAATGGGAAAAAGAAAAGATACCAATATCCCTACGATCATTTCCTTCAGCTTCCAGAGGCTCATTCAGTCACTACACCAACTTTTTAATATATATATTACAGGTTTACACAAATTGAAATTTTGGTGAAACATGAAGATATCAGGAGTATGGCCACGTTAAGCCAATCTATTGTTTTAAGGTAGGAAGAAAGATAGGGAAAGTAGGATCATAGGTTTTGTGAAATCCTAGACAGCAAAAGAGAGGAGGAGTGCAATGCCATTTTTATTATCCATGGAATTAATAAATATACAAATGTGCTTCATAAGATTGTTATGTAGAAGCAAATTTTGCATCCCTGGGAGAGGTTAAAGTTTCAGTGACACTGTAATACAATACCTATATTGTGGTGGTGAAAATACATCCATTTTTTTTGCCAGGGTTATAAAAGTAGAGCATATACAATTGTATGTAGTATGTAATAGTTTTATATATATATAATATATATATATATATATATATATATATATATATATTATATATATATATAATTATTATATATATATATAATATTATATACAGTGTTACTGGTGCATGTATTTGCATGTAGCATTTTATCTTTGAGGGTAGACTTTTACCAGCTAACTTTATAGTGTTTTAAGACAGTATGCTCTCACACAGGTGACAGCCTTATACAACTCAGGTTTAGTATCTCTTGATGGCATCAAGAAGCTCATGGTGAGCAAGTGATCTATCAATAATTTAGGCTTATGTAAGTATACACTATGATGTTCGGACAGCAAAATCTCTTCAGGATGCATCTTTCAGATGTTTATCTTAATTCTGCTGTGAATTGAAATTTAGCTTAGACTTTTTGTGCTGATCAAACAACTTCCTAGATAACACATATTATGTAGTTTCACATTGGGCAGTAAAATAGTACAAGAAGAAGCCCACTTCCTGTACAAAAAAAAGAAAATACACATTGGCTGACCACAAGTCAATACCCATTTGTAACCTAATAAGGTGGCTTCCTGAAATAGTGGTTTTGGAATGAGTGACTTCAATATGAGCTTGAATAATCCAATGTATTTTCTTGGAAAAGCATAGGAATAACAAATTCTTGCAATTTTCTGGGCAAACACTGTGCTTTGGGTGTGAGATAGATGGAAGGACATAATGAGAAATAAAAGTGGCCCAGGCACCCAACAATGGATGCAAATGAGAAGAGAAATTCTGGCTTTTTAAAAGTGTCACTTTTTAAACCTCCAACCAAAAATGTGCAAGAATTGTTGAGCTTGGACAGTTAATAAAAATAGCTATAGGCTCTTAAATTTTATACATAATACCAAATCAATTTAGATAATTGAATATATGTAGATTTTCATAACTTAACTCATATAAGAACACCAAAAATGTCCCAAAACTTCATTTGAGATTAGGCCAGAGGTCCAATTTGAATACAGTGATTTGATTCTCTGTGCCCTCTCATTCTTAACACTTGGCTATTTCTGAAAATAATACAACTGGTTCATTTATTTCTCATCAATGGCTCCATTTTTTATTCTTCCGTGGCTTTCAACATCAAAATCTGTTGTTTAAACTATTACTCAAGAAATTGAAAAGAAGATGGCTGAAAAGATGGTTCAGTGGTTAAAGGAACTTGTTTGCAAAGCCTGACTTCCCAGGTTCAATTCCCCAGTACTCACTTAAAGCCAGATGCACAAAGTAGCACATGTGTGTACAGTTTATTTGTAGTGGCAGGAGATCTTGGAACACCCATTCACACTCAAATAAATAACATAAGTAAATACTGATGTGTAACATAATAAGTAGGCTTCCTGAAAATAGTGGTTTTGGAATGAGTAGCTATTTAAGAACTTCAAAAAAGTGAGTTAATAATGCATATCATTGAGGTGAGGAATTGGGAGATACAGAGAGGCACAAAACAGACAGAAAAGATGCACAAAGCTGGGCATGTGGATAAAGAGCAGAGTACCAAAGTGTCAGGAATTTATTTTCAAATACAGAGAAATATGAGTGTCTATGAATATTGGATATTGAGGATCATTAACAAGGTAAAGTTAGAGAGCAAGGTAGGTCTTAAGTTTTGTCCTGATTACACTTCTAGAAAGCACACCTGATTCCTAGTAGATAATGTTAGCTCTTAACTGTGCTTCCTGTACCTTCCTTACAAACTTATAGTCTCTTTGATTATATGCCTTTGAAGTAATCATTATTATCAATGTCATTATGGAATGATTTCATTTACTGGTTTTCTTCCAAGGTAGAATAGGACCATGAAGCAGAGATATTTATTAACTTGGTATTTGCATCTATTAAGGTGTTTGGCATATTATATTGCTCAATAAATATTTTATATTTAAAAATATATAAAGATGATTACCATGGAGACATGGGCATGAGGTATTGTAAAAGGTGATAAGAGAACAACTTGATCACATTGGAATTTTAAGGAGTTTGTATGAGTCTTTAGATATTCTTAAATTATGGTGGCACCAGAGTTTAGGAACCAGCACTGCAGCTAGAAGAAGATGAGAAAAGACTCCTATCAAATGTTTTGAGAAGCATTATTATGTTTGTCTGGAATGGAAAGTTTCTAGTTAGAGAAGAATAGATCATTTCTAAAGGATGTAGCTTCTAATCTCAACTTACATTTTATATTGGGTCTTGACTTGTTCCCAATGGAAATTGTAGTGCTAGAGTTGCCCCCACCAAGTGGCCCCCAAAGTATGATTTTCCTTTAAAAAATATATTATTTATCTATTTATTTAAGAGGAAGAAAGGTAGAATATATATACATACGTGTCTCATACACACACACACACACACACACACACACACACACACACACACACACACATATGGATTGGGCAAACCAGGGCCTTTAGCTATTGCAAATGAACTCCAGACACATGTGCCACCTTGTGCATCTGATATATGTGGGTACTAGGGAATTGTACCTAGGTCCTTTGGTTTTCGGGCAAATGCCTTAATTGCTAAGCCATCCCTCCATCTCTGATTTTCCTTTCTAACAAAGGGGAAGGTGGGTACTGACATTTTAATGACTAGAACTCAGAAAATCCTTCAGAGACATCATGATGTCTAAATACAATAATTATAAAATATCTTAAAATTGCCAGTTAGTTAGACCAGTGGGGTTGACTACATATGGCCATAAAATGATGGACTATAGAGCCTCAACATTTATTACCCTGTCTCTCCCCATACAGAGAATATGCATCATCTCATTCCTTATTTGTACCACACTCTTATCTGAAGGGATCAGGCCAGCTTCATATATCACTGCCTACCAATTCATAAATGATCATTTTCTATTTTGACTGTCTTCAATATTGATCAAATTTTAATATATGATTACTTAGAATTTGCATTTTGATAAATTCTTAGAGAACAAAAAAGTCTCCCAGTATTACAGAAAAACAATCCACTAAACAAATCACATTATTATTTTATGCATCATCAAAAAACAGATTTAATTGTCCTTGATGTAGGATTCTTCAAAAATAGATTCAGAGAGTATCATAGAGTAAAAGATATTGTAAGACTAGGTAGTTGGTTTGGCTAATTTAATTGCTGACAAGGCAAATTACTTCCAAATGAAAATTGAACATCTGTTTGCTTACTCAACTTTGAGTGACTCAGTTGTTTAGATTATTTTCTTTAAGTTTAATCACCAGATCTCATGTCTGGACAAAAATATCAAAATTTACAGCTGGAATTTTATAGAAAGTCCTTCTATTACAAGGTTTATTACTCACTTTGTAAGATTTAAGCTTTCTGGACAGTTTGAATAAACTTTTGATAGAACAGCACCAGGGAAAAAATAAAATGAAATGATTTCTTTTAGTGAAAAAAAAAATGACTTTCCTCCTTCCAATAAAACTTTTGAAAGTCAGTGCATATGACTTTGTTTTCAGAAACTGATATTAAAAGTGACAGATATAGAGTTGTTCACACAAACACTAAAATAAGATTTTTAAAAACGTGGCTGTTGTGGGTTAGGTTGGGAGAAACAGAGCACACATTTAAATGCATGGGAAGCTGGGCAAGAGAGAGAACAAGTGCAATGAGGAAAGACCTAAAGATGATGCTGGTGGCCATATTGTTGAAAAGAGGGCTGACTCTTCACGGGCAGTTGGACATGTGGCAGGATTCTCCAAAAGCTGCCCCACTCCTCAAATTTCACTTCTCAATATAGAGGACTTTACCTACCTAGTTCATGAATAAGAGCCTTAAAAGTAAACTCTCACTTAACTGTGTGCAAACTTGTATTTGTTGACCTAATAAGCAAGGTAGACATTCTTAGTCTCTTTTTAAAATATTTCGATATGAGATAGGCAGGGAGAGAGAATGAGAAAGAGGGAAAGAGAGAGACAGGGAGAGAATGGACAAGCCAGGGCCTTCAGCCACTGCAAACACACTCCAAACACATGTGTCATATGGCTTATGTGGGTCCTGGGGAATCAAACCTGAGTCCTTTGGCTTTGCAGGCAAGCACCTTAACCACTAAGCAATCTCTGCAAGCCTCAGTCTCTTTCTTCAGTTAATAAAAATTATTTTTCTATTTAAACATGATGCAGCTATTTTCTTTGGGCAGTTTGAGACTTTTGTATGTGGTATCCTACAATGCATGTTCCATTTTCTTATTAATAACCAGCTGATGGACTGGAGTCTCTGCAGGCTTCTCAGCAGAGAGATGACCACACAAAACAATACATCGAAGTTCTCTTTAGGCTCCATTTCATTTCTCCATCACTCTGGTTCCAAATTCAGGCACAATAATTTACTATCATTGTGACTAAAAGCCAGTTGCTTACTTTCTTTTGGTCTCACTATGTTAACTACACAATTGGAATTTTAATACAAACCTCACAGATCTGTAGAGCTAAAAGAATTCTAGGCATCTTTTTTTATGTTTTTATAATTACATTGAAATGAGAGACTCCTTTTACACAAAGCACACAATTGAGAAAACATGAAGGGAAAGTTTGTATGGGCTTATTTTTTAAGTTTGCAAAAATATGAAATTTATAAAAACAAGAAAATATTTGAAGCATTTGTGTATTTCAAAGTACTTTGTGAAATGATAAAGGATATGACCACGAACTAATTAAAAATGGGAAGAAAAGCACATAAAGATACAGTTCCAGGTCCCCCCCCAAATAATGATATATGGGGACAATTTTCAATATCACTTATGATAAAAAATTAAAATTTCAATAAATTTAACAATCCTGCCTCTATAACTGATACACTTACACTTTATCAAATATCAAGAGAAGCCGGGCGTGGTGGTGCATGCCTTTAATCCCAGCATTTGGGAGGCAGAGGTAGGAGGATCGCCGTGAGTTCGAGGCCACCCTGAGACTCCATAGTGAATTCCAGGTCAGCCTGGGCTAGAGTGAGACCTTACCTCAAAAAACAACAACAACAACAAAAAAAACAAAACAAAAAAAAATCAAAAGAAATGAAAGAATATATAGGAAAAGTGTGCTTGTAAAGATGCAACCTTCAGTTTCAAGCTGGTATAAGCAAACTATTTTGATATCTAGAGAAAAATTTAGAACTAGATATTGCATTGAAAAGGTAGATATCTTTTACCCACTAATTCAATCTCCACAAATGTTCATTACTGATGTATTTAGGCTTAAATGAATGATTACTATAATATTTTAGTAGTAGGAAGACCAGAACTAAGACTCATTTACCTCAGAACACATTATTTTATTATAAAGCATATATTTAGTAACACACAAAATAAAGAAGATATTATGTGTGTTGTTGTAGAACAGAATAATTTATTCATTTTAAAAAAGAATGAATAGAAGACTGCAAAACATACCATCAATGATACAAATAATATTATAAGGAGACATGTACTATAACAGATATATTGCAAATAAAATAATTGGTTTATCCACATATATTCTTGCTCAGGATAGACTATTCAAGATAAGATTAAATACTTTATTTTTATTGTATATTTTATACAGCTTGAATTTATAGAATACATGGGTAGATCATTTTTAAAATTTAAAATATACTTTCTTAAAGTTAAAATTTCAAGGGGGACTGGAGAGATGTTTGTGTCATTAAGGCATTTGCCTGCAAAGCCAGAGGATTCTGATTTGATTCTCCAGGACCCACATAAGCCAGATGCACAAGGGGGCACATGCATCTGGAGTTTGTTTGCAGTGGCTGGAGGCCTTGGCAAGCCCATTCTTTCTATCTCACATTCTGTATCTGCCTCTTTTTCTCTAATTAATTAATTAATTAAAAGTTGAAGCAACACAAATCTAGATCTAGCCAATTTCATTTAACACTATATCTCAAGTACTTGGAGCCCAACTCAGCACATAGTATATTCCACTACTATTATTGATTCACGTTAAATATTTCACAGGCAAGCCTTTCTTCAAATATTTGAGATATGCCCGGTATTTCACACCTGCAAACCTGAATGCATAGTCGCATCTCCCTTAAAATTCCCCTCCTTCTAACTCAATGATTAACGGTATCACAAGCTATAGGGAATATAAGCCAGGATTGGATCCCTTTTATTTTACCACAAATGCTATCAGTCCATTTGTTCCTTTGCATTGTTATAACATAGTCCTTTCTGTATTTCATATTATATTTATATATGTAGAGAGGTGGTTCTGAAATTTGATTAGTATATTTATTAATCTCCAGTTGGAAACTCCTTCATGACCCCCTCCTACGTGCAGGACAAATCCTTTACTACTGTGGTCTACATAGTTATCTGTTTTTGATCTGTTTGAAGAGACAGAGAGGGAGACAGAGAGAAAATAAGTATTCCAGTAGCTATGACTAAACTCTAGATGCATGTATCCCCTTGTGCACATATGAAACCTTGAGGGCTTGTGTCACCGTGTGTCTGGTTTATGTGGGACCCAGAGATTTGAACATGAGTTTTTAGGCTTTGCAGGGAAGTGCCTTAACCACTAAGCCATGTCTCCAGCCTGGATTTGATCACTTAATTCCATCTTGACTTATTGATACAACAACAAATACCAAACCATTTTATTTTCTACATGTAATTTTTCTTTAGTGCTTTGAAACACTCTTTTCTTTGGTTAAATTGCTCTGTCTTCATTCCCTTAGAACTGCTTTTTCATCCCTTAAGGAACAGTATAGGTAGCATATCCCTTGAGAAGGTATTGGCTAATCAGTTTTTCAAATATTCCCAAATGGTCTTACGTCACTACACACACACACACACACACACACACACACACACACACACACACTCCTTTAATCTACTGTATTATTGCTTAATAACTTTATTTTTTAAAGTATGATAGTAACAAGCTTCCTTTCAGAGAGTATTATTAATTTTCCCAATGGCAGCATGGTTCTTATTGTCTTTGATTCTCTTATCTCCCAGAAAATGTACGTGATTCTATGCACAGATTTCTGATCTTAAATAAATTCTTGGTAAGCAGGACTTCCTATTGGCTTGCCATAGTCTGTGTAGGTTGAAATACTCATTTCAACGTACATTTGGAGGCAAACTAAATGTGGAAAGACATTGTATGTTCAGATCTTTTCCTATGACCTGTGGAAATCTTCTCTGAAGTTAAAAAAAAAAAAATCAATAGGCAAGTTACAACAACTGCGCAGACAACAGCTATTATACACTTGAATATATGTGCAAATTTTTCTTGGTTTATTTCATCATGGAGGAGCAAGAAATGCTACATCATGAGCTGAAATTATTTCACAAGAGATTACTCATCACTTGTACAATGCATGCCTTTTGAGAGCAGGATTTATTACTGGCAAATGAAAGGCAAGTTTGGAACAGACTAAAGCTGAAGGTCACATTTACCTTTCTCCTTTAAGATGTGACTAAAGTACAGAAAAGCTTTAAGCATTTTTTTTTTTACTTTTATGCATGTAAAAGTTAAGTCAGAAAGCAAATAAATTCACCTGTCCTGTAAAATACACTGCCTACAAATAATATTTATAAAATTAAAGCTTTATCCCTTCCAGTGATGCAGAGAGACACTGGCTAAGTATTGAATGTGTGTGCCTGGTAAATACATAAGGTACTTTTAATTTTTATTTATTAAAGAGCTCTCTAGAAAGAAAATGGGTGGGCTAGTTCTTCTACCAACTGAAAAGGAACTCCAGATGCATGTGCCAACTTGTGCATCTGGCTTAGGTGGGTACTAGGGAATTGAACCTGGGACCATGGGCTTTGCAGGTATAGTAGTTTGATTAATGTATCCCCTATAAACTTACATGTTCTGAATTCTAGGTCCTCAGATGATGGTAAATTGGGAATTAAATCCTCCTAGAGGATGTGTATTTTGGGGGACAAGCTTATGGGTATTATAGCCAGTTTCCCCATGCCAGTATTTGGCACACAGTCCTGTTGCTGCTGTCCATCTGATGTTGCCCAGGAGGTGATATCAACCCTCAAATCATGCCAGCATTTTCCACTGCTATCATGGAGCTTGCCATTTAATCTATAAGCCAAAATAAATTTTGTTTTTCCCACAAGCTGTTCTTGGTCTTGTGTTTTCTGCCGACAATGTGAACCTGATGGCAACAGTAAAGTGCGTAGTGAGAAGTGTGATCACTGCTGTTAGAAACCTGTTGACTACATAGGTTTTAGGCCTTTTGGAGCTGATTTTCAGGAGGAACGTGGAAGAATTTGAAACCTTGGCCTTTTCAGGCCTTTTGGAGCTGATTTTCAGGAGGAACGTGGAAGAATTTGAAACCTTGGCCTAAGAGACACCTTTGTAGTGCTGTAAATATAGCTTGATCGATTATTCTGGTCAGAGTTGAAAGACCTGAATGCAGTCAGAACTATGGTCTGTGAGGTTTGGCTTATGAGAGTGAGAAAGAGTTTTGCCTGAACTGTGCTATAAGCAGTTTGTGTGACAGGCTATATGCCCATGTCCGGAGAAGTTGTGCAGAGTTGCATTGCATAGAAATGTTCTGGTGTGAGCAAGGGATATGGCACAGAAAAAAATGAAATCTTTAGGTCAAACTGCTACCCATTCAGCTGCAATTGTATGAGAGATTACAACCAGTAAGATTGGTCCAGCTGACCTGCTTTGGGACAACAGAAAGAATGCAGTTTTTGAAGGTCTCTGAATGCTGAAGGAGTGTCTCTTTCTTCGAAGTCTTCTTTATACCCCCCCCCAGATTAATAAATTGGCACCCCACCTGGTATTATGGAGTATAAGAAATATAGGAAAGTGAGGGCCGTTGAATTTGCAGCATGGTCTTGTATTTTTGAAATGGCCAGGGGCAGTGTGAAGCAGGCTTGCTGGATTACCTGCATGGAGACCTGATCGAGCCATGCAAATGAACCATGGGTTACATTGGAGACCCAATGGAGAGACCATGGCTGTGGGATGGCTACCAAGGAAAGCACTGTTTCCCAGGACTGTAAATAGCCTAGCTGAAGGGGCATAACTGAAACCCAAGAGACTTGTCAGTGGTTAGAATTATCAGACCTGGAGACTTGTCACCACTGACTAGAGTTGTTGGACTTGGAGCTAGAGTTTGATGTTTGCCCTGTTTAAATATAGTATTGGCCATATACATACATACATACATACATACATACATGCATGCATGCATATGTACGTACGTACGTACATACGTATGTATGTATGTATGTATAAAGCCTAAACTATTTACTGCTCTTTTCAAAAAGATTATATGCTGTGTCCAATGCTATCCTTTAGAATGTTCCATTATGGGGGTTTTGGAGGGCTTTTATTTTGGTATTATGGCTCAGTTAAAAGACCTTGGACAATTGGGGACATTTGAGCACCATTAGGATTAATAAAAACAATGGGAACTTTTAAAGTTGGATGAATGCATTTCACTTTACATCGTTAATGGTTATAAGTTTATGGGTGCCAAGGGCAGAATGTGGTGGTTTCATTCAGGTGTCCCCCTTAAACCTAGGTGTTCTGAATTCTAGGTCCTCAGCTGAAGAGCATTTTTCCTTCAGAAAAATATGTTCAATTTAGTATATGAAAATGTTTTCTCTAAGATAATGTGTTATGTATGATATCGTACTGTTAAATGGTATGCTTAATAATGAGGGCTGGACAGGTGACACAGTGGTTAATGCTTTTGTCTCAGAAGCATGAAGAGCAGAGCTCAGATTCCTAGCACCTATGTAAATACTGGGTAGGCGTGGTGGCCTGTCTTTAATCCCAGGCCTCAGGAGTGGTAGACAAAGGTTCCACTGGGAAAGATGGCCAGGTGGACTAGCTAAATTGTCAAGCTCTGGGTTTAAGCCATAGATCTCACCCTAGTAAATAAAGTGGTCTCCTCAACCATCTATATACACAAATGGTGACACACACTCCGCACCACACATATACACAAGCAAAAACACGAGGATATGTTTCTGTATAACCATTCTTTGCTAGGCCCTAGAAGTGTTATCCAGATAATTACTAATGCACATTATCAGTTGTTGAATGACCTAGAAGGAAATAGGAAGCAGATGTGAAGAGAATTGATATGTCATGTACCCGAAATTATACATAGGGAAATGTATGCATTATATTATCTAATTCTATCAAAACATTTCAACTGGCCAGAGGTGGTGGCACACGCCTTTAATCCCAGCACTCAGGAGGCAGAGGTAGGAAGACTGTGTGAGTTCAAAGTCAGCCTGAGAATACATAGTGAATTCCAAGTCAGCCTGGGCTAGAGTGAGATCCTGTGTTGAAAAACAATCAAAAAAAGAAAAACACAAACAAAAAGCGTTTCAACCGGCTACATTTTTCAGTTTGTTCACTAAAAATAGTGATTTGTTACAAGTGGATCTTTGTAACTAAAGCTATTTTGAATTGCCTCTTTAAGGGCTATGTAGCATGTTATACATCAGAAATGTATATGAACTTATAAATTCCTATTCAGTGTGACACAAGAAGATGTTCAACCAACATCAAATGTGATAACACATATATATAGGCATTTGAATACACTCCAAATCCCATTACTTTGGTGGTTCTGGGATGTGACTTATAGATTTCCATCCATCATTGAAACTTACAGACTTCCAGGGTTAATTTAGACTTGCTGACAGTTGTGTGGGAGCAGTGTCAAAAATACAGCCATTCCCTTTACTCTTCTTAGTTAAATGTCACTCACAGTTTCTAACATGAGCCTTTTATTGACTGAGATTTCACCTCTGAGGTGAAGACTGCCAGCCCAGAGTGCCTGGCTGATTTCGATTGGCTGCATGTTTGATGCAGAGTCAAATAAATGCCAAGTCAATCAAGACGATTCCAAATGCTTTGAATTTTCAGGGGGCAGGAAAAAAAACTTTGTCTTTGAAAGCACAGAAAATTTAGCTTGATATAACAAGAGCCACATCTGTGTCATTAGAAGCACCATTTTTAAATGCTTCCTTTGTAGATTTTTTTTTTTTTTTTTTTTTTTAGTATATTGAATCTTGGCCAACATTCTGACTACATCTTTTTCAGGGACTTAGAACAAAATTATTGTTATTAGTTCATAATACGAATTGATGCTGCAGTTTTGATACTTTTAGGGAAGAAAAATCTTAAAGCAAGTGAGATATTATTTCTTTCAAATAAAAGCTAAAGGTTAGAGTGGTTATAGTTTGTTTCAAACAGTGATGTAGCTTTTACGTATGTGATTCCCAATTTTAAGTTCTAACACTTCTTGCTATCCTGTGTACACGCAACTGGAAGAGGCAGTCTTCATCAAGTAATCATAATAAAAACACCAACTTTACATTTAGGTGAGAATTAAAGAAGGCAACTAGAATAACTTTTATAATAAGAGTGTGAAGTACATATATTAAAAATTGTTAGTGAGGAAACAAAAGCATAAGGCAATGTAATAGAACATAGACTTCCAATATTCCAAGCAAAAGTTATGTTTTATGTTTTACTTTTGTTAACAAATTTCAATCATAGATATATACATATATATGTATTTACTTCAATGTGATATTTTAAGGCATAATTACATGGAATTTGATTAATTACCACACTTAGTTTTTATTTTCGAATTTGCTATTACTTAAGTTCTTGTATAATCAGATGTTAAAAGTTATTTTATTACTACTGTGATAGAGAAAGCCAGTTATTTGGCACTATTTGGCTATCTGGCCATATTTTCTACTTATTCTTTTAAATTTTATTATAGCTAAGTATTGTAGTAAAACTTTTAGAAGCCATTTCCAAACAGGATGGTTTCTACCAGATTTTTAAATTGTGGATGATCAATAGAATGCCTAATCTCTAAATAACAGGAACATCTGGAAGTATAAATTGCTTATCCAGTAAGAGAGAAAAATAATACTATTTATTCTATAAATAAAATCCAGGATCGATCATTATCTGGATGCTATAACTGATGGAAGAGTGGGATCCTTGCCAGTTGTTGCTGTTACTTTTTATGTAGGAATTTTAGTGCTGCTGTCAGCTTTGGTTGCTGGACACTTGACCCAAAGCAGCTTATAGTAGTTTATTTCAGGCTTACACATTCCAGGGTAACATGATCAGTGGTGGAAGAAGCTAGCTCACTTCCATAAATCCAAGCACAGAGACACCACCAGTGGCCAGCACACCCTGAATGAACAGCAAGCACAAACTACCAGGGCTCCAAAGTACTCTCCACACCACCCCGCCTTCCCCCTCCCCCAGTGGCCCACCTCCTTCCCTGTAGGGCTTCAGCCACTAGAGTCTCACGGTACAAACCTGAGCCTATGGGGTACAGCACATTCAAACCACTACCTTTAGCCTTAACATTCTACACGATTATGATTTTGTCATAAGACATGGGTAAGAAACAAAATAGATTGAATGGCCCTTTATTGCAAGTTCAACTAATGACACTAACATATAGATCAAATTATTAGCGACAACCAGCTATAACTAATATACCTGCACTTCCTAATACTTGTGTCATTCACATGGAAGAAACAGATTAAGGAAGGTGAAGAGGAATTTTGAAAAGGAAGGAAATTGTTTTTCTTCCATATATATGTCTCTACAAGTATTTGGTATTTTCATACACCTATTTGCTGTGAGTTTATGATTAGATGTTCTTTTGCAAATAATAGATTTTGCTTATAACTTTGTCAAATTAAGCATGATGAATAAAAATAAAATAGAGAGCTAAAAACTTTATAATTTTAAAAGTCGTAATCTTTGGAAGAAAGCAGTAGTCTATCTTGAGAGAGTAGACTGTAGCTATAACTAGCATTAAGGTGAGGAACTGAATGGCAGTTTGGGGAATTTGCCTCTTTTTACCTTGCCTTGGGTTCATTGGTTTCTTCCTCCATGCTCTCAACAACTTGGGCTGACTTTTGTCCTATGAAGACAGCACTTAAGTATGAGAGGATAGTTATATATATAATTTTGGTTATTACAAAGGAAAAACTTATGAGCTTACCATTTAATAGCTAGCCACATTATCATATACATATGACTAGAAAATAAAATCTGAAATGTTGGAAAAATAAACCCAATGTTAAAACATGTTTAGAAGGCAATTTAAACAAAAGGTCTACATTCAGGAATCTATTGCAAGACATACATAAACAATAATTTTAATATAACTTGAGTTTATTGGTGTCCAATATGAGGTGAGCTATTTTTTCCAGCAAACTAGTAGAATAGACACTGATGTACGCAACAAGGTAGGCTCATAAACATTGTCTTAACATAAATAACATTAAGATAAAAGCAAAAATAGAAAGTATGATTTATCTAGTAGAAAGAACAATGTAAGCAAATGTGGAAAAACATGGAAATAAATATTATTTATTAAATAATATTAGTTATTAAATGATATGACAAAACATCATATATAACTACAATAACTATGAATTTTACACTAATAACATCATAGAATAGCAATTTAAAATACAATTTCAGAAATATGTGTAAATATGTTCTCAAAACAAAACAATTAAAAGAAGGATAAGAAGAATGATAGAAATGTAGAAAGAGAAAGGCAGAGAAAAATGAAATGCAGAGAAGAAATTTTAGCAGCATTTTAAATATTAAGCAAAACAGAATACAGATGAAAATATGAGAATCAGAGACAGCAATGTATTGCTAAGTGAAAAATAAGAACAAGGTCTAACTTTCCAGAATTAAATATAGACCCAGACAAACAGCAGTCAGTCAGAATCTGAGAGGAAAAAAAAAATCCTCTGCAATTGAGTTATAAACATTGTAGATTTATTTTATTTTATTTACTTATTTCAGAGAGGGAAAGAGACAGAGAAAGAAAGGGAGAGAATGGGCAGACCAGGGCTTCCAGCCACTGTATACGAATTCCAGATGCATGTACCACCTTGTGCATCTGGTTTACTTTGGTCCTGGGGAATAGAACCATGGTTCTTTGGCTTTGCAGGCAAGCACTTTAACCATTAAGCCATCTCTCCCACCCACATTGTAGATTTTTTGGCAAGAAATGATAGACTAAGTCGGAAAATGAAGTAAATATCTGAACAATAACAGCAAATAAATTACCTGAGGAAGACTGGACATATATGGAAATTAAATTTAGGCAATTTAAAATGAAATGGAATCAATTGAATTAAAGCTCAACATATTTGGAATAAATTTAAGTTATACTTAACTAGCAAAAATTCAATAAAACTCAGTTTTTTTCCAAAATTAATCTATAAAGTTCATTTAAATGTGGGAATGAAACAGGATCAAAATAATAAGAATAGTTGAACACTGTGGAGCCTATGCTTCATGTCCTAGGGAGTCAGTCACCATCAATTTGGATTTTGGTGGAGGGTCAAGGACAGGAGGAGGAGGATAGTGAATGTCGGGGAGTCTTCAGACTCACACTGACTGCAGATGTACCCTGACTGGTTCCTTGATGGGGCACATAATATAGGCAATGGATGCATATAAGGAATGGTAAACATAAGAGTGATTCAAAAATATGTAAATTAATGAGAAGTACCAATTGCAAGTCAACAATAACATTTTATTAAGCAGCTACAGTAACTCCAAGCTAAGCTTTCCATGACCAATTAACAAATGTATATATATAATAAGCATGCCTTAGCAAACAATACTTAAATGCTCAAATGAAAGGCTGGCATAAGTTATAGTGTGGGTATGAGCAATACATATTATCAGTAACTTTCAAGAATGGCTGAGTAGGCCAAGTTGCCAACATACCTACCAAGCATCTCAAGGACAGGACAATAGGGAGGGTGGGGAAGGAGGAGTGAGGGACACAAAACTGGACATAAAAAGCAATGGTATCATAAAACTCTACATCCTAAAAACAGACCAAATGGTTGAACCTCCACCAGGATCTTAGAGGAACACTGGATTCACAAGGCCCTGGAGAGGGTACAGTGAAAACTCCTGATTCTATTTCTTTCTTTCATTTTGTCTCTCTCTCTCTTTCTCCTTCTCTCTAATCTATCTCTTTCATATCTTTTATATATTTTTATCCTTTTCTACCTTCTCTTCTTGGGAACTGACCTGTAACTCTTGGTACCAGTGGGCGAATATCATGCACAATGAGCTTTTGATCACGGAGACCTACAAGGTCTCCCAAAATAAGACAGATACTGTTGGCACATATCATAGAGAGACATGGCTGGAGGCTGAAAGAGAGTCAGTCCCCAGACAGCGCGTCTAGTGCTGGAAGGGGCTACATGAGCAAATGGGGGATAATGACCAATATCTGTCTAAGCAATGCAAGGTCTAACATACTTAGCAGCAAACAACCTGATGTGATGCTCATACAAGTGCAATAGTGGCACACAACAATGGTGGGAAAACAACTGCTCTTAATTTGGCCAACTGATCTGCTCAGTGGATGGAACCCATAGCTGTAGGTGGAAAACAAGCCAGAACCATATTCAAAAATGAGCCAGCTTTCCATTAAACTCTCCCTAATAAACAATGGTTATCATATTTACTTGGTTCTAACTTTACACTCCATTGAAGAATCTGCTTCTCTTTTTCAGATGGAGGCAGATCCTAAGGAGAGAACCACCCCATCATACCTCAAAAAGGCCCCAGCTGAAACTAAGAATGATTGGGGAACCATGCAAGAATGCTGTTTTCTTGGTGAATGGGGAAGCAGTACAATGGTGAAGGAGACTGCCATAGAGAATAATTAATCCCTACCAATCCAGATATCCAGAGACACAGAGGTGTCCAAGTTCTCAACACAGAAGCAGACCTAAAATGAACCCAACATGGCTCAGGGAAATTTGTGGAAGAAGGGGTGGAAAGAATGTCAGAGCCACACATTGGGTTATGACATACAGAGACATTTTTTCCTACCAAGAAGTAAAAGCTCACCCCATAATGCACAACCCATATACCCCAACAAGAAGGCAAGAAGGGTCCCTGTGGAGGGGGAAGGACAGGGGAGAGGCTAACAATGATAACAACTTTGCTGTATTCACTGAAAACAAAAATAAAATAAAATAAATAAGTTAAAATAAAAAGAATGGCTGAGTAGGGGTGTTAGTTAATTTAAGAGCCTATATAAAAGAAATGTATGAACATTCTAGCATTCCCATAACACTGTATAAATGTAATAGAAATTATCATTTTTCTGGAAGTCAAAACAAAAGACAAGTCAAGAAAAAAGGAAGAGACCCACCTCCCCATACCAGAGCACCTATATCCACCATCCAAATTGCTTGCATAGAAATGAATAAGCAAGGAAAAGCCTAACTTTATGTTTCCTTTGAGATTATTTCAAATCCAATCATAGCAGTGAAGATAATTAGTTATCTGGTGAGTTATCAAGATAGGCTTCATATATTTATAGAAAGAGATTTTGATTTTTTTAAGTTTTCTTTCCACAAGATTAATGAAATGACATTTAAATTTTAAGTAATTTAGGAAAAAAAAGCCCACACATCTTTCACAATTGCACTGACTTCATTTAAACAATTTTTTGACAATAAATGCCTATAGGAATTAGTTCGTTAATTTCAATAACGTCTATTAATGGATTTTTCCTGACATTGTGGTGGTGCTAACAATAAGACTACAAAGATATTTCACACTAATTCTCTGAGCAACATGGAGAAGAAAATGCATTTTCTGTACAATAAATGAAACCAAAAGTGTAAATAGACTGAAAACAGTATGAAAATATGATTAGTAAGTGAGGACAGAGTATTATACAGATAAAATGTATGCTAAAACAGAAGCTTGAGAGATATACCCGTTCATGGAATGTTAATTTTTTTTCTAGCTAAAAGGATGAGTAATTGAAAAGGTTTGAAGAAAAGGGGATAATTAATGCAGTTGGAGTTGGCTGCAGAGTGTTTTGGAACTCATTATGAAGGCTTGAAATCTAGGCAAAAGTAGATGAAGGGGTTCTATGAAGTTTAAAGCAGAGAATGAAAGAATACACTCTATATTCTTTGAATAATAACTAAGATAACAAATCCTTTCTTAGCTGAGATTTAGGGTACAGTAATAAACATGGCCAGAGAGACAAATGAGAATTCAGACTTATTCCTCTTTAAAGTTATTCACATCTCACAGTCATATCGCATATACATTTGTTTACCAAACCTCCCAGCTCAATATGAATTTTAAGTTTCTACTGATCCATTTTAAGCCTTGTATTTATAACTTTGTCTTTATCTGGTATTTTTTGGATTCACTTTCAAAATGATCAATCAATAATTAACTTTTTTTTTTTTCAAAGATAGGGTTCTTGCTGTAGCCCAGTCTGACCTGGAACTCACTATGTAGTCTCAGAGTTGGCTCAAACTCACTTCAATCCACTTACCTTTGCCTCCAAAATGTTGGGATTTAAAGTGTCACCACTATGCCTGGCTTTTTGCATTTGTTGGCAAAAATAATATTATAATAGGTTGACATTGAAAGTGTTAAAGTTTAGATTTCTAAAAAAAAAAAAAGGCTTCATTCCATTTATTCTCATTTCTTCCCATTATCGTTATATAGTAGACAAAGAAAGAAAAGGGCAAGAGAGAGAGGGAGGGAGAGAGAGTAATAGAGGTTATAGAGATGATGGAAGTAAAAGAAAACAGATCAATATCTCAGCTTTAGCAATGGAAATTTTCACATGTGTGAAGATACCATAATGAAGTCCATTTTACTGTGCATTAATTAAAACGATAAAATAGAATATCTTGAATTTGTAAAATCTGATAAAATGTGTGTATTTAAATGGAAAATGTAGAAATACATAATTCCTAAGACAAGGTAATCTTGTAGAATGTCTGGACAATTTTTTACATGTGTATTAAGCCAGATAATTTTACTTTTTCTGAGGTCTAGTTTGCTAGTTATTTCAATTAAGAACATGATTTCTTGTCATTTTGTTCCAAATAGATTTGGGTAAATTATAGCATAAGCAATTAAGAAATGAACATATTCTTTATAGAAACTTTCCAGAAATTTTGGGTGTCAGTTCTCTTTTCAAGTTGTGCTATAAGATGAACAGGACAAAATGTAATAATGAATTTATATTTGAAAAATAAAATTAGATAAATTTCTACTACAATTACTTCATCTTTGTTAATATAAGTATTTGGAAGATATTTGGCAAAACACAGGTATAGGGACAATATGGATAACATATTCTTTACTCTCTGGATTGACGTTTGTATATATAATTTCAATCTTGGTTTTACATATATATATATATATATATATATATATATATATATATATATATATATGTTTATTATATCACTTGACTATATTACATATAATATTAGAAAATAAATGTTTTCTAAGCATATATTTTATGAATGCAAGTTATTTTATAAGAATGGTTGGTCAAAATTGAAAAACTTTAGCATAGAGAAGAACTTGTGCCATGGAGATATTTTATGAGATCGCAATCACTGGCATTGACATGCGAACTTGAGAAAATTAACCTCTCTGTCTCAATTTCAACACATGTAGAGATAAATACTTAGGTCACAGGGTTGTTCCTCAAAAATTATTTTGTAAATGGCTAGGAAAATTTATATCATGTCTGGAATATGATAAATACTGCATTAAGTTAAGATATTAACCATTTATTTTTAGTTTATTTTGCTGTGTGGGGTGTATCTAGTCAGGCACATATATGAACCCATATGGAGCCCATGTGCTGCCTTGTGGTGGGATTTCCTTGCCTGAGGTGGCCAGACGAGAATTTGGGTTATGCAGCGCCATTACCCTTCTATTGGTGTTGAGCTCTTGTCTTTCATAGTTCCCAGAGCTTACTGTTTTGTTTTGTTTTTTTTTTCTCTCAAGCTCTGGTGATTTGCTTTGTTTCCACATCTACTGGAAGCATATGACCACGCCCAGCCATTTCTGTGAGACATGGAGCTAAAGAGAACTGGAGAGGACTCCACAGACCCTCATGCTTGGATAGAAAATGCTCTTAACTGCTGAGCCAGCCCTTAGCATCTGTTTTTATGATCATATGCTTTTTATTTATATATTTTAAATATTTTGATGTTGATTTATTTGAGAGAGAGAGAGACAGAAAGAGAGAGGAGGCAGATACAGAGAGAAAGAGGATAGGAGAGGCTGAGAGACATAGGGGGTACAGAGATAATGGATGCGGCAGGGCCTCCAGCCACCGCAAATGAACTCCAGACTCATGTGCCACCTTGTGCATCTGGTTTAAGTAGGTCCTGAGGAATCAAACCTATGTCCTTTGACTTTGCAGGCAATTACCTTAACTGTTAAGCCATCTATCCAGCCCTATTTATTTATTCTTAATGAAATATGTTTATTAAAACACATCAGTTAGGGCTGGAGAGATGGCTTAGTGGTTAAACGCTTGCCTGTGAAGCCTAAGGACTCTGTTTCGGGGGGCGATTCCCCAGTACCCACATTAGCCAGATGCACAAAGGGGTGCATGTGTCTGGAGTTCACCTGCAGTGGCTGGAGGCTCTGGGGCTACCATTCTCTCTCTCTGCCTGCCTCTTTCTCTCTCTGTCTGTCGCTCTCAAATAAATAAAAAAACAAAAAAAAAAAACAAAAAAAAAACCACATCAGTTACTTTTTGTATTTAGTAGAAAAATCTGGAAAATAATTTTATGATTTAATCATATATACTTGGGAATAAATATTTGTAATCCTGAAATGGGACAGCAAAGGGAACATTTTGAAGCAAGAAAATTATTAAATCATGGATGTAAATATCTGGTTTTGATTTATAGATAACAGAAATTAAATATTTTTAATTAAATTTAATTTATTTACTTATATGCAGAGAGAGGGAGAGAGAGAATATGAATAGATGCACCAGGGCCTTCAGCCACTGGAGTACTGGAATCAAACCTGGGTCCTTAAGCCTTCACAGGCAAGTGCCTTAACTGCTAAGTCATCCTCTGTAGCCCTAAATGTGTACTTTTTTCCTTCCCATAAAATGATGGTAAGGAATATTCATCAGTGTTGAAGCATTATAGATTTAATTCAGCACCTTTTTATCTTCTGTAAACTGATTAGATTTTGTAAGTTTAGTCTTCTCAACAGCCACAGAAATGTTTTTATATACATAAGACTCAATAGAATTGAATATGATCAATAAAACTTTCAAGCAAAGGCCTTTTGGCTTCCATATACCTCATAGAGTGGATTTTTTTTTCCTTTTGCATATGTTTTGTCTTGTCCCTCTATTTCTCCATTGCTTGGTACTTACATCATTATATATAATAATTTATAACACAATCCTATGGCATTATAAGTGTGTTGTTGTATAGACACAAACACATAAAACAAATATGTCTTTGGATTTCAGAGGAGGAGAAGAGGAGATGATTCTGTGTAAAAATGCTTGCTTACAGAGCCTGCCAGCCAGGGTTTGATTCACCAGAGGCCACAGACACTTTATTTTTCCATGGTCTCATCCTTGCTTGATATCATATGATGCTTCTCTAATAGTGAGATTAAAACATAACATCAAACAATAGAATGATTGAAGTGAGAAGAACTTGAAAATGTAAATGATACATTATCCTGGAAGATTAAAATAAAAGAACAACAACAACAAATATCCACATATGGGTACTTACTCCTGGTGAAAAGCAATCTACATTTTTACATAGATTTAGTTATTGCATCCTCATGCATGTCTCCATTATCTCCATATTTATCAGAAAGTGTTAAGGTTCAGGAATGCTTTATTACATGCCTAGATTCAATTCTGACACTTTAAAGATTAGCTAAGTTGACTGAGCTGTCTACGGGAGATAATGCAACATGAAGAAGATGTGTTTACAATGTTGTGTTATTTCCTGTAATTCCACTTTTTTGGTCACTCATTTGCAACTGGTTTTAGTGTCGGGGCTTGAAGGATGAATATTTTATCATTGTATCATAGGGGCAGAATTGTATCAGCATTTCCAACTTTGCTGTTGTTACATATATTGCCTTTGAAGCCAATAATTTGCGCACGCCCCACTGGAGATTCCAGACGATACTACGCATTTACAACTTGTAAGTCCCTAGCTCTCACTGTATTTTGTTAAGGTCAGTGGTGGATTTCATTGCTGTTGAACTACTGTCCAATTTATTCCTCCTTATTTTTCTCTCAAACTTGACCTTGGCCAGGTCACCACTTAATCTACTCTCAAGCAGCTCTTAGAATCCCATCCCATTAATCACCACCCAGTGATGTATCAAAGCACAGAGAAATGCCCTGACATATATCATTTTGTATTTCTCTGTCTAAATATCTAAATGTTCAAGTTCTTGAACTACTCTTTCACTCATGACTTCACAAAATAAACTGATTTTAGTGTTAATATATAATGGTAAGTGTTTATTTTATGTTATGCCTCAGTGTTTGCACAGTTGTGTGGATGGGGCCCTCCATCTGTCCACGCAAAGGAACAGAAATTCCACATTATGTCAGTGGGTTCTCTCCACTGACATGTGGAATCTGATGGCATGTGAAAATGAGGCTGCAGAAGTGGGACCCATATGTGCAAAAAAGGAGCATTTATGTTACCATATATATTATTATCTCACAATTAGCAGCATATGTTGGTCAAACCATTCTTCAGTGTCAAGAACTTTATAGGAATTAGAAGTCACAACTTGTGGCATTTTTGAAGTATATAGAATAAATTAGTGACTATTACTAAAGATAGATGCCAAGTAGAGATAAATGAGTATGAATTATCTTCTCCTAGTAGGATCTGAAGGATTTTGACATGCCATAATACATACATGTTCATCTGAGTTTATGAAAAATTGACTCCAACATTAAGTACTGTTCTTTTGTGACTTTCATCTAAATTTTAGGAATGCTGATGCCTTCCTTTGAAGATCTACTGCATTACTAAGTGAATTTGTAAATGCAAGATATCTAGCATATAAGGAAATTGTGTGTATGCTAATTTTCAATCATTACCCACCTCAATTGTGATGTACATTTTGAGTCAACACTATAAATGCAGCACTATAATATTCATATAACCAAACTTCCTATAGCCAAAATGAAGACAAGTATCTAATGAGCAAGTCAGGGTGGTACCCAAGCATATGGAAATTTTACCTTATTTAATCATATACATTTAACTGTGTGTGTGTGCATGCATGCTCAAACTTAACACTGATATAGTTTTGGAAGTAAATTATGTTTGTATTACTGTTTTTAAAGATGGCATTATTACAGGAGTCCTTTCTTGATGTCATTTTACTTAAAGAAGCACCAATGATATTTCTGAAAATAATATTCATCAAAATAAATACAAATAAAATAAAATATGTGTCTAAATCATTTGTGGAATATATCCACAAGCAATGTTGTATTTTACAATGAAAATTGTACACTTTGCAATATCTTTTGACAAAATTATCATAGATTGTGGATTTATTTTAAATATATTTTATTGATTTATTTGAGAGAGACAGGGAGAGGTAGAGAGAAAGAGAGAGAGAGAGAGAGAATAGGTGTGCCAGGGCCTCCACCCACTGCAAAGGAACTCCAGACACATGCACCTCCTTGTGCATCTGACTTACATGGGTCTTGGGGAATCAATCCAGGGTTGTTTGGCTTTGCAGGCAAATACCTTAACTGCTAAGCCATTGTTTACAACCTTATGGATTTGTTTTAGACCAACTCAGTTTGCTGATTCATAAGCCATGCAGAAACTACAAATTCAATTAAGGCATATTTTAATAAACTTTTGTAAGGTGGAAAGATTGTATGGAATGAATATAAAATATAAAAAAATAAATGAATGAACCTGTAGGTTTCCTTTATAAGCAAAGTAAAAGAAGCAAGAATTGAGCTGAGATGATGATGCAGCACTTAAAGGCACCTGTTTGTAAAGCCTGATGACCTGGTTTGATTCTCAAACACCAATGTAAAGTCAAATACACAAAGTGGCACATACTATCTTGAGCTCTTCATAGTGGCAGAAGGCCTTGGTATGCCCATACAGTCTCTCACTCCTCTCTCTCTCTCTCTACATTTTGTATATATATCTATGAAATAATAAATCAATAAAATTATTTTAAAAATAAAATGGAATTTACTTCAGAGATAAATGTACATTTACTACCTTATGGTGTTGTCTCAGTTAATTAACCAACTTATCAGTAGCCTATATTGAGATGAAGTCTTCTGTTACAGAAAATTAAATTCCTCTCTTAGCATCTGTAAAGTATTCAATGCTTGGGTCACTCATTTATCAACTAAAACCTTAAAAATGTGAATGTCTAGTTTTTATAAGCATCCAGGTACCTGCATGTCATGAGGAAAGGAGGGAGCTTGTGAGTCAGAAAATGTGAGTCTGTAATCACTGTCATCAAAATCATTTACCCAATTTGCATTAAATTCTTCAGCTCTAAAATGGGAATCTCAGAGCATGGGAATCAAATAATATGATAACTTCACATTAAAACCCTGTGATTCACTAATGTAAATCAAACCACATTTTTCCTTCCAATATCAAATATAATCTAAATCCCAGGAAAATAATCTTGTTCTCAAACATTATGTATGTTGAAATTGATTCATCCCTAGACATATCATCTATATGCACTTACATTGTGAGCCCAGCCATGGATACAAGTAAATACTGTATTATATCACACAGGGAAGACACCCCATATTATTTAATTTCTATGGCAGAGAGATACTATTTCAATAATTTTAAATTTATATTTAAGAAGTTAACAAAAGCAGTATTTAGTAACATTTATGTAGAAATGCAGTATAAGGGGCAAAAGAAAGTGTTACACGGTTAGAGCAGGATATAATTCCAAACACAGAGCTTACCTGTCTCCCACAGAATTATGAAAACTCAGTTACCAGCAGGAGAGAAGTCTCAGTAGTTAAGGCAGCCTTCTGCAGAAGCCTGAGAGCCTGAGGGGCTGAACGTCTTTCAGTATGGATGCAGATCCCATGCAAACACCTGGGCATGGGCATATCACCCTGTAACCTCCATTCCAGCAAAGAGGTAGAGATTAGGGAATCCCTAGGCCTGGGAAAGCAAAATAAAACAAAACAAAACCAGCAAGCCTTACAGGATATGGTTAGAAGCATCCTATAGAGCTGAGAACTCGATGGCCTCTTATTCTCTGCTTTGTTAACTTTTGAGTCTACTCCATCTCCATAGAAAATGTTCTCTGGCTAGCAGTGATAACAGCACTCATGTTTAATCTACCACTGAGAAAGAACTGAGGTAGAACTGAGTTGAGATGTCTAACACACTCTCCAAGGCTCAGGAAACATTTCAGAAGGGGGCGAGGAACAGAAAGAATGTGAGATCCACTAGGAGGGAAGGTGTGCTGTAGAGAAGTGCCTTTCCCACAGCAACAGACAGGTATAACTATGACCCACAGTGACCGCCAATATCCCCAAAGAGGGGGATTCTCAGTGGAATGGTGGTGGGAAGAGAAGAAAAAAAAAAAAAAACAGGATCATCTGAAGGGAATATGACCAATTTCTCGAATACTAATATTGTAAAGTTCCCAGTGATTATTTTCTAAATGTAGCAAACTCTGGTATGAGTAAGTGTGGGCAGAAGAGCAATAGAGTACGTCACTAGACATTATTCTGCTCAGGCCATAGCATGCAAACCCTGGTGAATGCAGGTGTGTGCACCTGGTCTTATGAGGACACATGCATGTGCACAAGCCATACTTGCTACTCCCAAAACATGCTAAATGTATAACACTACCCATACACATATGCAACCTCCACCACAAAATAAAGTTCTAGTGGAGTATGTGCTCAAAAGCATCCCTTACCTGAGAACCATTATTGTGTTATTTATGCTGATATGCTAATGTTTAGTTAACTTCGGCTCCAAATAGTTAAGCAGCAGCAGATCTTTTTTTTTTCTTTTTCATAAAACAATTGCAAGTTATGATAGACTTCCTTCAAGTTTTGTCTCCCTTTTCCTTGTTTTAATTATTTTTTTCTGTAATACCAATCTTCTACTCACAGAGATTCTGTCCTGAGTCAGTGACAAGAATGCCAACAACTATCAACTGCTTCAAACAACACACACACACACACACACACACACACACACATATATATATATATATATTTTCAAGGTAGGTAGGTGTTACTCTAGCTCAGGCAACTCACAGCAATCCTCCTAACTCTGCCTCCCCAGAACTGGGATTAAAGGTGCACCACCATGCCCTGCTTTCAAACAATACTTTTAACATATTTTCTGTTATGACATCAATTTATCCATTTACACACTAATATTTTTGAGACTTTTTATCCACTAACCCTATGACTTATAAAATTTTATCCTTTTTCTCCCAGCTCTGATGGTCTTGAGGACAATTTTCATAGATTATTATTACATTAGGCACACACACACTTGCTTAAAAACTTATCATTTTCTATCCTCTTTGCAAAGATTTTACTTTCAAACATATATTACACCAACATATTGCATACGAATATTTTTGAAAGAGATCCAAATATTCTGAGGGTTGAATTAATCCTAAACTTATATCCAAAGATTACAAATCAACATGACCTGGCCAGATAATCCTATAACATCTGCCTTTACATTTATTTTCTTATTTTCAAAGAAGATTCTTCAACAAATTCTCATCAAATATATGCCATTCCTTCTCAATCTAATAACGTGAGCTTCTGACACCGCAGCAACACTTGTTAAGAAAACCCATGACAGAACTGCCCACTCCCGCTGACCCCGGGCACTGGTTCTTGTACACTCTAGTCCTTCTGCTCAGTGGTTCTCTTCACTGCAGCGCTGGGGAGAGGGACCCACTCACCTGTCTTCACCTCCTTGATGATTCTCAAGAATGTTATTTCAGAAAATTTCTCCAACATTTCCTTTACCCACATTTTCTTCTTTCTCAGGTAGTTACTCAACTTGCATAAAAATTCTTTCAGATTTACCCTGACCTCAACTTTTCTGTAATTATCAACTTTTCTGTAATTGTCCGTAATTATTTGCTTCTCACTCACAATAAAGCTCCTCTAATGAGTTTTCTTGGCTAGCTGCCTCTCTTGTGTCCCTCTCATTATTTCCCCAGACTCCCCCAGTGGACTCTTATTTTACTCAATTAATTAATGTCACTAGGACCAAAGGCTATCAAATCCAAATGTGCCTTCATCCCTCATATAGCTTCTTCCACTTTCATGCCACACTTTTTATATCATCCTCTTCTTTCCTGTTTCATTAGGAATTCTTGTCTCCCTTAATGATGCTCTTTCTTGTTTCATGACTTACATACACACACACACACACACACACACACACACACACACACACACACGTGAAATAAAATCAAAGAAAATGGATGAGTGAGACATCTCAGGAGTTACGGCACTTACCTGCAAAGCCTGACATCCCCAGTTTGGTTTCCCAGTAACCATATAAAGCCGGATGCACACAGTAGCACATATATCTGGAACTTGTTTATAGCAACTAGAGGCTCTGGCATCCACTCTCGTCCCATCCCCTTTCCCATTACAAATACATTAATATAAATAGTTTTTAAAAGTTATACAACTAATAAAATCAAATTCTCTTAGAAGATACATTATTCCTGAAAATCAAAGTCCTTTCTATCATTTCTGTTGACCTTGCTCTAATTTCTTCTAAGTTCAAGTGTTGTACTAGAAAAATAAAAAGCCAGGCTGCATTTTACTCCATCATCATTCTTTATTCATGTTTGTAAATAGATGCATAAATATTTCATAATTGAAAAAAGCTGTTAACTTTTTTAATACAAATATTTTTTGGTTTTAGAAATTTTGATATCAATTTTCCTGACACCTAATATGGCTTCTGGCACAGTGATTCAAATCTTCACCCCAAACAAAATGTTATTTATCTCATTTTTCTTATATTTTAGTTAGTTTTGGAACTCTATTTCATGACACCAGTAATACTTAAATTAGATAATTTTGCATATTTATGCCTATGGATTACATTCATATCTGCCTGCTTATAACATTAATCCACTTTCACATTTCAAGAATGTTTATATTTTTATTTTAGATTCATTAACTTTGTTTCTAAATATTTCTTATTTTTGCATATTTTACTTTAAGTTATGTCTTTGCATTTAGTCTCTTTTTGTTTTACTATCACCCTTTTTCCATTTTTTAAAATATATTTATTTGATAGAAAGAGAGAGAGAAAGCATAGGCACCCCAGGGCCTTCTGCCACTGCAAATGAGCTCCAGATGCATTTGCCACTTTGTACAATTGGCTTTATGAGGGTACTGGGGAGTTGAACCAAGGCTGTTGGGCTTCACAAGCACCTTTAAACACTGAGAAATCTTTCCACCCCAAGATATCCCTTTTCAAAAATTCTCTCTTATTACTTAAAATGATTTGAGCTCTTATTTTATGAGGATTTAAACTAGTTATGAAGTCACAAATACATACAATCTTATGTGACTACTCTCGTATGTATAATTTGATGAAAATTTTATTTTGTGGAAAAAATTATTTTGTGCTATCTAACTATGTAGGGAATCTTAATCACAACTGGCAAAGTTGAAAGTGTGATATTTTTTGTGTGATGGCCACTATTGTGTAAGCATGGAAATGTAAGAGTTAATGTGAAAAAGCAGTTAAAATAATAGTATGATTAAAGCTCAGCTTATTTTATTATCCACTTAGGAAGAGAACCACATCAGTTTTGGGGAGAATTGATAAGAATATAGATCACTTCTCTAACTCCATGTCTACTCTTGAATAAGATTTCTGTGGCATCACTCTTTAATGTATTTGCATGCATTCTTGGTTTCCTAGCCATCATCTTTAAGTGATTGCTGATAGTGGTTTTTCTTTTGTCCTCATTTTGATGAGCATCAGGGGAGAGAAATGATCCAAAATCATTTGTCTTTCAATGCGGTGTGAAGTTGCCTGAATAGAATTGATTTTCCCAGTATGAATAAGTGGCCATGTCTTCTGCAACTGACGACACTTCTGCTAAGAAAGATTGCTTATTAGCTTATTTTCCTGACCCTGGCCTTTTACCTCATTAAATCAGTACCAGTTAAAGTTGAGCACAAAGTTCTAAGTATGTGCTGTGAACTAACTTCTATTACTGTATAGCTTCTCACTATGCCCAAATAATACCCAAGCATTAGTCAGTAATGCTTGGAAAGAAATTTTAGTAGTCATCTAATTAAAAATTCACCTCTATTCAATGTCTTAGTGTTGCTAAATTTTCATTCCTGGGTTTTGAAAAGTTATTATGATTAAAAAAGTAAAAATAGGGCTGGAGAGATGGCTTAGCGGTTAAGCGCTTGCCTGTGAAGCCTAAGGACCCCGGTTCAAGGCTCGGTTCCCCAGGTCCCACGTTAGCCAGATGCACAAGGGGGCGCACGCGTCTGGAGTTCGTTTGCAGAGGCTGAAAGCCCTGGCGCTCCCATTCTCTCTCTCCCTTTTATCTGTCTTTCTCTCTGAGTCTGTCACTCTCAAATAAATAAATAAATAAAATTAAAAAAAATATTTAAAAAAAAAGTAAAAATATATTTTGGATTTACTCTGTTCATAGTTTTGCTGATATAAAAGATGTTATGGGGGCTAGAGAGATGGCATAGAGGTTAAGCGCTTGCCTGTGAAGCCTAAGGACCCCAGTTCCAGGTTTGTTTCCCCAGGACCCACGTTAGCCAGATTCACAAGGGGGAGCACACATCTGGAGTTCGTTTGCAGTGGCTGGAAGCCCTGGCGCGCCCATTCCCTTGATATCTGTCTCTTTCTCTCCCTCTCTCTCTGTCACTTTCAAACAAATAAATAAAAATGAACAAAAAAATTTTTAAAAAATGATGTTATGGAAAGTCGTTAGTTATTGCAATGAGAGACTAACTTTCCTTGGTTTCATGAACTGATGTCATTTCTCTCTAGAGAAAATTTTGGCCTTGTGTGAATAACATAGATGCATGGCTTCCATGATAAAATGTGAAGTTTAATACAGAAATACTAATTGCCTTATATGACTGTATTGACATGTAGTAATTGCGTTAGTATAGAAACAGATTGTGTGTGTGTGTGTGTGTGTGTGTGTGTGTGTGTGTGTGTGTGTTTATGTGTTGATTTATACTGGACAGATTAAATCCATTGTAAATGAAGGAGTATTTTGTGACTTACTGTGGCAAAAACATCACTTAGCACACAGAGATGATGGAAGTGCCTTGATACATTACTGAGACTGTGTGACTCATAATTATAAGCACCATTATAAAATGATGGCACTGAACAAAACAATCTCCAAAAACGTATACAAGACTTTGAAATTTTCCTATCAGTGACTTAGCTAGGATGTTGTTCTGTTTTACAGTATCATATCACATATCACAGTTTCTCTGAAGTCTTTTGTCTTTTCCCACATACCTTTCTTTCTCCACACTTTGGACATTATGATATATCATATATTATTTATTTTATTTTATTTTTTGGTTTTGGCTTTCTGAGGTAGGGTTTCACTCTCATCCAGGCTGACCTGGAATTCACTATGTAGTATCAGGGTGGCCTTGAACTCATGGTGATCCACCTACCTCTGCCTCCCAAATGCTGGGATTAAAGATGTGGGCCACCAAGTCTGGCTCCTATACCTTTTTGTTGTTAATTTGTGAATTATTATGCATATGTTTGACTTAAAAATAATTTTTATTTGGAATTTTAACATATGAAAATACTAATTTTGGTTATATCCACATAGGATTATTCTATTTTATTGTGTTTCCCTTGCTCCAGTCCACAGGTCATCATCAGTTGGGGTATCTGTATTCACTGAGGGGTCATAAGTGGACCATTCTATACCTATGGGGAGCTATGTATTTCTCACAGTTAGCATTCCCACCCTGTGGCTCTTACATTCTTTCTGTCCCTCTTCTGCAATGTCCCCTGAGACTTGATGACACATTATAATCTCCACTACAGTTGAGCTCTTCGTGGTCTATTCTTTTCGGCTCTGATGAGTTTTGAGTCTCCGTGGTGTCCTCTTCCATCTCCATGGGGCAGGTTCTCAGTCTAACAGTGAGAATAGGACTCATGTTTAATCTGCTATTTCCTTTGCAATGTTTCCTGGGCCCTGCTGAGTGCTTGACTTTTAAAATTAAAACCACATAAATTCAATGAAGACTTATAGTTACTGTGCTTTCATTCTTTACTCCTCTCCCACTAGTAAAACTGGACAATTTGCAGAACAAGTTAATGAAAAATTTTTCCATGTGAATCACTCAACCCATTGGGCTTCTTTTGCTGTTGTTGTTTGGTTTTGGTAACTTTCAAAGAATTTCAGGTAAAATTTTCAAATATATTTGGTTGAAATATATCTGAAAGGCCATAAAATTGTCTAGCTTTCCTTATGAACACTTACAGGGCCCTGATGAAATTGAAGTATAGGGGTGTATAAGAGAGAAAAAATGGTATTTTAATTAAACTTCCATGATAAACCATTGCAGTTGCATGTTTTGAAGTCCCACACAATTGAGTTTCCAGGTATTACTTCAGAGTAGTTTTCTGGAAAGTAGTTAAGGAAAGGATTTGGATAAGTTAATGCAACATCACACCTAAACTCAAATGTTATTATTGGAATTTCATGAAATCAAGAAATTCAAAGATGTAGGCTGGGCATGGCAGCTCATGCCTTTAATCTCAGCACTCAAGGAGGCAGAGGTAGGAGGTAGGAGGATCACCGTAAATTCGAGACCACTCTGAGATTACATAGTGAATTCCAGGTCAGGGTCAGCTTGGACTAGAGTGAGAACCTACCTCAGAAAAAAATAAAATTAAATTAAAAATAATAAAATAAAAATAAATAAATAATAAATTTTAAAAGACATGAAATTTCAGAAAACCTACTTATGATGATCAATCATGTGGTGAAGTCTAATGGTTATGCACTTGTGTTGTTATGATGAATATATCTACCTGGCTTAGGTCCTTCTTCACAATATTATGTTTATTAGCAGAATTTTTTTTTTTCCCAAGGTAGGGTCTCACTCTCGTACAGGCCAACCTGGAATTCACTGTATAGTCTAAGGGTGGTCTTGAATTCACAGCAATCCTCCTACCTCTGCCTCCCGAGTGCTGGGATCAATGGTGTGCACCACCATGACTGGCAGCAATTTTTTATTTTATTTTATTTTATTTTTTTAATGAGAGAGAGAGAGAGAGACAGAATGGGTGCACCAGGGCCTTCAGCCTCTGCAAATGAACTCCAGAAACATGTACCCCTTGTGCATATGTGTGAGCTTGCACACATGTGTCACTCTGTGTCCAGCTTATGTGGGACTTGGAGATTCAAACCTGAGTTTGTAGGCTTCCCAGGTGAGCACCTTAACTAGTAAGCTATCTTTCCAGCCCATTACCTATAAAATTTTATTTCACATACTATTTGCTCTCACTGCTCTGGACATATACCTTTTTTCTTATTTTTCTGATCCTTCAGAAAAATCCAATGCATTTGCATCTCTAACACATGGATAGCATCTAAAGATATTCTATTATTTTCTCTGTCTTTTGGTTTTCCATGTTTACATTCAAATTATTTTATGGTATGTAAACTGTTTTACTTTATAGTTCATAAATGAACTTTATTCATATGCTTACTCCCATTATCTTACTCATTTACCTAATACCACAAAAACTAATAAGCTTACAATCTGTAACTCAATATTTTACCGATGTATTGTAAGCTTCAGAGAAGTCATTTTGGATACAATTATAATAAACTAGCATAGGTTTTTTAAAATGCTAGCTTCTCAAAGTTACTCTGACATGGTTTCAATTTAATTAGCTGAATTTTTTAAGAGTAATATGCTTTGATATTCAAATGCTCTTCCTGGAAATCTACATGTGAAATCTGGCAGCAGACACAGAAATACTCATGTAACTTCCAAATTAAAGCTACAGGAGGAAAAGAATAACAAAAACTACACAAAGCCAAATATAATAGGGTTTCTTAAATCAAAAGCTAGAGGTGTACTTTTTCAATAAGTAGATTAAATTAAACAAAACACAATATAATACTTGTTTGGGATTTCTAAAACTTAATTAAAATTAAGTTCAATTATAAAAACAATTATTTATACTTATTTTATTTCATATTATTTGCCATTTTTTTCATGAAAATCACAATTTGATGTTGGAAACAACTCTGAGCAATGGATATCATCAAATTCCATGTTGATGTCAGGTGTGGAGGTGCATGTATGCCTTTGATCCCAACACTTGGGAGGCAGAGATAGGAGGATTGCCATGAGTACAAGACCACCCTGAAACTACATAGTGAATTCTAGGTCCGCCTAGGCTAGAAAGAGACTCTGCCTTGAAAATACAACAAAAAATATTCCAAATTGAAAAATGTGGGCATAGATAAAAGGAGACCATGTAATCTAGATTCATATTTGCAATCTGATTTCCTGACTTACTCAACAGTGAGCCACATTATGTCCAGAAACTCAAAGTTACCACTGATTAACTCTTTCAACTAGTACCTGCTGTTGGATGTAGCATCTGAGCCGACATTTACTTCAGGGTTCTTAATACTTATTATATCTTTGTTTAATGATCTCTTAATTTACCCCAATGTCTATGATAGGCAAAAGTCCAAGTTAGATACTCTCTATGCCTTGTTGTCCATATTCATTATGATATATTGATTTATTGTTGTTGCTGGGTATGTTTTAAAGAAAAGTATTATTATTATTATTATTATTATTATTATTATTATTGCAGACTGATATAAGCAGGCATGACCTGCTTACATCAAGCTACAGTTGCTTGCTGAGGATGAAAATAGAAGGACCAACTTCCATTTGGAATAAAATAAGCACTCTATCCATCTTATAAAGTGTATACAGGGGCCCACATAGTAAGAAATTATGGTGTCTTTTGGGAACTAACAGTGATCTCTAATTGATAGATGTCAAGGAGCTAGAACCACTAATGCAGTCTTGCAAGGAGACAAATTCCAACAACTAAGAGATTCAGAAGGTCTTGATCACAGTCTACTGTGACTTTGGGTGAACAACCCAGCTAACCTGTACACAGGTTTCTCAGGCACAAAAAACTTTGACATAATGAAACTGCGCTAAATTCAAATACTATATTTGTAGTACTTTATCAGACAGAGGAAGAAAATTAAGATACAACTCACCTAAAGAGTAAAGGTCCATGGAGAGTAATGTTCCCAGCCCTCACAGCCCCCACACACATGGGGACTGTGAGACTCCACGTGCAACTGAAAGGTCAGAAAGAGAAAATACCAGATAAGACTGAGTCTGTGTATTTAGTCAATTTTATTTTCATAGAGCACGTTTTAAGATAAATTTCCTGGAATAGTTTCTTGATCTAGCAATTATTTCAGCACTGACCCCAAACTTTTGGATCTTTGTGTTATAGATTCCTTTTTGTATTTTCTTCTCTTGGGATAGTCCTGCTATGCTTTTCTCTTTGGTACACATTGATAATTGGATAGCTTTACTTTCCCAGTAGTTGTAATCCATTCCAAGAGCTCTTAGAGGCTTAAATGACCTCACCCTGGGACAGGAATGCAGGTTGCTCAGTCGTCTCTCTGATGTAAAATCACCTTTTATGTTCCTGTTCCATAATGTGCAAACAAATGAGAGTGTAAATAGTTCTGGCCTGTAGTACCACTGAGGAAAGGAGTCTTAGGATCAATAGTTTAATACTTAGCTTTTGCAGGACGTTGAAAACTCCAAGAAATACATCTTGAATCTGAAAGGATTATGAGTTAAGAGCATCTTTTATAGAGTTTCATTCACTTTTGCTGTCTTCTGGGTCTCACCAAAGAGCAAAAGAATAGCAGGTATTACTCACATGCAGAGACAACTCAGCTTAATTGTAATAACACCTGAAATGTCCTAATGGGAAGGATTCAGAAACCACAATCTGTCTTGAGACGGTGCATAGTGATGACAAGTATAGCCTGCAATGGTCAGGAAATAGAGGGGTGGCACATCCACATAAATTAAAAACATGAGACCCTGAAATAACTGTGACCATGCTTCCAAAAATGGTATTGAAAATATGAATTGGATGCAAGGAGTGATAGAGCGATGGCTCAGGGGTTAAGGCACTTGCCTGCAGAGCCTTACAACCTGGGTTCAATTCCCTAGTACCCACATAAAGCCAGATGCACAAAATGACTCACTCATCTGGAGTTCACTGGAAGTTCTCTCTAATTCTCTTCTGTCTGTCTCTCTCTGCTTATAAATGAATAAATAAAAATATCAAATAAGAAGACATGAATTGATTATATTAAACAATTAGAGAAATGACGCTGAGACTGGTGGCACATGCCTATAATTCCATAAAAAAATTAAAATTAAGTAAATAAGTAAAAAATAGAAAATAACCCAAAAATTTAAGGAAAGGAAAATATTTAGAAGGATACTTTTTCTTTCTTACACACATATCAAAGCTACACAGCTTTCCCATACTATGTCACTATAAGTCATTCAGCCACTCATCATGTGTTTGTAATGTACAGAATCCTTTTGTGTTTCACAATTAACATTTTGTTTTTTACAACTAGGTAACTCCCTGAACCGTTTAGTTTCTTAATGCAGTTCTTCAGAGTTAGTCCTTATACTTTACTGCTTTATTCATAGAACAATAGGTAGGACTCTGCATCTCAAATCTAGTGCTTGGAAAATCAAATTGCTGGGAACCAGCACCTACAGCTCTCTTCCTGGTTCTACTCTTTGGAGATGCTTTACAAAGGAGAATTAATTGGCAGCTCTTAATTTACTTTTTTTTAAATTATTCAGTTTTTGAGCGAGTGTGAGAGACAGAAAGAGAGAGAGAGAGAAAGCTCGAGGGAGAGAGAGAGAGAGATTCCAAATATTGGTGTCACAAGGCCTTAGCCACTGTACATAAATTTCAGACTCACGTACCACCTGATGTATCTGCCTTTACATGGATACTGGGGAATTGAACTTGGCTCCTTAGGCTTTGCAGGCAACCACCTTAACTGCTGAGCCATCTCTCCAGTCCAACTTTTATATATTATAGAATGAAGCCCAATTTCAAAGCTATCTGTTTTCTTCCCATTTGAAAGGTAAGGTTGGTAGCTTAGTGTTAATTTAACAGGTATCTAGGACACGAAATTCTCTTAACACTCTCATGATTCCTAGCATAAATATAAAATGGAAATTAATCATACTGCATTGTGCAAGAGATAATGAATAGAACTCTCAGAATGATGGTGACCTCCATAGAAATGGGAAGCTTATCTCTTTATAACTTCTTAAATCCTAATGATTAGCATTATTACATAGTATTGGAATGAAATTGTGTATGAGGAATTTGACTTTAAGATAAATATATGATCAGAGAAATTTCTGCCAGAATACATCTGTGGTCCTCATAGGAAGAGAAGTGCATCGATACATCACACATGAACATTGTTGATTGTATTAAGAGAAGACCTTCAATGTTATATATTTTTATAATTTGAGTGCAGAAAGGCTACTTTTGAGAGATAATCAGTTTGTCCAATAATCAATTTAGTATCATAGTAATTAGCTAAGAAACATCATTGAATTTCAACATGCATTTGGCTTATGCTTATTTATATATCTAAATAGTTTTATTAGTTTTAACTGAAGAAATATCTGCTCAACTCTGATGTTTTAGTCTTAGAACTTGGCAATCCATCATTAATTATTCTCATAAACTTCTTAACTAATATCTTCATGATAATAATGTCAGTTAAGATTTATAAAATAAATACTGAGTATATACCTGGGTTTATACTAAGTTATTTCCATGTAATGAATTATTTAGTCTTCACAGCAACCTGACAAGGTAGGCAATATATTAACACTCATTTATAAATGAGGAAACTGCTAAGGTCACACTGGGAATTAAGTAGTGGAATTAACCTATGGACCAATGTCTTCAACCCTGTAATTTTTCTTCACTAAGGGTCAAAAACTCAGATTACCAGAAGGGCTAGCAGGTAACAATAACGTCTATTTAAGCAGTTTCTATTCTACAGTTTGTGTTGTGATCAATTATAGCTACCACCTAGACCTGTGATCTGCTTAATGTAGTTTTGAACAAGTAAAATATGGGCCATTAGTAACAACTTCTGGTATTTTTCTATATGTAATATCAACATAAAATTATTAAATCATATATAGTCACATATCCCTCCTGAAAACTTCATTGGGTAAAATTCTGTACTTGAGATTCAATTTATAGGCAAGTGCACTACATAAAGACTATTTACTACATCACTTTAAATTACGCTCAATATGCTACCTACCTGGCCATGCACCCATACATCCTGTAGTCCAATTGAAGTTATCACCTTGACTTTTCTACTGAACTGTTTAATTTCATGTAGTTTCTCTACAATTTAAATTCCCTCTAGCTAAAATAATTCTCCTTATTTGTCATCTGTATGATGTCTATTCTTCATTTAAGGTGTATATCATACTTCAATATTTGAGGCAGAATATTATAAGACCTTCATTTTAAGAGAGCTGTGAAGACTAAATATGTGATTTCTGATTCACTTGATGTGATACTGGTTAGTATTTGAAAAAAAAAATATCTTGTTTACCTTAGTTTTCATGAGGTTATCATCAATCTATAAGTTAAAAGGGTTAATTGAATATATATATATATATATATATATATATATATATATATATATATATATATATATACATACATATATATATATATGTTCACTTGTATTTTAGTATGTATGTGCCCCTTTATCCACCCCAGGCCTTTCCCTGCATGCACACACAAAAAAAATGGAGCAAAAAACTTGAAAATTATTAAATAGAAAGATCCTTTCTACTTGATGGTGCCTTTCTTTTTAATGATAGTCCCTGTGCTTTTCTACAAGTTGCGCTCACCCTGTGACAGACTCACCTTGTCAGTTCCTCAGTGGTGAGTGATACATGAGGTAATGCCAAAGCAAAGTGCTTTCAACCCAATAAAACATTACAGAGCTTATGAGTTATTATTATTTATTACCTGATTTTATGATGTTGATCAAGTCTGATTTCTTTCACAAAGCCCTTCCTCACCAGCAGAGGTTATAGCTATCAAATGTTTATTTTATTTTTTTCTAAAATCCCATAGGAGATGTTGTGTCTCTCATTCGCCACTTAGAATGACTCATGATCCAGAGCAGAGTGCAGGTTCAGCAAGAGAAGAGTCTAAAACTCATTGGCCTTGAGCCTCCCATTGTCTAGAGCATGATCTATCTGATATGGTAAGATTAAGGCCTATTATTTGATTCCTATATGCAGCAAGCAGATGCTAATTAAAATCTTTTAATAAGCAGATTGCTTTCAGTAGTTTACACATTCTAATTCCATATGGTTGCTCATATGTGCATATGGCAATATTCCCATATATATGTACAAGAGATACATATATACATCATAAACATGTATTTATATTCATTTTTATTTATTTCACATATATGTATATATTCTAAGAATTTTCTCATGAAAAACAAAGTATAATTCTAAATTTAACATCCACTTGTTGTTTATATAGTGATATAATAAATATGTGTTTTTCTTTTTGTTACAATTATACATAAAACAAACATAATACATATCATAAACTTATGATTTTTTTCAACCAGTGCTTTCCAAATGCTTGAGAGATAATTAACTATTGATAGCAAACTAACTCAAACAAAAAGTGTTACTTGTATTACTTTACTTCAAAAAGTTCCCCTCCTTTATGAGTGAGCACTATTTGGAGAAATCAATCAGGTTATTCAATTCTTGCTGCTATGTTTTTCCTTTAATGAGGAACTGAGACAAGAAACATTATTTCATATTCAAGCATTTGAGAAGCCTTCATCTGCTCTGTATAGTAGGCTTTCTCTTGAAGTAATTCTAATCCTTCCCCACTGTCAGAGACAAAGCCAATAAGTAACTATTTTAAACAACAGATAACATAATGAAAATTTTATAACTAGACTGGTGATATTTGCAGGCAAGTTAAAATCGGTCCTTTGAACACTGCCTCAACCCCAAATCTTTTTTTTTTTTTTTTTGTAGTTACTGATAGAAAGGTAGAGAGAGAGAGAGAATGACTGGGTGCACCAGGGCTTCCAGCTGTTGAAAACAAACTCTAGACCCATGTACTGCCTTGTGCTTCTGGCTTACATGGGTCCTGGGGAATTGCATCTGGGTCCTTTGGCTTTGCCTGCAAGGGTCTTAACCGCTAAGCCATTTCTCCAGCCCCACAATTATTTTTAAAAAGCAAGATTTGCATATGGGTTTAAGTTGCTCATATTTTGTTTAGAAGTTCAGAGTTTTCCCAGCCTCTACTGCATTACCAGGAGGGTGGTATGGAGGCGTAAAGGGAGCTCGACAGTCTTATACAATGTCTCTGTTCCTCTGTAAGGTGTGCAGGTCCCAGCAAGATATGACCAGATGACTCGCATGCTTGTCAGGTGTCTAGCGCTTCCCTCCCCCGCCTCCATCACATAGAGAGTCCTTGGATCTTCCTGCCATTCGCATTCACCTGGAAGCTGCAGATTCTCTAACCCAGGGTGAGGGCTCTTTCTAGATAAATGGCCAACTTGACCAATTGGAAATAGACTGCTTAAACTCATATGCAAATACCGACATTCCTTTTGCCTTCCAAGCCCAGGGAAAATTGCTGAAGATAGGGCAGAGATAATTAAGAGTCTCAAGATCAAAAAGTGTATACAGAGGGATGGTCTCCACGTGCAAGGTCTTGAGAACCTTCACCTCCCCACATTGCTGCAGGGTGGCGAAGGACCAGAAGAAGACTAAGCTAATGGAAAACCATCAACGTACCATTTGTTCATTTGGTAGCACTCACAATTAGTAAAGAAAATACAGTAAGTACAGAACACTGGGACTACCATTCACACAGTTAGAATTTGTTATGGCATGACTTTATCCACCACATAATTATAAATCCCAATCTGGCATTGAAGAAAAGGAGTTAGCATTGTTATGCGTTATGCTTACATCAAAGATATCATTGCATACAGTGACTGTGTTTTTAGAAAACCTTTTTTTATATGTTTTTCACTGGAATTACATCTTTACTTGCCAGGAAATGATAGCATTAAGGAGAAATCCATTGCAAATACACATTCTTTCTAGGGCATCCCTGAAAATTTGACCTATTTTATAACCTTATTTTATCTGTGATTTTCCATCATCAGGAGGGATGATTATAATAAACACATTGACTTTCATGTGAAAAAAAAAAGTAAGATTTGCTGGGTGCGGTGGCACACTCTAATCCCAGCACTTGGGAGGACCAGGTAGGAGGATTGCTGTGAGTTCGAGGCCACCCTGAAACTCCATAATGAATTCCAGGTCAGCCTGGGTTACAGCTAGACCTTACCTCGGAAAAAAAGCAAAACAAACAAACAAAAAAGCAAGACTTAAGAGGTAGAAAATGATAGACCTCTGTATGCATGAATAGTAGCTGGTGTTTTGTTTATTTCTATAGATAAAAGTCAGTCCTTTTGTTGACAAATGTGGATTGTGTTTATTTTTTAGGAGGACTATTGTGTTGGAGACATCATTTGATTAAAAATAAAGGCTTCAAAACATCTTTTTTTTCTGATTTACTTAAAATCTGTTGTTATTATTAAATCAATGCTGTAAGTTAGTTGGTAAAGTGCTTGCCTAATGTACAAGAGGCCCCAGGTCCAATTTCCAGAATCCCATTAACTGGATGTGGTAGCACACATCTGCTTCCAGCACTTGGTAGGTGGAGGTAGGAAGTATAGAAGTGAGTAAGCCTGGGCTATCTATCATAAAAGAAAGAATAAAAGAAAGAAAGAAAGAAAGAAAGAAAGAAAGAAAGAAAGAAAGAAAGAAAGAAAGAAGAAAGGAAGGAAGGAAGAAAGAAAGAAAGAAAGAAAGAAAGAAAGAAAGAAAGAAAGAAAGAAAGAAAGAAAGAAAGAAAGAAAGAGGGAGGGAGGGAGGGAGGGAGGGAGGGAGGGAGGGAGGGAAGGAAGGAAGGAAGGAAGGAAGGAAGAAAGGAAGAAAGGAAGAAAGAAAGGAAGGAAGGAAGGAAGGAAAGAGAAAGAAAGAACAGAGGGAGGGAGGAAGGGAGGGAGGGAGGAAAGAAAGAAAGAAAGAAAGAAAGAAAGAAAGAAAGAAAGAAAGAAAGAAAGAAAGAAAGAAAGAAAGAAAGAAAATGAAGCTGGAGAAATCACTTAATGGTTCAGGTAATTCCTGCAAAGCCTAAGGACTCTGGTTCAATTACCCAGGACCCATGTTAACCAGATGAACAAAGTGGTGCATTTGCTTAGAGATTATTTACAACAGCTGGAGACACTGGTTCACCCATTCATTTTTTTTTTCTGTCCCTCCCCTCTCAAAATAAATTACAAATTAAAACATAAAACAGATTTTTAAAAAAGAATTGGGAATTGAGGCAGTGTTCAAAAGTTAGATTTTCACTTGCCTGCAAATCTTACCATTCTGGAAATAAAAAATTCATTATTTTAAATACCGATATTTGTTTTTGAAAAGGATTACTTATTGGGTTTGTTAGGGAGTTACATTGGGGAAAGCACACAGTGGGGTTTCTGGAGTTCATTTGCCATGGCTAGTGGCCCTATTATACCCATTATTTCTCTCTCTTAAATAAATAAATAAAAATTAAATAAAACAGGAATGTCAGAGTTTAGCATAGCTTTATACATACAGAATGACAATATTTCACTCAAAATTCTCTCAAGGCTTTAACACTTATATATGAGCTGTTTTATGTACTTTACTACTTAAAAATAACTACGAAACTAAAGATTAAAATAAAAAAACTCTCTCTGATAGCATTGAGGGAAGAAATTTCTTCTTGAACTAATTGAAGAAATAATTATTACATTAAAAAACACACTGAGTCAGACTAGTTTCTGCACAGTAGAAAAAAAAGAGATCCTTGCCTGTTTTGCAATCACTATACTTTTTGTGGATAATCTTCCTTTCATAATGTTGTTATTACAAGTGTCAACAAGACCAAAAATTTTACTTGACAGTGTTATGGTAGATGGATAGCCATCGGATTAAAAATGAGCTGACCATCTCAATGGCATTAAGAAGTCAAATTTATAGACAGGCATGGTGGCACACTCCTTTAATCCCATTACTCATGAGGCAGAGGTAGGAGGGTCGCCGTGAGTTCGAGGCCACCCTGAGACTACATAGTGAATTTCAGGTCAGTCTGGGCTACAGCGAGACTCCACATCGAAAAATTAAAAGAAAAAAAAAAGAAGTTAAACTTAAATGTCTACTGCAGAAGTTGTGTGTTATGTCCAGATATAACAATGTAATGAAGAACTTCAAAGAATAAAAAAATCATTGTGTTTCAAACCTAATTCCCCCAATTCTGCATTTTAAGACAAACATAATTAAATAAAAATTAATTAATGTGATCATAGCAAAATTTTGAAGCAACTTGACATTTTAAATTATTAAAAATGGATGTTAAGTCCACATTTTAGGAAGAAAAACTTTAGCCATTTAAATAATAAACCATCAAGTAAGACATATAGACTGATTGAGAGGGGGTGAGGATATGATGGAGTGTGGAGTTGCAAAGGGGAAAGTGAGGGGAGGGAGGGAATTACTATCAGATATTGTTTACAATTATGGAAATTCTCAATAAAAAATAAAAATAAGGGTTAGAGAGATGGCTCAGTTGTTAAGCATTTGCCTGTGAAGCCTAAGGACCCCATTTCAAGACTCGATTCCCCAGGACTCACATTAGCCAGAGGCAGAAGGGGGCACACATATCTGGAGTTCGTTTTCAGTGGCTGAAGGCCCTGGCACACCCATTCTCTCTCTCTCTCTCTGTTGTTCTCAAATAAATAAATAAAAATTAAAATAATAAATTAAAATAATAATAAATAAAATTAAAAAGTAACATATATTTATAATATATATGGAATATATCAAAAACATTCTAGGTTTTAATGTCCATTAAACACATGGTAATTTTGCTTCTTTTTCTCATTTTGGCAAATCATATTGTTCCGGATATTTCTCTTGAGGGTTTATTTTCAGTTATTAGAATCTTAGGAAATGATTATTTTGCCTTAATCATGAGATTTCCTTCCAAGATACATACTTAGTGTTTTTATTTTTTGCTATCTTAAAATATAGAATGTTGCCATGCCATCAGGAGTTTATATCTATTAACTAGAATGAAAATTATATTTCTAAAGATTTCAAACATTTTCCATTTTTATAAAAACACTAGCTATTATAATAAAATCCCTTTCTGAATATAAATTTTGGTCAGAAACCACTTCAGACAATTGTAATTTTAATCAAATGAATATGTCAGAATTTATTTTTCACTCTATTCTTCAATATTTGAGCTCTTTCAAACTGTTGCTGGTATTGGCATCTAACCGACATTAGTGAATATACGTTAGAGTTATTGCACGTACACCTAGAAATAGAAAACTTGAGTGTGGGATTACGTCTTTGTCCCATTCTCAGACATAGTTCATTTCTTGATTTTTTCAATTAAATATGAGCTCAGGCTTTTTTAAAGTTTCATATAAAATGCAATAATATACTATATCTTGATTCCTCTTTGTTAATTGAGCAAATCCCCCAATTCCTAAATTCTTCTTTGTCAGAAGATTTATTTACTTAGCTTATACATTTTTGCTGTTGAGTGGTATCTTACTGTAAGGATATACTACAGTGTATCATTTTGATGATAAACATATGGGCTGTTTACAGTTTGGACAGACTATGATTAAACATTTTGTGAATATATTTATAAATATTTATGTTTCTTATTTTTGGTTTTGTGGGTAACTATCTTGGAGTGTAAAATTTAAGTTTTATGGGAACTACACATATGTAGCTTTATAATTTATGGTCAAACTCCTCTGAAGTAGTTTTGCTATTATTAATCCCCAGCAGTTGTTTTATATGTATTTTAAACATTTAGTATAGTCAACATTTTTTTCTTTTTTTTAGGTAGAGTCTTACTGTAATCCAAACTGAACTGCAACACCCTTCTGTAAGTCTAGGCTGGGCTCAAACTCAAAGTAATATCCCTATTTCTTGAGTGCTGGGATTAAAGTCATATACCACTACACCTGGCCTGGTAATAAAAATTTTTAATTATTTTTGTGTATTTTTATTTATTTATTTATTTATTTATTTATTTATTTGAGAGCAAAAGACAGAGAAAGAGGCAGATAGAGAGTGAGAGACAGAGAGAATGGGTGCTCTAGAGCCTCAGCCATTGCAAACAAACCCCAGATGAGTGTGACCCCTTGTGCATCTGGCTAATGTGGGTCCTGGGGAATCAAGCCTCAAACTGGGGTCCATAGGCTTCATAGGCAAGCATTTAACCACTAAGCCATTTCTCTAGCCCAAGAATTTTTTTTCTTTTTATCAAATAGGTGTGTAGCAGTGTTTTATTGTTGTTCAGTGAGTATTCATGATTTATTACCATTATTGTTATTTATGTCAAAAATATTGAACAACTTTTCAATAATTTGTAGATATTTACATATCTTGTTGTCTTTTCAAATGTCAAACTAATTTGGGCTACTTTCTAAACTTTGGGTCCTAAGAATTCTTTATATATTCTAGACAAAAATTCTAGGTCAGATGCTTCAATTAATGGGAATATTTTCTTCAAGTGTTTGCCTTGACTTTTTGTGACCTTACTATTATTTTTCAAAGTTTGTAATTTTAGTGAAATTTCCTGGTTTTGCTGTTGAAATTCCAATTTATATCAGTTTAAGAAAGTCTCAGGGGCTAGAGAAATGGGTTACTGGTTACGGAATTTGTCTTTGAAGCCTAAGGACCTAGGTTCAATTCCCCAGATCCCACATAAGCCAGATGCACAAGGTGGCACATGAACCTAGACTTTATTTGCAATGGCTGAAGACCTGGTGTGTCCATTTCTCCCTCACCCTCTCCCTCTCTGTCTCTCTCTGCCTCTTCCTCACTCTCTCTCTCTCTCTGTTTCTTCCTCTCTAAAGTAAACAAATAAATAAATATAAGTTTTTTAAAGAAATCTCAGAAGATATAGGTTCTTTATAGGAAAACTCCAGTAATAGTGTGTGGGATATTGTCAAGGAAATATTTTGTCAGTGAAGTCCCCAAAACACTGAAACAACACAAGGAATATTGCCAAGGCTCCGGGTTGCCCACCAGGACTAGATGGCAAAACCCTATTGCTAAAGATGCCTCAAGTGTCCATCACAGGCTGAAAGGGAGCTGGAAGCCACTTCCTAGCTTAGTGTAACATGTTGTAAAGGCTGCTGGGGGAGAAACGTCATCCACAGTTTTAGTTAACAGCAGATACACTCTGTGTGCCAGTCAGCTTACCAGCCAGACAAGTTGTATCTGCTGATACAATAGTATAATGACCATTTGCTCTTTGATTTAGATCCAAGGTCAGCTCCATAAGAGAAAATTCCTGCCTAGTACTGTAAACCTAGTCAAAAACTTGTGGCTTGGATGCTCACAGCTCCTATTGGGGAATCCGCTACTATTAAGTGACTAAATGGGTATGTTCTGCCCTTCAAATTTCGCTCTAAAAATTCTATGATGTTTATACTCATTGATTAGCACTGCTGTCACATTATTTTTTCTTTGTTAAGAGACTTAAAACTCTTCAAAGACCTTGATAACTGTTGAGGGTTCATCACTAAATGAGACACCCCTATCATGCCTTCAAAACTCAGAAAACATCGGTGAAGATACAGCAGAAATAATGAAAGGGATGGAGAATGAGAAGGAGCACATTGGTACAGTATCTTCCAGACATGTAGTGGGTTTTACTTCATAACGTTACATCGGTGGTCATTACCTCCAGAAGATCTATCCATTATGGAGTTCAGTAATATCTCTATCTGAATAGAAGCAAAGCAGGTCAAGTTGGGGAGATGGTCTTCATTGGAAGGTGAAGGTTTGAATATTTGAAAATTGTCAATAAAATGTAAAAAAAAATCAATTATTTTCTACCTTTGGATTGTTAACAGTGTGTCTTATAACTACAGAAAAGAGAGGAGGAGTTACCTTATGAGTTATGGGAGGGCAGAATATTGGGGGTGGGGCCTTAGAGGGACAGGAAGGTGTGGTGGGAATCACACAAAAGACAAATGTCCTAAAATATAACTGGTGTAAAAAAGAAAAAAAAAGAAGGTGGCTATGTTCTTAGCTGCCCACTTTACTCTCTGTCTCAATTTTTTTTTTGTATTCTAAAATACCGCAGCAGACCTCAGAAAATAAATTTTCAGCCTCTTCTCCATTACCAAATTATATAGAAACAATAATAAGATCACATTTTGAAGTTCCCATTCTTGAATTTTAGCCCATTAATGTCTCATTGTTTCTGTACTTTTTACTTGTCCACAGACATAAAGTTTTTACTTTAGAGTTGTTGTTTGTGGTCATTTTCAATATAAACAGCTACTTTGTGCTACATACTTCATGTCATCCACAGAAGTTTTATTCAGATAAATATGTTTCTATCGTCAACCCAAAATAATGACATCCAAGATTATATGGGCCTTTTGTAATATACGCATTCTCATATAATACAACAAAAGTATCTTACATATAGCAGAATTTATTTGTATGTTTCTTAAATTAATGAGTAACTAATGTACTTCTAACAAAAGCAAGGGCATCAAAATATTACTTGTTTTTTTAACATTTCATTTTTAATTATTTGAGAGAAAGAGGAGGGGGAGGAGTGAATGGGCATGCCAAAGCCTCTAGCTACTGCATACACACTCCAGATATACTTGCCACCTTGTGCATTTGGCATAAGTGGGTCCTGGGGAATTGAAATTGAACCTGGGCCTTTGGTTTTTTGTAGGCAAGTGCCTTTACTGCTAAGCCATCTGTTTACCCCAGCTTGTCTTATTTTGCATGAGTTAATTTAACCTCTAAAACCATGGTTTATGTATAATGTGCTAATGCAAATTCATGATGGTAAAGCTTCTTGACAATCTTGAATTTTGATTACAGTACTAATATAATCATGATCATATCTTCCCTTACTAACAATAATCAAAATAAGTGAACATATAAGGAAACCCAAGCCTGGCATTATTATGAAGATATTCACTAAATATATGGTGTATACTATACATTAGACAAGAGAGGCTCCTTCCTCATTTAACAAGACATTGAATTAAAATAAAATGCTCTTTTGAAATATTTATTATATGTATAATAAAGATATTTTTATATGATGTTTTCTACCAGGCTTTGAAACAAATGCAAGGTACTCAAACTTCATTTTGATATTCTGAGCTGGTTACGTTACCTTTTATTTGAGTATGTAGTTAAAGAATAAACTACCCTTATCAAACAGTGACTATCCAGTATCAGAGAATAGCTTTCTGGGTGTTAAAATCATCATAATGGCCCTTCACTATCATGTTAGGTCCAGTATTTTATCCTTTCCAATATTATGAGCTAGAAGGAGACACAGAATTGCATGTCTGTATTGTTGTCTAGTTTTCTGCACAATCATCACAATCATTTATATCATGCTTAGAAAAGATGTCCACTCATTAGTTTGATTTTTTTTGTTTTAAAGTGTTTATTCTCATCTTATTGCCATCCTTAATACCATTGCTGATTTATGCACTTAAGAAAATAAATAATATTTTATCCTGTATTTTACAAAATTGTAAAAACAAAGCCCTCTGAAAATGAGAACCTGACTACAAGCTTTATGTTACATTTCCACAGCCTAAGAGAAGTGCTTTGATCTCCCAGTCTTAAATATCAAATGACCCCGGGTTGTTCATCTTGGATTAAGGTGCTGTTGGTCTTATTGGTTGTTTCCCTGCACATCTTTGATCTGATGTATCAGCCTTATAAGGATTCTGATCATTATTTAAGGAATTTTCAAAAGGAAAGCTGACACCTCACATAAGCACCTGTAATGAAGTGAAATTACTACACTACAGTGCTAATGAACTGTAAGTGGGATTGCAGCAAGTGGAATTTCTGCCATGTCCTTCTCTCAATAAGGACTTGGGGGAGAAAGACAAGGTGTAGAATTCCTCCCATTATCAGTAGTCACAAAATGGAAACAGAGCTCTTCTACTTTGCCTTGTGATGTCAAAATGTAGTTGAGCCTTTCGTTAAAATGAAAGTGAAGGGAGATCTATGAAAATCTTTCTTGTTTTACTTTTGTGAATGAGAAATTTTCCTCATTATTAGTATATACAATTTATACATTCAAAAAAATTCCTCATGTTCCGAAAGCCTTTGCTATCATGTTATAAAGATTAATTTTATTTATTTATATGTCTGTTTATTATTTGTTTGCATGTATGTGAACACATGTGTGTGTGTGTGTGTGAGTGAGTGTGAGTGTGTGTGTGTATAGGGGTACAAGTATATCTGAACTTAGGTGGGAAGGTCAGAAGTTGCTGTTGCCTTATTTCTTTGGTCACTCTCCACCTTATTTCTTCATTCAAAGCTTGCTGATTCTGCTAATCTAACTAGCCAATTTATTCTGGTGGTCCCTTGCCTCTGCATCCCCAGTGCTGGGATTAAAGGATGGTGCGGTGATTTGAATGTGGCTGTATGTTTTGATTAAGGCAAAGCTTCTTGATTAAGTCTCCAGCAACCTGCTAAACGGAGGAGGAGTCACTGAGGGCAAATCCTGGGGTCCAGCTCTGAGGCATGCCTGTCAGTGGATCTGATTCCAGCCAAAACGTGTGTGGAGAGAGCAGTTTGAGCTCTGTTGGGAGCCTTTGCTGGTTTTGGTTTTGGTTTTGCTGCAGTTGTTTCTTTCTTCTTGGATGTGTGGAAGTAAGCTGCTTCTTCCTCCATGGATGGAGTTTCCCTGGATTTTTAAACTGAAACAAACCACTTCCTTCCATAAAATGTGTCTAGTTGGAATTTCCTCCCAGCAACATGGAGCTTACTATAACAGATGGTCACAACACACACACACACACCTGAAATTTATATGGATGCTCAGGATCCCATTGCATGTCTTCATACACATGTGATGAAGTTCTTTACTGACCAAGCCATCTCTACAGCCCAAGATTAAAATTATTGATTTACATACACAAAATACTACAGAAATATCTAGCTCTATAGTGAACAAGATGTCATGATGATCTTAGATGAGCTAAGATAAACAAACCAGCAAGGAGTTAGATATTAAAAAAAAAAGTAACACCTACTAACTAGTTCTATTTCCACAGGAAGGAAGGAAGGGAGGGAGGGAGGGAGGGAGGGAGGGAGGGAGGGAGGGAGGGAGGGAGGGAGGGAGGGAGGGAAGGAATTTCATGATGTCTTCTTTATTTTTTACAGAGACAGAAAATAGAGGAGGGAATGAAGAGAGGGGTGAAAGGAGAGAGACGAGAGGGATGGAGAGAGGGGTAGAGAAGGAATAAGGAAAAGAAGATAAGTATAAGGAAGAAAGCAAGAAATAGTCAATGAAGAGACAAAGTGCTGAAGGAAAGATGGTGAAGGAAGTCATGAAGTGTGGAATTTAAATGATCTACTATTCAAACCTGAGCATAATTCTTTACTAATTTAATGTGTTGACATTCACTAATATAATTGAGGAAAAAATGTTTTGTAATCTCTTTGGTATGCCGCATATGATTTCCACAGCAGCAAGCAGTCTATAGGATCTGAATATAGATGGTGGTACGGATGCTCAGTTTTCCTTTCCTCCTTCCCTCCCTCCCTCCTTCTCTCTCTCTCCCTTCCTTCCTTCCTTCCTTCTCTCCCTAACTCCTTCCCTCCCTTCTTCTCTATCACCCTTCCTTCCTTCCTTCCATCTCTCCTTAACTCCGTCCCTCCCTCCTTCCTTTCTTTTTCTTTCTTCTCTCTCTTTCTCTTTCTTTCTTCTTTTGGTATTTCAAGGTCAGACTTTTCTGCAAACCACAAACTCAAAGTGATCATCCTACTTGGCCTTCCCAGTGCTGCAATTAAAGACATGAACCATCACACCTGGTTTGGATGCCCAGTCTTCACAGGATGTGTATAGGTAGAGCCATTAGAAACTGATAAAATCTCTGGAAAGATTAGATACTTTAAAATAAAAAAAACTCACATAAATTACTAATGCATTTTATGATATAATGTGTTACAAATTTATATTATCATTATGCACACATGATAAATATGCTTAAGGAGGTGTGCAAATTACTCACTTCTACTAGGAGAGTGGCGCATCAACGTCTCTGTCTTTGATCTTCACCTCTCTATGCATGATGGATTACCCGGGACTGCTACAGAAGTCTAAACATTAGGCTGTTTAATACCAAACTTCCACAGGTAAGAATGCATGGAAAGAGCAAGCTAAGCTATTCTCCATGTGGGATCACATTGGATATGCAAGATTGCCTCAATTCAGTTATTTTCAGCCACTTGGAGATAATTTAAATTAAAAAGTATATTTCATTTTTAGTTTGTAATGCTCAACCCCATTGAACACTGATCCTGAAGATCATATGCATGGAAGCCATAGGAGGTTGCATGCTATGATGTTCTCCTCACACTTTTTTTTCTCCTTTTATTTCCCTTGTGAAATAAAGGACCTTATGGCCTTTCTTCTGAGCATAAGAACCTGCTAAATCTTGAGTCTTAAAATTTTACTAAGAAAGGCATGCAAATCCTACCAAAAGAGATATCCAGAGACACAGAGACTCCCAAGACCTCATCACTGAAGCAGAGCTAAAATGAACCCAAAATGGCTCAGGGAAATTTGTGGAAGAGGGGGCAGAAAGAATGTTAGAGCCACACATGGGGTCATGGTACACAGAAACATTTCCTCCTACCCATAACTGAAGGCTAACCCCACAATGAACGACCCATATATGCTAACAAGAAAGGTCCCTGTGGAGGGGGGAGGGCAGGGTGGAGGCTAACAATGGTACCAACTTGACTGTATCCACTGAGTAAAAAACTAATTAAAAAAAAGAAGAAAGGCACTCAAAACTATACAAAGATTCACTTAAATTTGGAGATTGTGGACTTTTTATACTATTCTATAACAATACCATTACCTTCCATATTAAAAAAAAAAAAAAAAACATGGACACTTCCAAAAATCCTTCTATATGTGTCTACTTTCCATTAAATAGACAGAAAAATCCAGAGTTAAATTGACTATTCTAATTCACCTATTAATATGTGTTAACAATAATTTCCCATGATTAGAAAGGGCTTTACAGTATATTGTCTTTCTATTTTCCTTTGTGCCAAAAATATTCGTGTGATACTGGTAAGATATTTTGTGGACCATATTTTGTTCCTTTTTGCTATTCCATAATCTTCCACAGTACAAATATGACTGTTTGCTCTGGTTTCCTGCTAATGAACATTGGGGAATTCCTAGTCAAAATCCCCCCCGCAAAAAAAAATTGATGGTGTTTGAGAAAGTACATAAAAGTGAAATTACCTAGATAACAGAATCCTATATTTTTAATTTTTTTTTCATATTCTGTTTTTTCCTCTTACATATTTACATAGTACATCACCATATTGCATTACTTTTCCTTTATGGTGCCTTCCTCTCTCTTAGCTATATAATCCTATAATATTATGAATAAATGAAGTATTCAAAATATAATAATAGGAATAGTATTTGAGAATATAAAATATGAAAAAGTTTGGACATTTTTCTAATATGTTTAATTTTGATTACTTATACTTTGTAAGAAGATTCTTAAGTATTGAAAATCAAATTTTTTATTTAGATTTTTGTCTGGGTGAACTCATTATTTACTTTAAACTCTTTACTATCTAAAGTCTCTTCCAACGATTGTAGCTTATTTTAGTTTGTGAGTTTGAACATTTTTGTCTTTGACATGAAAGTGTTCATTCTATGTCATTTGTTTTCATTATCTTTCAAAACGTTAATTTTGTTCTTTCAGATGTGGGTCATTAACAACACAGACAACACACCTCTTAGAGCATTAGTTTCAATTCCTTCAGTCTAGTTCCAAACACTACATATAATATTCAGGCTGCTCAGTGACCCTTACCTCTCTCATGGCTCCAAAATAAAAGGATTTGTGTCTTTGTGATTTTCTGATTTACAATAGAAACTGCCTTAATGACTTCTACAAGGAGGTCTTATGTTTCACTTTACCACTGACAGTTTTGGAAAGAAAACACGAGAGCTGAAGAATACTTTGGCTGAATTGGAAGTAAAAGAAAAAATAAGGCTTTTAGTGTTAAGATGCCAGATAATGGTGTTACTTTGTTCCTTCTGGGAAATGAGAGTGATACTATCAGACAGAATGAGGCATATGATAAAAATGAACAAAATCTAAATCAGAAAAGCAATTTTTGTTGCAAACAATAGCAATAATAAAATCCCACCTACACTTACAATATACAAGGAGAACTCCTCACTAAAATATACAGCAGACTAGAAATCTCTCAGAATTTATGTTTATTTAGATATAGCCAAACTATTCAAAAAGAAGCAGAGATTAACTCATAAAAATAATTCATTTCCTCTGATTGACCCAGAGCAAAATCACAATATTCTTTTCTGATTATCAGAGATTTTCCTAATCTCTGATTTCTGGAATTAAATTAATACATGGGCAAATATTTATGATTTCAAACTTGTCTGAGGAGCTCCTCTAGATCCTTATTTCCTCTGTTAATGACTTCATTGTTCGGATATGATTAAGTGGTGATGTGTGCCTTTCAAAGGGATTTTGAGAATCTTTGGGAAACTAAGAGGCTACAGGATGCTTTTATACCAGTGGAGCTTGAAGTCTAACACAGATGTCCCAGCTTCTTATTAGAATACTTGTCTTGTTCTGTATTGCAACAGTGTGTCTTACACAGCACACCCACTATCAGTGGCACAGTTAAACGATAGAGTATCAACATTCCCATGCTTTTCCAAGATTATTTACTCCTTAGGAATTTTATTATGAGACTGTGGAAGTCAGAGGGACCAACTGTCCTCTTCTGCATCTATCCAGGAAGTTCTGTGTCTTGTTTATATAGGTTATTATCCTTGGATTTCCTCTATGTCCATATTACAGAATTATAACTGTAGTTTAGTTAATAATGGCAGAGAACTGAATATGTAATCTTAATGGAGGAAATGCAAATGGAAAATACTCAACTAAGAAAATGTTTAACATCTTTAACCATCACAGAAATGAAAATTGAAAACAACTGAGATTCCACCTTACTCCAGAAAGAATGACAATTATAAAAATATAAAATAAAATGACAAAGTTGGTGAGGATGCAAGCAAAAAAGAAGCCGTCATTCACTGCTGGTGGGAGTGCAAACTTGTGCAACTACTATGAAAATTAATATGCGGTCTCCTGAAAATGATAAAAATAGAGCTGCCAACTTACTGAGCCACCCTCCTATTAGGTGTCTACCATAAAGGCTTTACTCTTCACCATAGAGATATTTGCTCAACTGTGTTTATATCTGCTGAATTCACAACAGCTAAGAACTAGAATCAACACAGATGCCCATAATTTGAAGAATGGATACTGAAAATGTGGGCACATACTCAGCGGAATTCTACTCAGCAGTAAGGAAAATGCTACAATGAAGTTTGCAGGAAAATGGAATAACTTGGAACCAATCATACTAAGTGAACACACATAAGTACAGAAATACAAACATTGCATGTTCTCCCTCATCTACTGTTCCTAAACTGGAATAGCTGGAGTTGCAGATGCACTGGACAGACATCTTGGGGGACAAATAAGAGAGATAAAAAGGTCGTGGGGGATGAGGATTTGAACTAAGGGAAAGATATACACAAAACAATATCTAAATCCAAAATACAAAGGTTCTACTTAATAAGAAAATAAACTCTAAAATGAGATAACAGTAGTCCAGAACAGTCAGACAACAGAATGGGACATTTCAAGTGCTACACTTATTAAAATTAATTAAAGCAGTATAAATCTCTTCTAACACTTTGTAAGCTTTGCTATTGATAAAATGTTTTCTTATCAATTAGATCAATGCCTTCTCTTGGGGCTGTCCCTGTTACACCTCAAAACTTATTTCCCATTGTCCTCTCCAAATAACCTGATTCTAGCATGTTGACCCCCCCCCCGCCCCTTGGTGGTTATCAAACTTCCCAAGGTCATTTCCAGTTGAGTCATATAAGATTGCTCTCCCTATACAGATTGATTTTCTTTCAACTTCTTTTAAGACTTGTTCCACAGAAACTTTCCTCCTGGATATTAGACTAAAACATATGACCCTCAATAGGAGCATGGAGTTATTGTCTTCTAAGAAGAGCCAGGGAAACTGTGAGATTAAGCCTAACCCTAAAATATTTAGACATGGCTTATAATTCCCAGTACAACAAATTGGTTACAACCTATTCTGAATTGTTGACTGGAGAGACATATGAGGTCCCCAAAATAAGACAGGCTTCTATCAAAGCACTTGGTTACCCACATGAGCAAAAAGTAAGACCCTATTGATGTAGATATCACATCTTGCAGATATAGAACATCGAGAGATCTGGCTAGGAACTAGAAAGTCATTTCCCAGATAGTTAGCCCATATAGTGCTGGAAAGAGTTAGATTTGCTGCTGGAGAAAAATGGCAAACAACATTATGAGCAAGCAACCAGCCTGATAAGACACACACCTGTGCAATGATGGCACTGAGCTTAGGAAGGTAACCAATGGCTTTCTGCTTTGCTTGGAGATCCACTTAGATGAACAGAAGTTACTGCCGGGACTGGAAATGAGTCAGAATCCTATGGAGGCCAAGATCATGGACTGCAACAAGAAGCGAAGCTTTCACTAGTTTGGGGCCAAAGAGAGGTTACACCCATCAAAATCTCTTGAGTTTAATAATGTTTATCCCCTTAAACCTATGCTGATCTCACTTTCCACTGGAGAATTTATTTTGCTTTTTCAGAAGGTAGTGAGAACCAAGGACAACCAGAATCTATGAACAAGACACGAAAAGACAGCTGACTCTCTGGGGGAGACGGACCACCTTGCACGTTATCCAGGGAACAGGTGAGACCACAGAATCCGTGGGATTAGCAAGAGTCCTGCTTCCATGGTGAGCCTGAAAGCCTGTGCTAAGGTGACAGAGACAGACACTGAAGATATTCAAAATTGTACCACAGCACAAATTCAGAAGCTCTTGAGCACACAATATTAAAGTAGACTTTAAAAACACCCACCATGGCTTAGGGCAATTTGTGGAAAGTGTGTGTGTGTGGGTGTGGGGGGGGATTATTGTAAGAGCCACAGAGTGGGAGGGAATATCTAGAGGCACAACATATCCCACAATGACTGCCTGCTGTTCTCACAGCTCCTAACCTGCAACCTCATGGCAAATACCAGCAACGCCACTGAGGAGGGCTCTCGGTGGAATAGGGGCTGGGAGGAGGGAAGTAATGGCACCAATACATGATATGACTGTACAAATCATTTGGTAAATAAATAAAAGAATCAGTCCTTCATTCCATTTGAAGCTCTTCACCCCCATGCAAAAAAAAATGCAGTTATGACCTATATAAAAAAAAAATTCGGGCTGGAGGGATGGCTTAGTGGTTAAGGCAATTGCCTACAAAGCCAAAGGACCAGGTTCGATTCCCCAGGACCCATATAAACCAGATGCGCAAGGGGAGGCATGCATCTGGAGTTTGTTTGCAGTGGCTGGAGGCCCTGGCACGTTCATTCTCTCTCTCTTCCTCTTTCTCTGTCAAATAAATAAATAAAAATAAAATACTTCTTAAAAAATTCACCTGACTTCCCCAAACACTAGTACCACTATGTCTCACATGTTTTCTACATATAGTGAAGTTTAAAGTCATCATATCAGTTTGTTTATTACCTCTCTCCCTTAGATTATAATAGAGTTCCCACATGTTTCATTCCCACGGGTTTCTGGCTGCAGAGTAGTGCTTGTTGCCGTAGCCATGCATTACCGTGGATAACAGGAATGAGTCTAGTGATCTGGTCAATCATGTATTCATTGACACTTGATGACTTGCAATATTCTTTTCGCCTTAACAATTTTTGCCAGTGTGCTAAGAACAATGCAAAGAAAAACTGTACACAACATATAATATATTATTATCACTTATTTTACAAAGTGTCTACCTGTAATGTTCACATCTGAGTATGGACGGTCCCAGCTATATATGATCTGTGCTGACTTTAGTGTTAATGGAAGAATAATTGTACTGGCAAGGATAATTTGAAAGCGCACATGCACTTCATGCACATACCATCATCGCATCTTCCTTATAAAGGTGATGTGGACTCATGCTCTTGCTTTCAGATGGTATACATGCATTCCTGCAGCACAATCAGAAAATGGTTTGTTTTTCTTTTCTTCTTCTTTTGGAAATAGTGCATTGTTTCCTCTTTAGAGTCTTATAATACAGTCAGTGAAATCTGCTTGGCACTGGAATTTGTTTCATGTAGTGATTTTTTTCTTAATCAAATGTCTTAGTTCTTCACCACTTATCCACAGATGTAGTTTGCTTCTTTCTTTGCTCCTTCTCTATTAATGCTAACTAAACCTTAATTAGTTTGGCCATTCCTTAAGACTGAGGCACTGGGCTTCTACACAAGTAGTCTTTTGTGTATTCTGTGAGTGAATGGAGACTATCCCACTTTTTGGGGGAAGTTGGCAGGAAGAAGTATCAACAATTCTCTGAAAGAAGCATGAAGCAGGAGAAATGACAATACAGTTGGTCAATTATGATGAAGAGACTCATAAAAACAGTGTTGGCTGAGTCTGGGACTATGGCTCAGCAGCTAGAATCCTTTCTTGTAAAGCTGGCAGAAGCAGGGTTCAATTTCCAGGCTGCCCAGGAAAGCTATAATCAAAAAGTAACTCTCACAAATGTCTGCTGTTTATTTTCAATGATAAGAGGCCTTTGTACATGTACACACACACACACACACACACACACACACACACACACACAAATGAATAAATAAATAAATAAATAATAAAAAAAATCTGGCAAGATTTTCATGTACATATTAAAGGGTAGTAGACATGTCCCTGATTTCAGAAAATTTTAAGAAAATCTATAAAGTTATATCATAGACATTTAGGCACATACTTATGAATATTCACATCTGAAACCAGCAATATTTGTGAATTAACCCTCATATGAGATGCTACAGGTGCTTTTAAATGTCATATATGACTCCACAAAATGAATATATTTTTCTTTCATGTTAGATGGAAAGGAAAGTGAGGCTCAAACAAGAACACAAGTAGTAAGTTGTGTGCATACGTCTGATCCCAACATGTCCCCCAAATAAGGGATAAATTTACTTGGGAGGAACAGAAATCCCTGACCAGGAAATACAGCGAAAACATCACTATTACATATCAAAGCATAACAGCATCAGACTCTAATACTATTGAATAAATCTTGTGGCTAAGTGAACATGGAGTGACTTCATGAAAGAGGGAAGACCCGTGGCTGTCCTTGGAAGCTGGATTAGATGTGTTTGATGATGCTATTTTATCGACTCTGAAGTTTTTACTAGGTTTTTCCATATATGTGTGAACCATCTATGCAGCCAATCTCTCTGAAATGAGTACTGTGATTTTCTCCCTTTACTTTGTAGATTAGGGACCATCAAAGTAAATATGCCAAGACCAAGCTCTCACTGTCAGAAAAAGGATCTGAATTTAGTTTCACCCAGAACCACTTTTTTTTTCTCAACATAAAAAGGCTTCTAAAATTGTTTATATTTCTTTCCTCAGTCTTTCATTCCCACTTTCAACACCTCCCAAGAGGTTTGGCTGTATAAAAAACTGCCCTTATCATTGGTACTAGCGACCTTCCCCAAGCCTCACATAGAAGATGGCAATCAATGCTCCCATTCTGACCTCTCTTCATTTGATCCGTAGGATTTATAGCCTGCTACCTTTTCCCAGTGCAAAACTTTTTTTTTTCTTTATATCTTTGGTGATTTCTCACTTCTCTAAACACTAAATAATGGGATAATGAGGTCAGTCCTTGCAGGTCCAATTGACATTATGAATACTAAGTTTCTAGTTGATTTCTGTCTATTCTTAGAGATAAAAATAGTATCCACATATGCACACTTCTTTCCTGGATTCCAAAATCAAAAATTCCTCACCATATATGTTGATATGAACAAATATTTAAGAATTAATATACCTAGGACTGAACTTTTGAACTTGTTTCTAAAATGAGATCAACTTGAAATCTTTCACATTTCAAGAGGGGCTAATTCAGTTCTCCAGTAAGTTACACAAGCCTGCAGCCTCCACACCCGCCCCCCCCCCCAAACACTGGACTATCTATATCTACAATGCTTTTCTTTTATTTGGCTTGGAATCTTTTGGCAAGTCCTCCTTACAATTCTTTCAATATACGACTTGCCCTTCACTCCTATCTAAGCACTTTTATATTTGTTTCTTTTGAGTGGCAGAAGTTTCCTTCAAAAACTCACTTGCATGGCTTTATTGACAATATTAAATCTCTCAACGTCACATTTTAGATTGCAGTCTCTTACCTAATTGAGAAATATTCTTGGATATAAATTATTCAACAAAAACTACTCAAAATATAACATTATTTTTATACTAAACTTAATTTCATCTTGTTGTTTGGATTTGGAAGGACAGTACATTATTATCTGTGTGTACACTCAGTGCAGCTTGGGTTGGAGTTCTTTGGCCTTTGCCTTTTCCAACTTGGCAATGCGAGCCACAGATTTTGGTCCGAGGACCCTGTGCCCCCGCCCCCGACAAGTGGCGAAGAATCTCATTATTTATTTGTCCTTGTAATTGGTCCTGTAGCTTCCACCAGCTTACCTAGGGCTCCTTTTGTCTTCTGAGTTGACCTGTGTGAAGGCAACAGTTGCGCATGTCTTCCTGTGGACCAGCCCGCCCTAATCTGGCCTCCTTGATGATGCAGTATGGGACCCCATCTTCCGACACAAGGCAGAAACACGACCAGCTCCATGGGATCCACGTCACGTGCGATCGCGCCAGCTGAGCCTGCTTGTTCTCCACCAAAGTCGTGACGGAGTTGACCTGCGCTTGAAAGACCGACGGTCGCTGAGTTGGGATGACCCCCTTTCCAGCAGCTTTTATCTCTCTCCAGGCCAACAGCCTCTGCTTCTGCTGCGGAGTCTCCCGCCTGTCCCCGTGGGCCAGCTTCCGCAGCTGGGTAGACGTTTGGCGGCCCAAAGCCCGGGTGGACTGGTGGACGGCAGGAGGCCACTTTCAGCCACTCATACAGGATAGCCTTTTGCTGCTGCAGCTGAGGGAACAGGGCCATTTGGCAAAGTGGGTGAGGTCCCTTTTGGGCTGAGTGTCCTGTCCAATGCCAAAACTCTTGGGCCTTTTCTCAGAGGATTAACAACCTTTTTGGCTTCCTGCTTCTTTTTTTTTTTTAAATTAATTAATTTATTTTTTTAATCTTTGTGGTCAGTGAATACATTCAAGTTGGTATCCTTGTTAGCCTCCTTCCTGTCCTCCCCCTCCACCGGGACCCTCCTTGTTGGGGTATATGGCTAGTGCATTGTGGGGTTAGCCTTTAGTTTGGGGTAGGAGGAAATGTCTCTGTGTGTCATGAGCCAACGTGTGGCTCTAACATTCTTTCCATCCCTTCGCCTGCAAATTTCCCTGAGCCATGTTGGGTTCATATTAGGTCTCCTTCCTTATTGAGATCTTGGGAGCCTCTGTGTCTCTGGATATCTGGTTTGGTAGGGGTTGATTGTTCTCTGTGTCTATCTCCTTCACCCTTGTGCTGGTTCCCAGTTTGCCAAGAAAACAGCATTCTTACAGGTTTCCCCAATTATTCTTAGTTTCAGTTGGGGCCCTTTTGAGGTATGATGGGGTGTTTCTCTCCTTAGGATCTGCATCTATGTCTTCACCATTGTTTTTAAGAGATAGTTTAGTGGAGAGTGGGTTCATATTTGGATATTGCTCTGACTTGTTTCCCAGCTCCAGCTATGGGTTCTGTTCCACTGAGCAGATCAGTTAGCCAAATTGAGAGCAGTTGGTTTCCCACCATGGCTATATGCCACTATTGTACTTGTATGAGCATCACATCAGGATGTTTGGTGCTAAGTAATATAGACCACGTGTTGCTTGGACAGATTTTTGTCTTTATTCTCCAGTCACTCATGTAGCACCTTCTGGCACTAGATGCACTGACTGTCTGGGGACTGACTTTCTTCCAGCTTCCAGCCATGTCGCTCCATGCTACAAACCAACAGAATAGGGTATCTTCAGCAGTAGGGTCTTACCACTAACCTGTGGTGGGTCCTCAAGTGCTCTGACATAAATCTGTCTTCTTATGGGAAACATTATAGGTCTATGTGATCAAAAGCTCATTGTGGATGATTACCACCTGCTGGTACCGGGAGTTACAGGTCAGTGGCCAAGAAGAGAAAGAAGAACCGGATAAGTGATATAAAAGAAATAGAAGTATGAGAGAGAAGAGGGAGGGAGGGAGGCAGAGAGAGAGAGAGAGAGAGAGAGGGAGAGAGAGAGAGAGAGAGAGAGAGAGAGGGAGGGAGGGAGGAAGAGAGGGAGGGAGGGAGGGAGAGAGAGAAGCAGAAATAGGAGAAGTTAATGAATAGTTTTTTTCATACCCTCTCCAGGGCCTTATCAGTCTGCTGTTCTCTCTAAGGGACTGGTGGAGGTTCATCCATTTGGTCTGTCTATTAGGATGTAGAGTTTTATGGTACCACTGCTTTTTGGGTTCAGTTTTGTGTGCCCCCCCTCCCTTCCTTACCCTCCCTTCTCTCCCCACCCTCCCTATTGTCCAGTCCTAGAGATGTTTGGCAGGTATGTCGGTAGGAGCTGTAGATGAATGAAACCATGTGGGGGTTACATTTCTGTGATTGGGTGAGTTCACTGAGAATATGCTGTTCCAGGCTTGAACAGTTTTCTTCCAATTTCATTGTGTCTTTTTTCTTTTTTAATTTAATTTATTAGTTTTCTTTTTAGCAAATACAGGCTGTTTGGTACCATTGTTTAGGTTCATCCATGATCTACCCCCTCTCAACGGACCCTCCTTGTTGATGTAAATGGGTCGTGCATTGTGGAGTTAGTCCACAGTTATTGGTACAATAAATGTCTCTGCATATCATGACCCAACACGTGATTCTGACATTCTTTCCACCCTCTCTTCTGCAAAATTTCCCTGAGCCATGTTGGGTTCATTTTTGGTCTGCTTCAGTGCTGAGGTGTCGGGGGCCTCTGAGGCTCTGGCTCTCTGATTTGGTAGGGGTTGATTTTTCTCTGTGTTGGTCTCCTTCCCCTTTGTGCTGGTATCCAGTTCATCAGGAAAACAGCACCCTTGTTTGTTTCGCCAAATTTCTTTAGTTTCAGTTGGGCCCCTTTTGAGGTATGTTGGGGCAACTCTCTCCTTAGGATCTGCATCTATCTTCACCAGGGCTGGGATTTGCTGGGTCACTCACAGATGACTCAGGAAGGTTACTGCCCTGCTGGGCTGCTGTTGTGTGGGCTTCCTGCTTCTGTATGACAGCAGGTGAGGGGGCCACCTTCCTCCCCTTGTTATTTTTTTTTTTTCCTTTTGGCATCTTGTTTGGCTGGAGGAGAGAATTTTTTTTATATTCTTAATGTGAGCCTTAAAAATAATTATATAGGGCTGGAGAGATGGGTTAGTGCTTAAGCGCTTGCCTGTGAAGCCTAAGGACCGCGGTTCGAGGCTCGGTTCCCCAGGTCCCACGTCAGCCAGATGCACAAAGGGGAGCACGTGTCTGGAGTTCCTTTGCAATGGCTGGAGGCCCTGGTGCACCCATTCTCTCTCTCTCCCTCTATCTGTCTTTCTCTCTGCGTCTGTCATTCTCAAATAAATAAATAAAATATGGACAAAAAATGATAATTATATACGTGACCCACATTTCTATTGAAGTGTCACGTTCAATCAATGGTTATCAGGAAATGATGAATTCATTAAATTATTTTGCTCTTAGAATTGTTGATCCAGGTCAAGGCACCCCTAAATTATACAGTATTTGCTCTACCCAATCTTAGATTATTATTTGACTCTTATTTTGTCTGTATAAACCTTGTGCTCCACAGAATCAGTTGTAACACCAATCAGAATCCATAACACAGAATGGTACTGAAACAACAGATGATGATTGTGGGTTTTATTATTTTATTTATTTATTTGAAAAAAGAGAGGGAGAGAGAATTGGTGGACTAGGGACTCCAGCTTCTGCAAATGAACTCCAGGTGCATGTGCCATTTTGTGCTATCTGGCTTTACATGTGTACTGGGGAATGGAACCTGGGTCCTTAGGCTTTTCAGTCAAGCACCTTAACTGCTGAGCTAGCCCTCTAGCTCCCAGAAAGTAAGACTCTATTCTACATTGTCAACACCCTTATGAAAATGTCAAATACAATGAAATATTCTGTTTAAAAAGGAGTCATACCATTAAAATAATCATACAAAAGAGAACTTTTGCAAAGGCAAATGCATTTCATTCATAAAGTTGCTATTTTTTCTTCCTATTTTGATGTCAAGCAAATACAAAGGAAAAGAAAGAAACAGTGAAATCTATAAATTTATTGTCACTAAATGAAAATAGTTTGTCCTGTCCTATTCAGGTATGGGCATTCACACAGGTAAGTATACCTACAATGGGAAGGATGAGGTATGTGGATCCCTATAAGTTCAAGACCAGGCTAGGCTACATAGTAATTCCCAGGCTACCACATTAAAAGTTTTCTAAGAACTAGTTTTTTTTGTAGTCTGAAAACAACTTTGGTTTAATGTTTTTATGTACATTGATAACCTTGTACATCTTGTACAAACATGTACATTGACATATTTTTAGAAGATTTTATGTAATTTTCATGAGTACTTTATTCTTTTCTAACTCTAACATTCCAAGATAAGTAAACATATTAACTTTCCTGTTTATCCAGCACCATCAACATGGGTTTCAAAAGAAAGATTTCCAAATTAAAAATCAATTCTCAAACATTAATATCAATACTTTTCTTATAGTTTTCACTTATATATGAACATAAATTTAAAAATCTTCTGCATATTGAGTTTTGTTAAAGGAATGCATAAAACTATGGATATTGCTTTATGTCATATAAATCTTCAGTTTCAATATAAATTCTTTTACCAGTTAAGGAGTTTATATATTTTTATTTTTGGAACTTCAAACTTTTAATTTTATGTACTCTGAAACTGGAAGGGGCTATAAATCACTCTGCCATTTTTGCCATTAAAATTGAAGAATTGGAAAGTATTTATTATGTTTCAATCAAGGCAAACTCTTCTGTAACTTCACAAGATGGCATATTTTCCTTGATTTTACCAGTAATATGTATTTCTCACTTAATAGTGTCTTATATTTTTCATAAAGTGCATTATTTTTTTCATTTTTCTTAAACACATTCTTAACTTCCTAATTAAACTAAATGTAATTGTTTCCATTCTGTTTCCTCTGTGACTAATTATTTTTGAAATAATTAAACTGGATAGGCCAGACAAATGAAACTCTGGATGAATAAAAAAAATAGGAGATAGAAAATGGAGTATTCAAAATGTTTTTTTTTTTTTAATCTAGGAACATTTTTAGTAGATGAGATGAATTCTGGAATTCACAAGATTAATAATTAGTTTACATAAGCTGAAAATCAAAGTTATCTGATAGTTCACTGTGCAGTGCATTCCCATCCAGAATCAATATGGTAATGAGCATTCTGTCTTTCATGAGAGAGGCCCAGAAATAATGCACTTGTAGTGAACACAGATGGGGAACAGCATAGAGTCTGAACAGAACACACAGGCACCCCATCCAGAGCCTCATTGGTGAGGTGTCCAGGGCATTGAACTTTGGACAGAAGACAGTGGCTTTATCTTCTTTGACTCTAAGCATGTGAAACATATTGAGATTAAAAGTAAAAGGTAATGGAAATGATGTCTCTGGGGAAAAGGAGAGGAAAAAAAAAGTGACTTTCCCTTTGTTGCTAGATAGACAAATGATTTCTGTAAGTTTAGGACGAGTTTTAGGAAATACATTAATTCATCTTTATTCTCTGTAATAATCCTTCAATATAATGGAGCATATTTTATCATTGCAGCCTAGGAAAGTAAAATTTGCATAAAATATGCTTTCTTGAAACATTAAGTGTTTATAAAATTGTGAAATAAACATTTATGTTAAAAATCCTGGTCAGTTTGGAAAAATAAACCCTGAAGTCTATATTTCCTGTATATTTATCAGCACTTTATGAAATCTACTATATGTGTATGAGGATGTCAAACTGTGTAGCAGAAAAACAGACAGCCAATAACTAATGCATTGATTTTATAATAAATATTACTATGTCCTACTTTATTCAAATATAAAGTTGAATTAATGTAGCATGCTATGTGAATAGAGAAATATTATATGAGACACTATATCTTATTGACTAGAGAAATCTGTTCACATTTTAAGTATTTTAAGTATAGTTTATTTTTATTTAAAATATTGTATTTACTTATTTATTTGAAAGATAGAAAGAGGAAGAGAGTGAGAGAGGGACAGAGGCAGAGAATGGCACACCTGGGCCTCTAGCCACTATAAAAAAAGCAAAACTCCAGATGCATGTGCCACCTTGTGCATCTTGCTTTTTGTGGGTAATAGTTATCAAATCAGGGTCCTTAGGCTTTGTCACTAGCACCTTAACTGCTGAGCCATCTCTCTAGTACTTAAGTATAATTTTTAAAAGTTTATTTCCCAGTGTTTGTAACATAGTGAGAGGGCCACTCTCCAATTATCTGTAGTTTTGATTTCTACGTCAGTTTTCCTGTATGCAAATTTTCTATTTCCCTTCTGCTACCCTGAGAATATAGTTGGACCTCTCTGGCCTTCCTTAAAAACATCTTGCTATATTAAAATCAGAAAGAGATAGAATATATATATAAAATATCAGAAATATATTTGGCAAGTATGCATGTCTGAAAAACTCATAATGAAGGGAATTATTCATAATTGTTTAAAAAAATCCTTAAATACATTAGTTAATGAGAGAAGGGGAAGCATCTCATTAAAAAGAAAGTGAAGAATTGAGGAGGTATAAAGGAGAACCTGTGTACAGCTCACAAAAACATAAGGGTATGCTCTTAATCTCTTATAGCCTGTTTGAGGCATCCTATAAGAAATAGTAAAGAAGTCATCAAAATGATTGAATTTAAATTTAAGTGTGATCTTTAACTAATGGTTTTTGGATGCAATACTTTGCTTATGGGCATATTTAAAAGAAAAAAAAGTGCTCTCAAACATTTAGTACAGGGACTAGAACATAGCTTTATAATAAAAATAAAACTAATAAAAATAATCATGTAAACATTCCACATGAAAACTTTAAAAACTATAGATTTGTCATGTTTAATCAATTAAAAAATAGAGTTTTAGTGATCTGTGGGTCACATGGCAATAGCCATCATAGTGATTCAGTATGGCAGTACAGTCAATGAGGCCATAATAAATTAAAACCAGCTTCATCATCCCTATAAAAGTAGATGCAACAACCGGCAATAATGACAAATGTGAATCACACTGCAGGCCTCTGCCTCAGACTGGAAATTGCTTGGCCATGTATCACCTCATTAATTTTCTTACCTCAAGATAAATGAACCAATTTTATAATCTTAAGAGCATTGAATTATATTTCAGAGAATAATCAAAATTATTGATAAAAAGAACACACTTGAAATTTCTTTGATTTCAGAAAGCTTTGTATTGCCGAGCAAACCCAAGGTTTTTAAAGATTAATTTTACTCATTGCTGGATTCTAACAAAATCTTGATTAAAGAAGAAATAATTGAAATGTCTCATAAAAAGACATTTGGACACCAAATGACTCTCCTGTGTCTAGATTTTGAAGACATTAGAATGAGTTAATCTCAGATAGGGAGGTAAAATTTCCCTTGACATCCATGTTGGACTTTTTAATTCATAAAATAATATGTTCTAACAAATTGGCTTTGAAACATGCAACTATAAAATTCAAATTATTTTCAAATAGCAATTTGCACCAAATCCAATAAAAAAAAACAGGACAAATTCAAACCTTAGAGATTTTTCTTTTATTGATATACTTTTGGATTGATTCCTAGTATTTAATGATTAAATTTGTCCTATGGAAGGAGGGATAGGAGAATCATATAAAACCTAGGGCTGTGTCTAAATTGCTAATAGAATTCAGTGAAAATTATGATGCTCTTTAGGTGCTAGGATAAGGGAACATAGCAAAAGAGTTAGTGTTAAAATTAAATTTAAAATAAAGTTAATATTGAGCTCAGAAGATCCTGCAAGGTAAGAAAAGCTGAGAGGAAGAGAGTCCTGTGAACATGAAAGTTGAGAGCATCCAGGTTATCTATGAAGAGTGCTAAAAATCTATGGAAATTTTTATTTTGGGGATAAAGGGAAATAAAAATGATACCCACTGTATATGATGATAAAGTCTTCACAGGCAAACATTTGTAACATTGGCTGAAGATTGTAAAGCACGGTTATGATTAAACAATAGAAATTTAAAAGATCTAGATAAAAATTAGAAAAATAAGCTTCCATGTCTTCTCCCCTTGAATTTCTGGACAATCATGATAATGAAGAAGACTATGATGAAGGTGTTCATGGTGAGGGTGATGATAAGAGCAGTGCTATATTCTTTAAAACAAATGTTATACATTTGTGTGTGTGAGAGAGAGAGGCTGATTGAGATAGAGGGAGAATGGGCACAGCTGGGCCTCCTGCCACTGGAAATTAACTCCAGACACATGTGCCATTTTGTGTACCTGGCTTTATATGGGTATTGGAGCATCGAACCCAGGCCATCAGGCTTTGCAATTAATAGCCTTTAACTGCTGAGCAACCTCCCCATTCAGAGCTATGTGTGTTACATGGCCCTGAGATTGGATGCTCAGATGTTGTAGCCAGTACTTACAATGCCAGTACTCTGACTGAGCAATGAATGAGAGACGCTGTTTCAAATGGGTGTAAGGTGAAGTCTGATATGTGAAAATTGTCCTTCGACCCTCATGTGCATGCTACAGAATGCATACCCACCTTTACACTCATAACGATGCACACACAAAGGCATGCATCATACATACACAAACACTCATGTGCGTGCACCCCAAAAAGAAATCTCAAAAGGAAGGTTTCCCACACATATAAATAAACTATTTGTTGTCTAACATATTATTGTCAAAAACCCTCAGATGTGAAGTCAAATTTCAAATGTTTCTTTCAGATACCCTTCAAACTATTTTTTTTTTCATTATCTAATAATATATGTCAAAAAGAAAGAGAAGTATCTTGTGGCGGTAGGTAATGTTGGGCCCCAGAGCCATAGACTACTATTAGAAAACTTTAAATGCTGAGAGTAGGATACCTTCCAATCAGTTGTTGGCCAGGGAGACCCCTGATGACCCAATAGAATACAGACTAATATTGCTGAGGCTTCAAGCTGCCCACCAAAACTAGGTGGTAAGACCTCATTGCTGAAGAGCTCCCATGTTTGGGCTGCAGGTCACGGAACTGCAAGCTGGAGCCTTAGCTAGCTGACGAGATGCTGAAAAGAGCTATGCAGCTTGTTTGAGAAGAAAAGTCATTAATAGACATAACCAGCTATGGTCACTGTAAGTTTTATGGATGGCCAGCTAGGGCAAATGGACCCACTGGTGCCATGCTGGCATGTCTGCTATTGAGAAAACCTACTACCTTCTGAATGGACTCGAGCCTCACTCCACAGGAGGGAATTCTTGACTAGTATCAAAAATCTAAGAAAAGTCTACGGCTTGGGAGGTCATAAACCTAGTGAAAGTGAAGATGGGAAAGCTCGCTTCTATTAGGCAGTTTCTGCTAGAAATTGATGCCACCACACCTGCAATCTCGCCCTGGCATAAGAAAGGAACTCTTGGCGGGAATGGAACTTGTGTTGGATTGGGAATGACCTATAGCGCCCCCTGATGCTTACAGTGTATCACACAACCCAGATGGAGGACAGCGCAGGTGGCCTGCCCTGGGGTTTACTTTCAAATGTACAAACCAGTCGGGACTTGCCCTTGCATACCTGAATTAGACAAAAGAATACATCTTCAACTGCTGTAAAGGTTCCAGCCCTCTCCCCGCTCGCTCTCTGGGTGAGGTTCTCCATGTCTGTCTTACTCTGTGCTTGGTGAGTACTCATGAGTCTGACCTAGCTGGGGTGGGGAGTTTAATTTTGTTTCTTGGTCTGAATAATTCTTTGCTTTCCTCTGTTTCCAGACTTTCATACCTTGGGGTAAATTCTTATTTTAATTATATGTATGATTTTCATTTGGTTTCTGAATCTACCATGTGTGTATTTCTCTTATATTCCAGATCCATCATTTGTTTTTGTTTTTATTTTTATTTTTCTAACTCCTGGCCTGTTAGCTGTGTAATGTCTCTAAACTTGTGTAACAATGGGAATAACACTCCTTCATTCTTAAGATTTCTCATCTGGACTTCTTGGTCTCTGCTTTGATATTTTCTCTCTACTATTTTTCCTGAAATCGCTAGCATTTTCTCTTAACTTTCTTCCATGGGGAAATTGAGGGCAGATGCTATGGGTGTTCCTTCTAAGTCTTCCTACAGAAGCACCTAAATTCTCTCTTCCATGTGTTTGTTCCCTAAAAATCTCAATTTCTCTTAAATTAATCCCATGGAACATTCTGTGTTGTCCACATGATTACATTTTTTTCCTGCTTCCTACATGGTTATGGCTCTGCTCTAGCTTTCTTCCTAGAGACCAATTTGCCTTAAATCAAATTAAATTGTGATTTTTCCCTAAATCAACTTAATAATTTATATTTTTTAACTTAATTTTCATCAATTATTTGTTAAAAATAGAACATGACCCCAAATTATGTTTCATAAACTTGGGAGACCCTCTTCTGATTCCCCAGGACCCTGCATCACTGAGGGAAAACTAGTTCGAGTTTCTTTCTAAATGGATACGTTATCTCTATCAAACAGCCCTCAAAATCCTGATGTTTATGACCTATTAAGGCTACTCTCACTTACTGAATTATACCTTTTTCAATTGTCCAAAAGAAAGTGGAAAAAGATTTGATTTTTCTTTCTGTGTTTTTGGTATAAATCTGCCGAGGCCTCTTGCAGGTCCACCGTAGTCCCTAGTCTGTCTGTATTCCCAGCCTTAAGGACACAGAGAACACAGCCTGCATATTTTGTTTCTAGGAGATTAAACATTCACACAATGACAAGGGTATCCTTCCTCCCATGCTCTTGTCAACCAATAAATCTGGGATAAAAATTTCTCATGGTGAGATGATGTTGCTTAGCTCATTTTATGAGCATTTAACCCTGTAATCCAAGTACTTCTGATATATTCAAGCAAGAGATCCACATTCTATCATTTTCTCTCAGCTCCTGGAAAACATTTTCGTCTCCTCAACATATACACAACTCAGTTTTCCTGGAAGTTATTTACCTCTGGTGAGTCTCTTCCTTCTGGGTAGCATGTTTTGTGTTCATTATTTCCTTGATACAGTTTGAAAACTTCATTGCTTACTTTTTATTCCATGTCACAGCTTAGTAATAGGATTTCTTGTGCTTATTAATTTATTCTATGTCCTGTTAGAATCAGTTATTCTTCTCAGAGTAAAACAATAAACTGACGTGATAATGAAAGAAGAGAAATTCTGTAACACATTTTGTACCTGTTTAATTTCCCATAGAACGACAAGCAAAAACATCCATAAGGTCAAGTGTAGCTGGATAGCCAGAGAATGATATCAACTACTACATTTATTTTACATCGGTGGGTGACTTTTGAGTAATACTGTTTTATAAAGAAGATATAGTCCAGGACTGGAGAGATGGCTTAGCAGTTAAGTCATTTGCCTGCAAAGCCAAAGGATCCCAATTCAATTCTCCAGGAACCACATAAGGCAGATGCAAAGGGGGCACATGCATCTGGATTTCGTTTGCAATAGCTGAAGGCCCTGGCATGCCCATTCTCTCCCTCTGTCTCTTCCTCTATCTCTGTATCAAATAAGTAAACAAATAAAATATCTTAAGAAATACCAAAAAAAAAAAAAAA